>NC_091282.1:1058286486-1058587875 GCF_032444005.1 Ranitomeya imitator | reverse complement strand
AACAAGAACTGTGTATATCAAGCGTATAAGGGATTTCCCATTCCAGAAAGTGGTGGCCTATCTATCTCCAGGATGTGCAACTGCTTCTTAGATTGGGCCTTCCAGAGTTTTCACATGGAATGAAGATGGGCTGCAGCATTGGTTTAGTGCTCTGACCCTTTTCCAACTCTACTAATGTATACTATGTGCATCACACACACACACTATGTGCATCACACACACACACACACACACACACACACACACACAGAGTATATGCCACAAATACAGTCTATATCCTCCGTCCCATTGTGTCTACATCTAACTATGTAGTACATGGGTCCTTGCTCGTCAGATTTGCACAACATACTGGAGTTCAGGGGCACAGTTGCCGCCGCACAGGAGCTCAGGGGCACAGTTGGTGCCACACAGGAGCTCACGGGCACAGTCGCCACCGCACAGGAGCTCAGAGGCACAGTTGGCACCACACAGGTGCTCAGGTGCACAGTTGGCGCCATACAGGAGCTCAGGGGCACAGTTGGCGTCACACAGGAGAACAGTCGCCACCGCACAGGAGCTCAGGGGCACAGTTGGCACCACACAGGAGCTCAGGGGCACAGTCGCCACCGCAGGAGCTCAGGGGCACAGGAGCCGCCACCACAGGAGCTCAGGGGCACAGGAGCCACCCCCACAGGGGTACAGTCACCGCCACCATAGGAGCTCAGGAGCACAGTAGGCACCACATAGGAGTTCAGGGGCACAGTTGGCGCCGCACAGGAGCTCAGGGGCATGGTTGCTGCCACCACAGAAGCTCAGGGGCACGGTTGCTGCCACCACAGAAGCTCAGGGGCACAGTTGCTACCACCACAGAAGCTCAGGGGCACAGTTGTCGCCACCACAGGAGCTCAGGGGCACAGTCGCCACAACCACAGGAGCTCAGGGGCAAAGTCGCCGCCACCACAGGAGCTCAGGGGCACAGTCGGCACCACATAGGAGCTCAGGGGCACAGTTGCCGCCGCACAGGAGCTCAGGGGCATGGACGCCACCACCACAGAAGCTCAGGGGCACAGTATCCGCCACCACAGAAGCTCAGGGGCACAGTCACCGCCACCACCGGAGCTCAAGGGCACAGTCGCCGCCACCACCGGAGCTCAGGGGCACTCCTACTGACAGGCTTGCTTCTCTTATACGTCCAAGTTTTATAGCTCCTACTAACTTTCTTGGATTAAAGAAAACTAGAGGAATGAGACAAGATTGACGATATCACTGCTGTCTATCATTTTTGACCCCCTTCCTTGATAAATGTCCTCTAGGGCACATAGTGTCTATGGAAGGAACAATGTTGGAGAAAGGTCTGGGATAAAGTCAGTTTTACAAAGACTGATAGGTCAAGAGCATTAGTAAGAGTCCATGTTTGTGATCGTTGCCATATGTAAATCAGGCGATCACATCTTTTATGTGAATGTAAGGTAACTGTTGTCAGCAACATCCTCATAAAGACACTGTATGGGGTCAGCTTTCCAATAACAGGGGTTCTCCAGACATATACTGATGACCTATCCCGAAGATCAATACTAGATGATATGTGGGGCTCTGACAGCTGGCACTCTACCAATCAGATGTGTATTGGGTACTGCTGATCAGTCGGGCTCCACACACTGTTTACATCAGACCCCTGCTAAAGCTGCTTATGGGTGGGGGTGCTGGATCCCACCAATATGAAATTGATGCAGTGCAGTGTGATCCAGCAAAGCACACCGGTGTTCTCAATGGGGAGGTGGGAGTACGCTACAACCGGCCACGTCTGGCAACAATCTATCTCCTTACGCTCCCTGGCATCCTTGGTCAGGAGAAATTCAGGAGGCCACAATGCATACAAGTTGTTTGTTTGCTGAGAGTCTACAGGCTCCCATAGATTGATGTCCAATTGCCCTTCATATCTTGCAGAAAGTATCTGAAAACAATGGCTGATTTACTGCAGTGCAGGCTGGCATGGCTCCAGCACAACTTTGCCAACTGCCTGCTTAATAGGAGGTATAATACACCTTTGGGAAGAGTGAAAAAGCAATAGAGCGGCCCTACTGCAGAAGCCCTTTGCATTATTAAATATCCTGCTGGATGACTTTCATGTTGTCATCTGGAACGGGCAAGGAGAGCGCAGAGATCCGTCACACATTTGTATGCTGGCACATTCTCCTCCCAGACCAGTCTTCCTCACACTTGCTGTCCTCAATCCAACACACAGAGATCTTTCTGCACATTTTCTAACCATAAAATGATTAATTCGTACTTGTCAAACATGAAGCAATAATAAAAATATAGAGCGAGCTAAGCCCGATGTATAAGTGAATGGCCGATTATACTGCACAGTACCCCGGAGAATAACGCCCAGTGTCATACGGAAGGTCTTGTACTGGAGGGGATGGTGGGCTACAACATGGCAAACAGGTGGGAAGGGGATAACAGAAGTTCGCCCTAGTAATTTCCTATTACATGGTTCAAACAGCGCGCCTGCCCACGTACGAGGCCGGTTATGAGGACATGCACATTGGGGAAGGACTGAAATACCAGCCAAGGCAATTAGATAAAGGACACAAGCTGGATCCGAGCCTCCGAAGACAACGCTACATGAGTCACCTGCACATCCTGCAGAGAGAAAATTCTTGGGCTGAAGAAAAACATGTCCTGGCAATGAATTAGGAACCAGTGCTATAAATGAGGCACCCCTTGGATCACTGCATCTGGCACAGACGTAGGTCAGCTCCAACAATTGTGATCTCAGGCCCCGTAAATAATGATTGGGGTATATTATTATTACTATTATTATTATTATTTATTTAGCACCATTAATTCCATGGTGCTATACATGAGAAAGGGGTTACATACAGAGTTATAGATATCGATTACAGTAAGCAGGTTTACAGTGACAGACTGGTACAGGGGGGAGAGGACCCTGTCCTTGCGGACTTACATTGTATGGGATAGTGGGGAAGAGGCAGAAGGTAGGGGCGAGGCAGCGGCTCTGGCGATGGCGAGGCGGCGACTCTGGCGATGGCGAGGCGGCAGAATGGTTATTGTAGGCTTTCTTGAAGAGATGGGTTTTCAGGTTCCGTCTGAAGGAGCCGAGGGTGGTGGATAATCGGACGTGTTGAGGCATGGAATTCCAGAGGATGGGGGATATTCGGGAGAAATCTCGGAGGCGGTTGTGTTAGGAACGAATAAGTGTGGAGGAGAGTAGGAGGTCTTGGGAGGATTGGAGATTACGTGAGGGAAAATATTGGGAGATTAGTTCAGAGATATAGGGAGGGGACAGGTTGTGGATGGCTTTGTAGATCAGTGTTAGTAGTTTGAACTGGATTCGTTGAGGAATTGGGAGCCAGTGGAGGGATTTGCAGAGGGGTGAAGCAGGGGAGTAGCGAGGAGAGAGGTGGATTAGCCGGGCAGCAGAGTTGAGGACAGACTGGAGTGGTGCAAGAGTTAGCAGGCAGGCCACAGAGGAGGGTATTGCAGTAGTCGAGGCGGGAGATGAGGGCATGCACAAGAGTTTTGGTAGATTGCGAGCTGAGGAAGGAACGGATTCTGGCAATATTTTTGAGTTGGAGGCGACAGGAGGTGGCAAGAGTTTGAACGTGCGGTTTGAAGGACAGGGCAGAGTCGAGAGTTACCCCGAGGCAGCGGATTTCAGGTGCGGGAGAGAGCGTGATGCCGTTTACCATAATAGATATGTCAGGTAGGGGGGATACGTGAGATGGGGGAAAGATGAGGAGTTCGGTTTTGTCTACATTGAGTTTTAGGAAGTGAGAGGTGAAGAAGGAGGATATGGCTGACAGACACTTCGGGATTCTGGACAGCAGAGAGGTGACATCTGGGCCAGAGAGGTAGATCTGAGTGTCGTCCGCATACAGGTGGTACTGGAAGCCGTGGGACTTTATGAGTTGTCCTAGGCCAAGAGTATAGATGGAAAAAAGTAGGGGCCCTAGGACAGAGCCTTGAGGGACTCCAACAGAGAGAGGGCGGGATGAGGAGGTGGTGTGGGAGTGGGAAACGCTAAATGTGCGGTCAGAAAGGTATGAGGCAATCCAGGACAGGGCAAGGTCTTTGATGCCAAGGGAAGAAAGAATCTGTAGTAGCAGGCAGTGATCGACTGTTTTGAAAGCAGAGGACAGGTCAAGAAGGAGGAGGATGGAGAACTGTCTGTTAGCTTTGGCTGTAAGTCATTAGTAATTTTTGTCAGAGCAGTTTCGGTGGAGTGGTGGGGGCGGAAGCCAGATTGGAGGTTGTCAAGGAGAGAGTTAGAAGAGAGGTGGGAGGAAATTTGAACATGGACATGCTGCTCAAGGAGTTTTGAAGCAAACGGGAGCAGTGATATGGGGCGGTAGCTGGGCATAGCAGTTGGGTCAAGGTTAGTTTTTTTGAGGATGGGTGTGATGGTGGCATGTTTGAAGGCCGAGGGGAAGGTACCAGAAGATAGCGATAGGTTGAAGAGATGGGTTAGGGCTGGAATGAGCATGTTAGTGAAGTTGGGGAGCAGGTGGAGGGGATGGGGTCAAGTGCACAGGTGGTGAGGTGCGATTTGGAAAAGAGGCAAGTAAGCTCTCCTTCAGTGATGTTGGAGAGGGAGGTTATTAGGGAAGGGCAGAGGTCTGGTATATGGAGTGGTTGGGGTCATGGAACAGTTAGGGTTTGCCTTGTTTGGTCGATCTTATTTTTGAAGTAGGTGGCAAAGTCCTCGGGAGAGATGAGGGGAGTTGGAGGTGGCAGTGGTGGGCGGAGGAGGGAGGTAAATGTGCTGAATAGTTGTTTTGGGTTGTAGGATAGTGAAGATACAAGGTTAGTGAAATAGGTCTGTTTAGCGGAGGTGAGCGCTAATTTGAAGGCAAATATAGCTTGTTTGAAAGCAGTGAAGTCGTCTGGCAGGCGTATTTTCTTCCAATGCTGCTCTGCAACCCTGGATGCTTGTCGAAGTTTTTTTGTGAGATTGTTATGCCAAGGTTGCCCATTGGTTCGTCGCACAGTGCCATGCATGAGAGGGGTGACTGAGTCTATGGCTTATATGAGGGTGGAGTTATAGAAAGCGGTATATGTCGGGAGTAGAGATGTGCAGGACCCTTGTCCAGAGTTATGTCTGTAGTGCCTGGCCACCGAATAAGATCCCCGTGACCTGCCACCGGCCGGCATCCTTGTGACTGATTAGTCGGCTCGGTATAGTGTCACGTGTATGTTGCACCCCAATGATTACATGTATTCCCACGTACAAATCATGAAAGGTTCAGGGGATGCCGCTGGTAGACAGTGCACAGGGCTCTGGTCTGCTGACTGTAGATACCAGCGTGGTTCCTTGACCGCTGTATAAAGTTGGACAAGTGTGCTATCCTTTCCTTAATGAAAAAGTTAAAAAGTTATACAACACATCAAAACAATGGAGGTCAAAAAGACCCTTGTGGCCTCGCCGTATCAATGTGGACCTATGGCCTTGTCTGACATGTGCACTGGGAGCTTCTCTGGGGCAAATTCAGAGTATTTTCACGTACTAGATGAGGGCCGCGCTTAGAGCAGGCGGGGTCAGGCTTTTTCACCATGAATGCTGTTTTTTGTAGGGTCTACCACATGCTGGAGAGCCCTCAAATAGCAATAATCATTTAATGCCTATTGCTCCCCATTATCATGCTGGCCATGCTGTGTATTAGAGGGGACGTTATTCTTATTATTACCGCCCACAAGAAAGGGAGCCGCCAGTCATCAAGATCTGCTTGTCCCCGCTCCGCAGGCTACTGCCAGGGCGTCATTTACTGTTTGGACACACATCGGACACCATCTGGATAAATGGAAGCAGTTTTTTTTTTTTTTATTTCTATTGCTCTAAACTTATGTGGAAGTAATCAACCCACAGAAGTAAGACAACGGTGAGTCAGCGAGGAAGCATTACAGACTGGATTACCGAATGACAGGTCATCGCACGGAAGTGGCTGGTGTAGGTGTCATCACACGCGTCACAGGAAGCACAGTCAGTGCTAGGACCCTCGTACACACCTCACACTGCACCCAGTGTAGCCTGCCCAGCGATACTTATGCCGGGGTCACACAACCATAGATTCTCTCATCCAAGAGAATTGGGCCGATGATGCCAATGACACTCCTATCAGATGTATGCGCTGCTGTGAACGAGGCCTACAGGAACTAGAACGGATAGAGGCGCGTAAAATGTGTAGAGGACTGACACAAATACAAAAAATACATCAGACAGCCGCCATGTGATAAACACAGGACAGCGTAAAGTATCCTAAATGTGAGTGGCGAGGAGCTGTGTGCACACGATGCAGATTTGCTGCGGATCCGCACTGTGATTAAGGATATGTGCACACGTTCAGGATTTCTTGCAGAAATTTCCTGAGCAAAACCGGACATTTTCTGCAAGAAATCCGCATGCGTTTTTCTCGCGTTTTTATGGCGTTTTTGGTGCGTTTTTTTTTTTTTGCGGATTTTTCTGGAGGTTCCCAATGCAATAATATAGTGGGAAATCCGCAAAAAATCCGCAAAAGTAATGACCATGCTGCGTTTACTGCGATGCCTTTTTTCGCAGAAAAAAAAACGCACAATGAGCACAAAAATTGCGGAATGCATTCTAAATGATAGGATGCATAATGTATGCGCTTTTTTAGCGTTTTTATAGCGAAAAACGCGAAAAATCTGCAACGTGTGCACACAGCCTTACAGTACCATGTAAATCAATGTAAAAAAAAAAAAGTTGTGCAGATGGTGCAGAAAAATCAGTGCGGAATTGCTGCGGATTGAAAAGAAGAGCATGTCACTACTTTTGTGCGGATCTGCAGCGTTTCTGCACCCTTCCATGATAGAAATCCACAGTGGCAAAAACTGCAGAAAATCCGTACAAAATCCACATCAATTCCGCAGCAAATCCACATAAAAACCGCGGCAAATCCGCGACTGCGGATTCTGCCAGGAGATGCAGATTTTGTGCAGAAAATTCTGCACCACATTTCCTACGTGTGCATATAGCCCTAACACACCTCATCATTAACTATGTGATGTAAATCGTACTATACTTACTCCGACAAGCAGAATGGTGGCAAACGCCATGTACAGTGCGGCCTCCCTGTCCACAGGCTGAGAAGCCATGAAAGGGAAGGTTTATCAGAAGAGAAGACGACTTTCTATATACTAAAAGATACGTAAAACCAACAAAGTCTAAAATTATCACCACAACTTCAATAGGAACGTTTTACATATGAATGAAATCTAGGCGACCGCACAATCGCTGCACAGATTTCGGCTAGGTTCACACTGCGTTAGGGCAATCCAGATGTGCTACAAATGAGCCCAAATTGTCTTGTATTATTGCCATCATGTTAATGCATGTGGCTGCGCATCTGCCTGCATTTGCAATACAGTTCTATGCAGCACGAATGCTTCCGTTCACTGTGCGTTCGCCGTACCGGTCCCGAAAACGTGCTAGTCCGCGTTGTAAGGTGCATTACAAACTAATGGACCATTGCAAACGCATGCCGATTTTGACATGAGTTAGGATCCGTTACATTAAAGTAAGTCTATGGGTGCGTTAACGTGTCCGTTACATTGCTTTAGTGCTGCCTACAAACAGATCCGTTAAACGGATGGCACCTAACGCAATGTGAACCTAGTCTTACAGGTGAAAGTGAGTGCAAACCTCGGAAATTACCCCGTGTATAAGGCATTTAACGAGACCTAGATCAGTTGTGCATGTGTCAAGTGCCACAAACACACAGATTAACTCCCCTATACCAAAGCCGCTATGGCAGCGCCTGATCTAACCTGGTTCATACTTGGGACCAGGGAACAAGGAGATCGATAGCATGATCCATTCACTGTAGGCAGAACTGTCAGTCATCCGCTAGTGACGTGCTATACTACAGCCGCCTGCAGGGATCCACTAGTGATGTGCTATGCTACAGCCGACTGCAGAGATCCGCTAGTGACTTGCTATACTACAGCCGCCCGCAGGGCTCCGCTAGTGACGTGCTATACTACAGCCATCTGCAGGGATCCGCTAGTGAAGTGCTATACTACAGCCGCCTGCAGGGATCCACTAGTGATGTGCTATGCTACAGCCGACTGCAGAGATCCGCTAGTGACGTGCTATACTACAGCCGCCCGCAGGGCTCCGCTAGTGACGTGCTATACTACAGCCGCCTGCAGGGATCCACTAGTGATGTGCTATGTTACAGCCGACTGCAGAGATCCGCTAGTAACTTGCTATACTACAGCCGCCTGCAGGGATCCACTAGTGATGTGCTATGCTACAGCCGACTGCAGAGATCCGCTAGTAACTTGCTATGCTACAGCTGTCTGCAGGGATCTAACAGTGATGTGCTATGCTTCAACCCACCTTCAGGGTTAAGCTAATGATGTGCTAGGCTACAGCCACCTGCAGATATCCGCTAGTGACGCCCTGTGCTACAGCCACTTGCATGGATTCGCTAGTGACGTACTATGCTACAGCTACCTGCAGGGATCCACTAGCGACTTGCTATGCTACAGCCGTCTGCAGAGATCTAATAGTGACGAGCTATGCTACAGCCATCTGCAGGGATAAGCTAGTGACGTACTATGCGACAGTCGCCTGCAGGGATCCGCCAGTGACGTGCTATGCTACAGCCACCTGCAGGGATCCGCTAGTGACGTGCTATGCTACAGCTACCTGCAAAGATCCGCTAGTGACGTGCTATGCTACATCCACCTGCAGGGATCCGGTAGTGACGTGCTATACTACAGCCACCTGCAGGGTTCCGCTAATGACATGCTATGCTACAGCCGTCTGCAGGGATCTAATAGTGACAAGCTATGCTACAGCCATCTGCAGGGATCCGCTAGTGACGTGCTATGCGACAATCGCCTGCAGGGATCCGCTAGTGACGTGCTATGCTACAGCCACCTGAATGGATCCGCTAGTGACGTGCTATGCTACAGCCACCTGCAAGGATCCGCTAGTGACGTGCTATACTACAGCCACCTGCAGGGATCCGCTAGTGACGTGCTATGCTACAGCTGCTTGCAGGGATCCGCTAGTGATGTGCTATGCTACAGCCGCCTGCAGGGATCCGGTAGTGACGTGCTATGCTACAGCTGCTTGCAGGGATCCGCTAGTGACGTGCTATGCTACAGCCGCCTGCAGGGATCGCTAGCAACGTACTATGCTACAGCTGCCTGCAGGGATCCGCTAGTGACGTGCTATGCTACAGCTGCTTGCAGGGATTTGCTAGTGACGTGCTATGCTACAGCTGCCTGCAGGGTTCCGCTAGAGACGTGATATGCTACAGCTGCCTGCAGGGTTCCGCTAATGACATGCTATGCTACAGTCGCCTGCAGGGATACACTAGTGACGTGCTATGCTACAGCCGCCTGCAGGGATCCGCTAGTGACGTGCTATGCTACAGCTGCTTGCAGGGTTCCGCTAATGACATGCTATGCTACATCCACCTGCAGGGATCCGGTAGTGACTAGCTATGCTACAGCCGCCTGCAGGGATCCGCTAGAGACGTGCTATGCTACAGCTGCCTGCAGGGTTCCGCTAATGACATGCTATGCTACAGCCGCCTGCGGGGCAACTATTGCCCTCACATATCATCAGGAATACATGGCTCCTAATTATATGTTCATTCTGCTCCCCGGGCTGGAGACATTAAGTCATACTAGGGGACAAGTTATGCCTACAGAAATAATTAGCTCTTCTACACTAATTACAATTGTCTTATTCATAATAGTCGTATTACTAAGCTGCAAACCAACACTTTCCTAGCATTATGGAAACATAAGACACTGTAGCTTCCAAGTGTAACCATATTCTTTATCATGTTTTATGCTAATGTGTAGATTTACTTAGAAACCATAAGTCCATTTACACAAACCGAACAAAGGCACCAAATGACTGCGGATCAGGCACGTGTGCTCATCATCAGCTGTTTACACAGGCAGATTAGAGGTGCCCGGACGGTCTGTAATATAGGGGTGGACATATCAGTGTTGCAGCAGCATAGGGGCCAAACACATAAGGGGGCACACTCCCACCTCCAAAGCAGCGCGTTTTAGACAGAACTATTGGACTGCAAAGTGCCCATATACTGCACAGGGGCGCTATTCTGTCTGTGTCTGCAACTGTCTGTACACAGAGGATGTGCTGCCGAAAACTGATCTTTTATGCAGCACAAAGGTCATGTTGCATGATCGGGTGATCGGCAGCTTTTAGGTTAGGCTGCAATATTATAGTGAAATGAGTGTTACTTGGAAGGCTGGTTCACAGTAATCTTGCAATGTAAATGGACCTTTACGCTTGATAATAGTTAAGCAACCTTAACCCCTTAATGACCACCAATACATATTTTACTGACCTGAGATATGAGAAAATAGCCTCCCCATACAGGTGATAATCCAGCAGCTGTACACTATAGCTGACACCCTGCTGCATCAGCCACCATCAGTGTTGGCACCAACCATGGCCATTTATCCCCTTACATGCAGATGTCCAGAGTGACTACAGCATCTCAATGGTTAAGTGTGTATGGCTTCTAGCTCTTTAACCCCATCAGCGCCCTGACATCATGATTGTGTGCTCCTGATGTTTGCCATGGCAATTTACAGCCAAATAGCGGCCTCAGAGACTGCCGGCTACAGCGGCCAGTTCAGAAGTTACCGACATTCAGGTGGTAAAAGTACATTTTTTAAATCTGGTCATGCCACTTTACATTAATTCCTTAAAAGCACCTGAAGGGTTAATAATCTACCTGACAGCAGTTTTGAATATGTTGACTGGTGCAGTTTTTAGAATGGTATCACTTTAGGGGTCCTATATACTGGAAAACCCCCAAAGTCACTTCAAACCTGGATAGGTCCCTAAAAAGAATAAATGTTGGAAATTTCCTTGAAAAAATGAAACATGACTGCTACATTTTTAAACCTTCTCAAATTAAAACATTTTCCAAATGGAAAGCAGACACTAAGGAAATGCTATTTATTAATGTTTGTGTGTGGTCTGACTATCTGGATTAAAGGCATAATCAAAGCTTGAAAATTCCTAAGATTTTAACATCTAAGTCACATGCCTGATATTTTTGTAAATTAAACAAAACATATCGACCTAAATTTACCATCATAAAATATGTGTCATGAAAAAAACAATGTCAATCAAGGGGAAATGATAAAGCTTTCCATTATTACAACAAAGTGACAGCGGGCAGAATTGGTCAGTACCACTGAAGAGTGTAGTTTATTCTATGGCACCGCGGGCCTGGTGCTTTAAATGGAATTCCATTCCCCGTCTCATCCTCCCTGCCGTCGCCTTCATCCTTCTCCCGCGTCGCTCCGGTCAGTCTTTGGTGACCTGCCGGCTGCTCCTAGTCGTTATGGCCGCCTTATGGCTTTCATGGACTTGCACTGAGCTCTTGAGATATAACTTCCGACTTCCAGACAGGCAAAAGTTATGGGCACATGATGGACTGGAGCGGCGTCAGTAAAAGGTGAAGTCGACGGAAGGAGAGTAAATGACCAGGGGGAAAGGACTTAAAATTAGAGCGCCACTCCAGTGCTGGAAAAAAAGTGGTGCTTTAAGGCAAATGTGTAAGAGTCCGAGTATGGACGAGGAAGCGCAGACTGTGATTCTACACTAATGAGTAGAATCATATTGCGAGGTTATTTCCAACATGCAATTGTTTTTATGGCGTACATTGTAAAAAAAAACAGTCAACTGTGGTGGTGGGGGGTCCACAATGTCACCGCAGTTTGGCTACGTTCACATTTGCGTTGTGCGCTGCTGCGTCGGCGACTCAACGCACAACGCAAACAAGAACGCATGCCAAAACGCATAGTTTTGCGACACATGCGTCCTTTTTTTGCCGGATTTTGGACACAAAAAAAAATGCATCTTGCTGCGTCCTCTGCGCCCTAACGCTTACGGCAAAAAAGACGCATGCATCGCAAAACACATGCAAACGCATGTCCATGCGCCCCCATGTTAAATATAGGGGCTCATGGCGCATGCGTCGCTGCGGCTGCGCCCGACGCAGCCCGGCAGAACGCTAATGTGAACGTAGCCTTAGAATTTGTTCCCGTTTTCCAGCACACAATGTGGTTAAATGCATGGTGTCATTCAAAAGGACAACTCATACCGCAAAAAACAAGTCCTCATATGTCAATGTGGATAGAAAACTAAAAGTTATCCCTCTTGGAAGAAGGGGAGAAAAAATGGAGTTTCCCATGGAGGGGCTGGGAATTGACCCCACAAAGTATGGTACAAATATCTTATCCAACACACGTCAATATTAAAGGCTTGGAAAACCACTTTATAACAGAATGTAACCCGCTTTCTAAGAGAATATAATTATTTCCTAAATGGGGAACTTTCAAAATCGCCTTCAAAATGGATCAAGTGGAAGAAACCCCAACACCACACTGAATACGGCCAAAACTCCTTATACCAAGAGCGAAAACCAAAGGTGGGACACTGGCACTACTGTACTAGCACCCCTCAGCCCCAGGGCACCCCCCAGCGCCAGAAAACCCCTCTGCCCCCAGAACGCCCCTCTGCCCCCAGAACGCCCCTCTGCCCCCAGAACGCCCCTCTGCCCCCAGAACGCCCCTCTGCCCCCAGGACACCCCTCAGCCCCCAGGACACCCCTCAGCCCCCGGGCACCCCCCAGCGTCATGGCACCCCTCAGCGCCAGGGCACCCCCCAGCGTCATGGCAGTCCTCAGCGCCAGCGCTCCTATGCCAACAGCACAAGGAAATATGTTGTAGGAGACAAAAGGATGATGTCATGAACGCCAAGAAATATGCAGGGACACGCCGTCCCCGAGCGCCAGTGATGGACATCTGCTGCTAGTGACAGGACACGCTGTACTGATGATGCCGCTTTGCCTTTTTCTCCACCCCAGGGGTCTGATCAGCCATGTACAGCCACTCTGTGGTTTCAGCTTTCAGGCTCGGATCCAAAACCTATGAGATCATTTATTTACATAGATGTGAAACTGAACACCTCGCTAAAGTGCTGATTTACATGGGGCTGCCACCTCAACCCATCCTTATGGAGCACGCCACAGGTGCTGTGATGAGAAGGAGATGGTCACAATTTCCTGTGAAATCTCAGCACTGGCCAACCTGCACATTGGTGATCAGAGGCAGACACCGACAGATGGGGTCACAGTGCCAGCCCCCTCTAGCCGCTGCACTGTGCAGTCTGTAATAGCGGACCACCACTTCCCCTTATGTCCGAGGCTGGAATGTGCTAAAAGTCATAGTAACAAAAAGAAAAATAATCCGGGCCTGCTGCAGCTTCAGGTCTGAGAATACACAGAGTGCCGCGGCCCCTTTATTCTCAGAATCAGTGGTGGGGTCTCAGAACATGAGCAAAGTGATGGCAGAGCCAGGAAAATGCCTTCAATGTTAGGCTACGTTCAGATTTGCGTTGTGCGCCGCTGCGTCGGCAACGCAACGCCCAACGCAAATAAAAACGCACCAAAACGCACGCAAAAACGCGTGATAATTAGTTTTCCAGGTGATTCTAATTAAATGAAAACTACTTAAAAATTATGTTCCACATTAAGCAGGCCTCAGGCTTCAAGTAATATGGGAACTAAAAAGGATCTCTCTGCTGCTGAA
Source organism: Ranitomeya imitator (assembly GCF_032444005.1). Classification (NCBI taxonomy): domain Eukaryota; kingdom Metazoa; phylum Chordata; class Amphibia; order Anura; family Dendrobatidae; genus Ranitomeya; species Ranitomeya imitator. The sequence goes on along the minus strand of NC_091282.1, from coordinate 1,058,574,252 downwards.
AAGCATTAAATAGTGCAATGCCTTGGACAAGGTATGAAAACATTAGATATTCCACGAAAACTTAAGAGTGGTCATCATACTGTGAAGAGATTTGTGACTGAAACAGAGCACAGACAGAGTTCATGCAGATAAAGGCATAATGAGGAAGGTTTCTGCCAGATATTCATGGGATTAAGAGAGCAGCTGCCAAAATACCATTACAAAGCAGCAAACAGTTATTTGAAGCTGCTGGTGCCTCTGGAGTCCCTCGAACCTCAAGGTGTAGGATCCTTCAAAGGCTTGCTGTGGTGCATAAACCTAATATTCCGCCACCCCTAAACAGTGTTCACAAGCAGAAATGGTTAAAGTGGGCCCAGACATACATGAAGACTAGTTTCCAAATAGTCTTGTTTACTGATGAGTGTCGAGCAACCCTGGATGGTTCAGATGGATGGAGTAGTGGATGGTTGGTGGATTGCCACCATGTCCCAACAAGGCTGTGACGTCAGCAAGGAGGTGGAGGAGTCACATTTTGGGCCAGAATCACGGGGAAACAGCTGGTAGGATGCTTTAAGGTTCCTGAAGGTGTGAAAATGACCTCTGCAAAGTATATAGAGTGTCTGACTGACAACTTTCTTCCATGGTATAAAAAGCAGAAACGTGCCTTCAGGAGCAAAATCATCTTCATGCATGACAATGCACCATCTCATGCTGCAAAGAATACCTCTGAGTCATTGGCTGCTATGGGCATAAAAGGAGATAAACTCATGGTGTGGCCACCATCTTCCCCTGACCTCAACCCTATAGGGAACCTTTGGAGGATCATCCAGCACAAGATCTAAGAGGGTGGGAGGCAGTTCACATGAAAACAGCAGCTCTGGGAGGCGATTCTGACTTCATGCAAAGAAATACAAGCAGAAACTCTCCAAAAACTAAAGAATGCAAGAATTGTGACGGTGATATCAAAGAAGGGGTCCTATGTTAACATGTTACTTGGCCTGTTAGGATGTTTTGGAGTTAAATAGCTTTTTTGTTCAGTGAATGTGACCTCCTAATGCTGCAAATTCCACAAATGAGCATTTTCAGTTCTTTAAAACATATCAAATGTTTAGAAATTCTACTGTGCCTAATAATTTGGAACAGTGCATTTTGAGTTTTTATTTTGGAGATTACACTGTTATCATTGGGAGGTTTCTTCAATATAATTTGATGTATACTCTAACGGGTGATGACTTTTATTAGACTGGCTGAGATTTGCATCGACCATTTAGGAAAATCCGAGAAAAATATAATTTGTATAATAATTTGGAACACAGCGTGTATGTATGTATGTATGCATGCATGCATATATATATATATATATATTTTTTTTTTTACTTTGACCTCCTCCTCTGCTTGTGTGTAGCAGGAATGCTCACTTGCTACGAGCGACAACCACGGGGCGGAGCTCCTAGCAATCTGGCAATGACAAGCACAGAAGTCTGGTTGTCATGCCATCCCATCTGTGACCCGCGATCATGTGATGGAGTCACCGATGGGCGGAGCCAGTAACGCGCTTCCTGCAGGTGGAATAGTGATCCACCCGCAGCTGTTGACTGCGGCATTTAACCTTCACCTACAGGAAGCGCGGCACTGGCTCCACCGATCGGGGAGAAAGTGACGCATAAGTGAAGAGAAGTCAATTTCTCTTATTTTCACTTGTACTAATCACGCAGTGTTTGTTTAGATGACAGCGACCATTGAAGTCTTATAAAGCCATATTATGGGCCACGAAACCATTGTGGGGCATACTGGACCAAATATATGAAGAAGTGGTATTTCTGCTACACATGTATGTATATATATGTGTGTGTATATATATATATATATATATATATATATATATATATATATATATATATATATATATATATATATATATATATATATATATATATATATATATATATATATATCTACACATCACACACAATATATTCACACAAACATGCACAGATACAAATAAATGTGTCAGATCGATAACACCAGGTTTGATCCATTTGGAGCATGAAGCCCGGCCCGCACCCCACTTTCTAACTCGAGACGCAGTGGAGAGAGCGAAAATGTTGCACAAATTGTGACTTTTGGGGGCTCAGATTATACAGCACAATGCGCAGCTTTTCCTGATGGAAAGGACACATAGGGGGTCTCTCCTGCAACACACGATGCCCAGCAGGACTTAGTGATTTAGGTGGTGGGTACAAGAAGATGGGTATGAATGACCTCCGATACAGAGCCTGGCGAAGACATATGATGGCTGACCAGAGACGGGCTGGACATGTGTAATGGCAGCTACATCCAGGTCTCTACCAATACTTCACATTCCTGCCTTATCGCGGGGCAGAGGGAATGTACAAAACAGAAATTCCTAGAACTGTACAATGGTGAAAAGAACACAAACAAATCCGGCTGTGAAGTGCGGCATCTGGTGAGTGACACTTACTAGTACAAGACTTCATTAGCTTCATGTCTTTCATATCGGACAGTTCCACACATCAATCTGCAATACAGAAAGACAGATTACCATCACATATACACAGCCGTGTATTCATAGTCATTGCCATGTGTCTGATCAGGGGGAAAAGAAGAAACAGGTTACAGAGAAAGTGTAGCTACTGACATAAAAAGCTAAAAAGTAACTCCTCACATGGGACCATGATGGTAGGTACCAGAAGAGCATAGAACGGCCTGAGAATACAGATTCCATAGGATCCATGATAGAAGGTGTATTGTAGAGAAGAGCAGCTCCTACATACAGCGGAGCACTGCATGGCGGCACGGAAAGTGCAGAATATGTACTCAGCGGGCCACCATACTCCATAGTACGAGGCTTTAGTGTCAGACTATCAGCAACCTGATCCTTCTGGTGAAAAAAAATAGAAAATGGAGTAGCTCAAAGTAGAAATGTCAGCCAAACATCAGATTAGTAATGTGCGGCCCTGGGTGGGAGTGCTACACCATGAGCACATGGAAGTGCGACTGGGGGAGAGAAATGTCACACAAAGGAAAGCAGAGGAGAACGCTCCCTCGCTGACACATTGCCTCTCAGCCTCCCAACTTGGATATTTTCCATACCAATTAAGTAATTAAGAGACGACAGTTTTACATGAACGGCCCCGTGTAATTGTGCTCCTGAAATGGTGCAGCTGCTCCGCCATAAAGCTCCACAACAACTCCTACACAGCCTCGCTCCCCGCCATGTCAGAGTGGGATGTCACAAACTAGGGGCTGCGCAGCACATACAACAATCAGACATTTACATGGGGCTGTAGGTTACCCCTGCATGGTTCACTCATTTTCAGCTGTAAATACTGGAGCGTTGGCTCGGTTTTGCTGAACACTGAAAGAATTCACATGTTCCAGCAACATGATATTTCACGGATCTCATTAACATTGTTGGTTTAGTAAAACATTGCGATTTTATGGCAAAAATATAAAGTGTCATCAAGCTCTGTGGCCTCTGATGTCTGACAAAGGGTTTAAAATATTCCGACACCGGCAAAAAATGAACCCCCACTGCCGAGCACATGACACCTCAGCTGGCCGCACTGCCGAGCACATGACACCTCAGCTGGCCGCACTGCCGAGCACATGACACCTCAGCTGGCCGCACTGCCGAGCACATGACACCTCAGCTGGCCGCACTGCCGAGCACATGACACCTCAGCTGGCCGCACTACCGAGCACATGACACCTCGGCTACCCGCACTGCCGAGCACATGACACCTCGGCTACCCGCACTGCCGAGCACATGACACCTCGGCTACCCGCACTGCCGAGCACATGACACCTCGGCTACCCGAACTGCCGAGCACATGAGACACCTCAGTTACCCGCACTGCCGAGCACATGACATATCAGTTACCCGCACTGCCGAGCACATGACACCTCAGCTGGCCGCACTGCCAAGCATATGACACCTCAGCTGGCCGCACTGCCGAGCACATGACACCTCAGCTGGCCGCACTGCCGAGCACATGACACCTCAGCTGGCCGCACTACCGAGCACATGACACCTCGGCTACCCGCACTGCCGAGCACATGACACCTCGGCTACCCGCACTGCCGAGCACATGACACCTCGGCTACCCGAACTGCCGAGCACATGACACCTCGGCTACCCGAACTGCCGAGCACATGAGACACCTCAGTTACCCGCACTGCCGAGCACATGACATATCAGTTACCCGCACTGCCGAGCACATGACACCTCAGCTGGCCGCACTGCCAAGCATATGACACCTCGGCTACCCGCACTGCCAAGCACATGACACCTCGGCTACCCGCACTGCCAAGCACATGACACCTCGGCTACCCGAACTGCCGAGCACATGAGACACCTCAGTTACCCGCACTGCCGAGCACATGACATCTCAGTTACCCGCACTGCCGAGCACATGACACCTCAGCTGGCCGCACTGCCAAGCACATGACACCTCGGCTACCCGCACTGCCGAGCATATGACACCTCGGCTATCCGAACTGCCGAGCACGACACCTCAGCTACCCGAACTGCCGAGCACATGAGGCACCTCAGTTACCCGAACTGCCGAGCACATGAGGCACCTCAGTTACCCGAACTGCCGAGCACATGAGGCACCTCAGTTACCCGCACAGACGAGCACATGAGACACCTCAGTTACCCGCACTGCCGAGCACATGACATATCAGTTACCCGCACTGCCGAGCACATGACACCTCAGCTGGCCGCACTGCCAAGCATATGACACCTCGGCTACCCGCACTGCCAAGCACATGACACCTCGGCTACCCGCACTGCCAAGCACATGACACCTCGGCTACCCGAACTGCCGAGCACATGAGACACCTCAGTTACCCGCACTGCCGAGCACATGACATCTCAGTTACCCGCACTGCCGAGCACATGACACCTCAGCTGGCCGCACTGCCAAGCACATGACACCTCGGCTACCCGCACTGCCGAGCATATGACACCTCGGCTATCCGAACTGCCGAGCACGACACCTCAGCTACCCGAACTGCCGAGCACATGAGGCACCTCAGTTACCCGAACTGCCGAGCACATGAGGCACCTCAGTTACCCGAACTGCCGAGCACATGAGGCACCTCAGTTACCCGCACAGACGAGCACATGAGACACCTCAGTTACCCGCACTGCCGAGCACATGATACCTCACCTACCCGCACTGCCAAGCACATGACACCTCAGCTATCCGGACTGCCGACACCTAACCCGAACTGTAAAAAATTCTTTAAATCCAAATACAAGCAGCGAAGAAAAAAATAATATTACACAAGGAAACTGTCCGGTGGTGGCAGCGAAATAAGCAAGTGGCATTATAATGCGAGCTCTGCAGCTAACAGCATAATATCCAGTATTGTGTAACAACCTGTACAAGCGACTATAAGAAAGCAGAAACAAATTAGCGGAGGCCGCGGAAGAGATGAACATTATGCCAGGTAACAAAGTAAAATGGAAGCTGACAAATTAGTCATACAGCCCACACATTGCCTTTAATTACACGCGCTGATTATATATAATTTGGTGTCCCAGCAGAACCCAAGCTTTCATAGCCTTTTCACTTTAATTGTAGATGAAAGTCAATAGAAAGTGATGTCAAATCTGGGCCGACCTGCTGTCGGTAATGTGGAGTGCACACATGAAACTCTGCGAAAAACTGGTTAAGTTGATCTGTTGTGTGAAGATGCGGCCGCGTATTTCAGCACAATATGGGGACAGGTCCACACTGGCAGTGCACTGAGCTTGTAGGACATTATAACTTTCATACTTTGGTCAGCCATGAGTTGCTCAGGATTTGTTCAATCTCACACCTTTGTCAGCCACAGGCCTTGTGCAATCTCACACCTTTGTTGGCCAATATTTACTTTTTTACGCATCGCTAATGTAATTAAACTGTACTAATCTCAACAGCCATCTCAGGTGACCAAGACAAGATGGTAAACATGGGGGGGGAGAAATCACAAAGATAAATGGGTTTCATATACTGCTGTATTTTTTTTTTTTCAATTAAAAAAAGGCTGCAAAACCCAATACCTGCGTTTCTGCTGAGTTGCCTTTAATAGGTGAAAAATGCTGAAAAACTGCTGAAAAAGGCTGAGAAAAGTTACATGCTCCATGCCCAAAAACATGAAAAGCATGGTACTTTGATGTTACTGTTAAACACAGCTGAAAATGAGCATTAAAAAAAAAAAGCCCATAAAAACCGCAGCAAAAGTACTACAGCAAAGAAACGAAGTATAAAAATCCCAAGGATCATAATAGAAAAGATAATTTTATTGATACAAAAATACATAGCAAGAAGATATGACCAATTAAAATCATGCACCAAAACAGGTAGTCAATAGAGAGAAACTCTAGGTATACTGGTGTAAATGGGGGGCACTAAATATATCCGGGGGTAAGTATGCTGCTAGCGATGCAGCTATTGCAAAATCCTATCATAATAAGGTAGTTCCTGCAAAGTCCCCAGGTGTCAAAGACAGTACCCCATGAGGAACATGCCTAATAAGTAAATAAATAAATAATAGTCTATGCGTGCTTACCCATAGTATAGCCGGACAGCTCACCCACTTTGCACCAGGAGCCCCTTGACGCACGTTTCACCACCAAGCTTTTTCAAAAAAGCCCCAATGTGCCCTACAGTCCATGGAATTGGGGAAGTCATACGAAGGTTCTCTAGTGGATTTGCTGCTTGTGGGTAGAGACACCTGTGATGTCCTGTACACTGACACTTTGCCACCAGACAGCATCTCTTAGCGCTCTGAACTGAGATATTAATATACAGGTATCACAAGGAAGCTAGGCTTATATGTGTAGATCACTACGTACACGCTTACTTGTATACCCAGCCTCAATATACGCAATTAGCAGAAGAGATAGAGTGTTTTCTACAAGGAATGCCATGTGTGTTCACCACCAAAATCCACGGATGTTTTCAATGCGAGATCAGAGTTTCTACTCATACGGCTGTGGCTTTTGTTACCACAGACTTGTGACATGTGGGATGGGTGGCCCCATTCAAGGGGACTTGTCTATTGGGACTAAATTCAGTATGGATCACTTCAGAAATCTTAGAAATAACGTTCTGGATTTAAGGGCAAATAAATGCACAGTGGATTATTCTTGCACATAAAGCCTGTCGTTGGGACCTACCCTTATAGTCCTTCATCAATTCTAGCTTGTCGTTGGGACCTACCCTCTTAGTCCATAGTCCTTCATCAATTCTAGCTTGTCGTTGGAAGCTACCCTCAGTTATTCATCAATTCTAGCTTGCAGCTGGGACCTTCCCTCATAGTCCTACATCAATTCTAGCTTGTCGTTGGGACCTACCCTCTTAGTCCATAGTCCTTCATCAATTCTAGCTTGTCGTTGGAAGCTACCCTCAGTTATTCATCAATTCTAGCTTGCAGCTGGGACCTTCGCTCATAGTCCTACATCAATTCTAGCTTGTCGTTGGGATCTACCCTCATAGTCCTACATCAATTCTAGCTTGTCATTGGGACCCACCACCATAGTCCTTCATCAATTCTAGCTTGTCATTGGGACCTTCCCTCATAGTCCTTCATCAATTCTAGCTTGTCATTGGGACCTTCCCTCATAGTCCTTCATCAATTCTAGCTTGTCGTTGGGATCTATCCTCATAGTCCTTCATCAATTCTAGCAGGAGCCCAATTTGATGGAACACATGAACCACACGATAGGCGATTCTGGACCCCGAGAAGGTGCCTTACCTCAGCTGATGTTCCCGCAGGTTGGACAGGGCCTCCATCCCATGGAGGTAGGAATACACAATCTCTAGATCCTACAAGAGAAGAGAAAAACACTATTATATTGGGAAAAGATTTGCTGATTAAGAATGACAAGTATGTGCACCTACATAAAATGCTGAGGACAGCTGCAAATACTATGTCCTCGCTTATCTTGGACCGATTCGGAGGTATGTAAACGTACCTCATGAAAAATAGAAGGAAAGGTTATTGCAGACTTGTGTTCCTAAGAAAGCTCATTTCACAATAATCTTGCAGTCTAAACAGACTGCCGAGAACCAGGTTAGGCTACTTTCCCATTTCCGTCGGTACGGGCCCATCGCAATGCGTCGGGCCGACGCACATTGTGAAATTGCTCCACGATGTGAGCAGCGGATGCAGTTTTTCAACGCATATGCTGCCCATTCTGCAGTCCGGGGAGAAGGGGGCAGAGTTTCGGCCGCGACGCACAAAACACGACAGATCCATCGCACGACGGACGCGACATGTGCCCATCCGTTGCTAATACAATTCTATGGGCAAAAAACGCATCTTGCGGGCACATTTGCAGTATCCGTTTTTTGCCCAAACCGACAGATTGCGAGGGAGGACAAAAGATGGAAGTGTGAAAGTAGCCTAAGCTAGACGCTCATTCGTCGGGTGAAATGATCTTTGGTGCTGAACATCAGCAGCCTATGCGCACAGAATGATCTATCGTGAATCCATCAGCACACACATTGTCGTGGTCTACTTATCTAGACAGGCTAAGGAGAGACCATTACTAGGCAATAAAAAGTGGAGGAGTTCAAAGGGTTTTCCAAAAACATAACTTTGACAAAAGGCAGGCAAAGTAATGAGTCATACGCACTGGTAAAATGGCCGTCCGGTGCTCCTTGGCAGTCTTCCTTTACATGGTGCAGCAATGGCATAAAGCCTATACACATGACCACTGCAGGCAATAAATGACCCCATATACCGCAGGAACCCACTGAGGCCAGTGACTGGCGGCAGAAGTCACGTGTGTAGATCAATGACTAGTAATTAAAGACCAGTGTTGCAGAAAAGACATATTCAAATAGCCACATGACTGCTGACGTCACGGACGCCATCGCTGCAGTTAGGCTAGCACATGGGGGATTTGTCGGTAGTGATAAATCTAAGATTTTTTTTTACCCATTTTGTGAACTTGGAAAATCCCTTTATCAGAGTACTCTGTACTCAGAGCATTCTGTCAAAATGTGAAACTAGCAATATAAAAAAATGGAGAAGAATAGAATGTCACAAACAGCAGAGAAAAGTGAAGTGTTTCCAAAGTCACGCCTCCACTTTACATAGAGCGCCAATGGAGTCCACTATAGCCCTGATCAGCGCAGCGTCCTTACAATTAGTGGCTGCCATTATTTGCATTTCCTGCCTATTCCTCTTGATATAACGCAGTGAACGTCTGACAGGTCATGGCTGGGGATGAGACTTCCCGCCGACACGTTTTGTTTGAGTAATTGACAATCGTACGAAGAAGTCATCGGTAAGGGTTTAATGCTGCTTTTAAGACCTTGAGGAAATCCCCTGCAGAATAAATATCAAGCGAGATATTATGCAGACTGGCATTCCAGATGGATAGGAATATTGTGATCCACTAATCATTAGGCGCTGGGCCCAGAGGAAGAGGAGCAAGAAAGGCTTCCGTATAAAAGAAAATCCACACGCACCCGCCGCAGCGCCAGCCTGTTTGATAGATGGCGTTCTGTTCTGGCGGCAAATAAAATAAGTATCATCCTCTAGGGGGCCAGACAGATGGAAAAAGTGATCTTTACACTCCAGCACACTGGTGGAGCTCCAGTGCAACACCGGGGGGCCGGGCAAGGTCTCAGTTATTACTAAACTGCAGGTTACAAGGGCAAAATGGCTCCAGGGACTGCAGATCCAAAATCTCCGCACCAGGATCAGGATCTCAGTCAGCAACCATGACTTTACTAGATGATAGCAGCAGCTTCAGGGTACATTCCCAGACCCCATTATTAGAGTAGAGGATAGCAGCCGCTTCAGGGTACATCCCCAGACCCCATTATTTCAGTAGGGGATAGCAGCCGCTTCAGGGTACATTCCCAGACCCCATTATTACAGTAGAGGATAGCAGCCTCTTCAGGGTACATTCCCAGACCCCATTATTACAGTAGAGGATAGCAGCCTCTTCAAGGTACATTCCCAGACCCCATTATTACAGTAGAGGATAGCAGCCTCTTCAGGGTACATTCCCAGTTCCCATTATTACAGTAGGGGATAGCAGCCTCCTCAGGGTACATCCCCAGACCCCATTATTACAGTAGGGGATAGCAGCCGCTTCAGGGTACATTCCCAGACCCCATTATTACAGTAGAGGATAGCAGCCTCTTCAGGGTACATTCCCAGACCCCATTATTACAGTAGAAGATAGCAGCCTCTTCAGGGTACATTCCCAGACCCCATTATTACAGTAGAGGATAGCAGCCTCTTCAGGGTTATATTCACAGACCCCATTATTACAGTAGAGGATAGCAGCCGCTTCAGGGTACATCCCCAGACCCCATTCTTACAGTAGGGGATAGCAGCCTCTTCAAGGTACATTCCCAGACCCCATTATTACAGTAGAGGATAGCAGCCGCTTCAGGGTACATCCCCAGACCCCATTATTACAGTAGAGGATAGCAGCCGCTTCAGGGTACATCCCCAGACCCCATTATTACAGTAGGGGATAGCAGCTGCTTCAGGGTACATTCCCAGACCCCATTATTACAGTAGGGGATAGCAGCCTCCTCAGGGTACATCCCCAGACCCCATTATTACAGTAGGGGATAGCAGCCGCTTCAGGGTACATTCCCAGACCCCATTATTACAGTAGAGGATAGCAGCAGATTCAGGGTACATTCCCAGACCCCATTATTACAGTAGAGGATAGCAGCCTCTTCAGGGTACATTCCCAGACCCCATTATTAAAGTAGGGGATAGCAGCCTACTCAGGGTACATCCCCAGACCCCATTATTACAGTAGGGGATAGCAGCCGCTTCAGGGTACATACCCAGACCCCATTATTACAGTAGAGGATAGCAGCCTCTTCAGGGTACATTCCCAGACCCCATTATTACAGTAGAGGATAGCAGCCTCTTCAAGGTACATTCCCAGACCCCATTATTACAGTAGAGGATAGCAGCCTCTTCAGGGTACATTCCCAGTTCCCATTATTACAGTAGGGGATAGCAGCCTCCTCAGGGTACATCCCCAGACCCCATTATTACAGTAGGGGATAGCAGCCGCTTCAGGGTACATTCCCAGACCCCATTATTACAGTAGGGGATAGCAGCCTCCTCAGGGTACATCCCCAGACCCCATTATTACAGTAGGGGATAGCAGCCGCTTCAGGGTACATTCCCAGACCCCATTATTACAGTAGAGGATAGCAGCCTCTTCAGGGTACATTCCCAGACCCCATTATTACAGTAGAGGATAGCAGCCTCTTCAGGGTACATTCCAAGACCCCATTATTACAGTAGAAGATAGCAGCCTCTTCAGGGTACATTCCCAGACCCCATTATTACAGTAGAGGATAGCAGCCTCTCCAGGGTTATATTCACAGACCCCATTATTACAGTAGAGGATAGCAGCCGCTTCAGGGTACATCCCCAGACCCCATTCTTACAGTAGGGGATAGCAGCCTCTTCAAGGTACATTCCCAGACCCCATTATTACAGTAGAGGATAGCAGCCGCTTCAGGGTACATCCCCAGACCCCATTATTACAGTAGAGGATAGCAGCCGCTTCAGGGTACATCCCCAGACCCCATTATTACAGTAGGGGATAGCAGCTGCTTCAGGGTACATTCCCAGACCCCATTATTACAGTAGGGGATAGCAGCCTCCTCAGGGTACATCCCCAGACCCCATTATTACAGTAGGGGATAGCAGCCGCTTCAGGGTACATTCCCAGACCCCATTATTACAGTAGAGGATAGCAGCAGATTCAGGGTACATTCCCAGACCCCATTATTACAGTAGAGGATAGCAGCCTCTTCAGGGTACATTCCCAGACCCCATTATTAAAGTAGGGGATAGCAGCCTACTCAGGGTACATCCCCAGACCCCATTATTACAGTAGGGGATAGCAGCCGCTTCAGGGTACATTCCCAGACCCCATTATTACAGTAGAGGATAGCAGCCGCTTCAGGGTACATTCCCAGACCCCATTATTACAGTAGAGGATAGCAGCCTCTTCAGGGTACATTCCCAGACCCCATTATTACAGTAGAGGATAGGAGCCTCTTCAGGGTACATTCCTAGACCCCCTTCTTACAGTAGAGGATAGCAGCCTCTTCAGGGTACATTCCCAGACCCCATTATTACAGTAGAGGATAGCAGCCTCTTCAGGGTACATTCCCAGACCCCATTATTACAGTAGAGGATAGCAGCCTCTTCAGGGTACATTCCCAGACCCCATTATTACAGTAGAAGATAGCAGCCTCTTCAGGGTACATTCCCAGACCCCATTATTACAGTAGAGGATAGCAGCCGCTTCAGGGTACATCCCCAGACCACATTCTTACAGTAGGGGATAGCAGCCTCTTCAAGGTGCATTCCCAGACCCCATTATTACAGTAGAGGATAGCAGCCGCTTCAGGGTACATCCCCAGACCCCATTATTACAGTAGAGGATAGCAGCCGCTTCAGGGTACATCCCCAGACCCCATTATTACAGTAGGGGATAGCAGCTGCTTCAGGGTACATTCCCAGACCCCATTATTACAGTAGGGGATAGCAGCCTCCTCAGGGTACATCCCCAGACCCCATTATTACAGAAGGGGATAGCAGCCGCTTCAGGGTACATTCCCAGACCCCATTATTACAGTAGAGGATAGCAGCCGCTTCAGGGTACATTCCCAGACCCCATTATTACAGTAGAGGATAGCAGCCTCTTCAGGGTACATTCCCAGACCCCATTATTACAGTAGGGGATAGCAGCCTCCTCCGGGTACATCCCCAGACCCCATTATTACAGTAGGGGATAGCAGCCGCTTCAGGGTACGTTCCCAGACCCCATTATTACAGTAGAGGATAGCAGCCGCTTCAGGGTACATTCCCAGACCCCATTATTACAGTAGAGGATAGCAGCCTCTTCAGGGTACATTCCCAGACCCCCTTCTTACAGTAGAGGATAGCAGCCTCTTCAGGGTACATTCCCAGACCCCATTATTACAGTAGAGGATAGCAGCCTCTTCAGGGTACATTCCCAGACCCCATTATTACAGTAGGGGATAGCAGCCTCCTCAGGGTACATCCCCAGACCCCATTATTACAGTAGAGGATAGCAGCTGCTTCAGGGTACATTCCCAGACACCATTATTACAGTAGGGGATAGCAGCCTCCTCAGGGTACATCCCCAGACCCCATTATTACAGTAGGGGATAGCAGCCGCTTCAGGGTACATTCCCAGACCCCATTATTACAGTAGAGGATAGCAGCCGCTTCAGGGTACATTCCCAGACCCCATTATTACAGTAGGGGATAGCAGCCTCTTCAGGGTACATTCCCAGACCCCATTATTACAGTAGAAGATAGCAGCCTCTTCAGGGTACATTCCCAGACCCCATTATTACAGTAGAGGATAGCAGCCGCTTCAGGGTACATCCCCAGACCCCATTATTACAGTAGAGGATAGCAGCCGCTTCAGGGTACATCCCCAGACCCCATTATTACAGTAGGGGATAGCAGCTGCTTCAGGGTACATTCCCAGACCCCATTATTACAGTAGGGGATAGCAGCCTCCTCAGGGTACATCCCCAGACCCCATTATTACAGTAGGGGATAGCAGCCGCTTCAGGGTACATTCCCAGACCCCATTATTACAGTAGAGGATAGCAGCAGATTCAGGGTACATTCCCAGACCCCATTATTACAGTAGAGGATAGCAGCCTCTTCAGGGTACATTCCCAGACCCCATTATTAAAGTAGGGGATAGCAGCCTACTCAGGGTACATCCCCAGACCCCATTATTACAGTAGGGGATAGCAGCCGCTTCAGGGTACATTCCCAGACCCCATTATTACAGTAGAGGATAGCAGCCGCTTCAGGGTACATTCCCAGACCCCATTATTACAGTAGAGGATAGCAGCCTCTTCAGGGTACATTCCCAGACCCCATTATTACAGTAGAGGATAGGAGCCTCTTCAGGGTACATTCCTAGACCCCCTTCTTACAGTAGAGGATAGCAGCCTCTTCAGGGTACATTCCCAGACCCCATTATTACAGTAGAGGATAGCAGCCTCTTCAGGGTACATTCCCAGACCCCATTATTACAGTAGAGGATAGCAGCCTCTTCAGGGTACATTCCCAGACCCCATTATTACAGTAGAAGATAGCAGCCTCTTCAGGGTACATTCCCAGACCCCATTATTACAGTAGAGGATAGCAGCCGCTTCAGGGTACATCCCCAGACCCCATTCTTACAGTAGGGGATAGCAGCCTCTTCAAGGTGCATTCCCAGACCCCATTATTACAGTAGAGGATAGCAGCCGCTTCAGGGTACATCCCCAGACCCCATTATTACAGTAGAGGATAGCAGCCGCTTCAGGGTACATCCCCAGACCCCATTATTACAGTAGGGGATAGCAGCTGCTTCAGGGTACATTCCCAGACCCCATTATTACAGTAGGGGATAGCAGCCTCCTCAGGGTACATCCCCAGACCCCATTATTACAGTAGGGGATAGCAGCCGCTTCAGGGTACATTCCCAGACCCCATTATTACAGTAGAGGATAGCAGCCGCTTCAGGGTACATTCCCAGACCCCATTATTACAGTAGAGGATAGCAGCCTCTTCAGGGTACATTCCCAGACCCCATTATTACAGTAGGGGATAGCAGCCTCCTCCGGGTACATCCCCAGACCCCATTATTACAGTAGGGGATAGCAGCCGCTTCAGGGTACGTTCCCAGACCCCATTATTACAGTAGAGGATAGCAGCCGCTTCAGGGTACATTCCCAGACCCCATTATTACAGTAGAGGATAGCAGCCTCTTCAGGGTACATTCCCAGACCCCCTTCTTACAGTAGAGGATAGCAGCCTCTTCAGGGTACATTCCCAGACCCCATTATTACAGTAGAGGATAGCAGCCTCTTCAGGGTACATTCCCAGACCCCATTATTACAGTAGGGGATAGCAGCCTCCTCAGGGTACATCCCCAGACCCCATTATTACAGTAGGGGATAGCAGCCGCTTCAGGGTACATTCCCAGACCCCATTATTACAGTAGAGGATAGCAGCCTCTTCAGGGTACATTCCCAGACCCCATTATTACAGTAGAGGATAGCAGCCTCTTCAGGGTTATATTCACAGACCCCATTATTACAGTAGAGGATAGCAGCCGCTTCAGGGTACATCCCCAGACCCCATTCTTACAGTAGGGGATAGCAGCCTCTTCAAGGTACATCCCCAGACCCCATTATTACAGTAGAGGATAGCAGCCGCTTCAGGGTACATCCCCAGACCCCATTATTACAGTAGAGGATAGCAGCCGCTTCAGGGTACATCCCCAGACCCCATTATTACAGTAGGGGATAGCAGCTGCTTCAGGGTACATTCCCAGACACCATTATTACAGTAGGGGATAGCAGCCTCCTCAGGGTACATCCCCAGACCCCATTATTACAGTAGGGGATAGCAGCCGCTTCAGGGTACATTCCCAGACCCCATTATTACAGTAGAGGATAGCAGCCGC
This sequence comes from Ranitomeya imitator, assembly GCF_032444005.1. Lineage (NCBI taxonomy): Eukaryota > Metazoa > Chordata > Amphibia > Anura > Dendrobatidae > Ranitomeya > Ranitomeya imitator. Next base: position 1,058,558,741 of record NC_091282.1, on the reverse strand, counting down.
TTCAGGGTACATTCCCAGACCCCATTATTACAGTAGGGGATAGCAGCCTCTTCAGGGTACATTCCCAGACCCCATTATTACAGTAGGGGATAGCAGCCTACTCAGGGTACATCCCCAGACCCCAATATTACAGTAGGGGATAGCAGCCGCTTCAGGGTACATTCCCAGACCCCATTATTACAGTAGAGGATAGCAGCCGCTTCAGGGTACATTCCCAGACCCCATTATTACAGTAGAGGATAGCAGCCTCTTCAGGGTACATTCCCAGACCCCATTATTACAGTAGAGGATAGGAGCCTCTTCAGGGTACATTCCTAGACCCCCTTCTTACAGTAGAGGATAGCAGCCTCTTCAGGGTACATTCCCAGACCCCATTATTACAGTAGAGGATAGCAGCCTCTTCAGGGTACATTCCCAGACCCCATTATTACAGTAGAAGATAGCAGCCTCTTCAGGGTACATTCCCAGACCCCATTATTATAGTAGAGGATAGCAGCCTCTTCAGGGTTATATTCACAGACCCCATTATTACAGTAGAGGATAGCAGCCGCTTCAGGGTACATCCCCAGACCCCATTCTTACAGTAGGGGATAGCAGCCTCTTCAAGGTACATTCCCAGACCCCATTATTACAGTAGAGGATAGCAGCCGCTTCAGGGTACATCCCCAGACCCCATTATTACAGTAGAGGATAGCAGCCTCTTCAGGGTACATTCCCAGACCCCATTATTACAGTAGAAGATAGCAGCCTCTTCAGGGTACATTCCCAGACCCCATTATTACAGTAGAGGATAGCAGCCTCTTCAGGGTTATATTCACAGACCCCATTATTACAGTAGAGGATAGCAGCCGCTTCAGGGTACATCCCCAGACCCCATTCTTACAGTAGGGGATAGCAGCCTCTTCAAGGTACATTCCCAGACCCCATTATTACAGTAGAGGATAGCAGCCGCTTCAGGGTACATCCCCAGACCCCATTATTACAGTAGAGGATAGCAGCCGCTTCAGGGTACATCCCCAGACCCCATTATTACAGTAGAGGATAGCAGCCTCCTCAGGGTACATCCCCAGACCCCATTATTACAGTAGGGGATAGCAGCCGCTTCAGGGTGCATTCTCAGACCCCATTATTACAGTAGAGGATAGCAGCCGCTTCAGGGTACATTCCCAGACCCCATTATTACAGTAGAGGATAGCAGCCTCTTCAGGGTACATTCCCAGACCCCATTATTACAGTAGAGGATAGGAGCCTCTTCAGGGTACATTCCTAGACCCCCTTCTTACAGTAGAAGATAGCAGCCTCTTCAGGGTACATTCCCAGACCCCATTATTACAGTAGAGGATAGCAGCCTCTTCAGGGTTATATTCACAGACCCCATTATTACAGTAGAGGATAGCAGCCGCTTCAGGGTACATCCCCAGACCCCATTATTACAGTAGAGGATAGCAGCCTCTTCAGGGTACATTCACAGACCCCATTATTACTGCAGAGGATAGCAGCCTCTTCAGGGTACATTCCCAGACCCCATTCTTACAGTAGGGGATAGCAGCCTCTTCAGGGTACATCTCCAGACCCCATTATTACAGTAGAGGATAGCAGCCTCTTCAGGGTACATCCCCAGACCCCATTATTACTGGAGAGGATAGCAGCCTCTTCAGGGTACATTTCCAGACCCCATTATTACAGTAGAGGATAGCAGCCTCTTCAGGGTACATTCCCAGACCCCATTCTTACAGTGGTGGATAGCAGCCTCTTCAGGGTACATTCCCAGACCCCATTATTACAGTAGGGGATAGCAGCCTCTTCAGGGTACATTCCCAGACCCCATTATTACAGTACAGGAGAGCAGACTCTTCAGGGTACATCCCCAGTCCCCATTATTACAGTAGGGGATAGCAGCCTCTTCAGGGTACATTCCCAGACCCCATTATTACAGTAGGAGATAGCAGCCTCTTCCGGGTACATCCCCAGACCCCATTATTACTGCAGAGGATAGCAGCCTCTTCAGGGTACATTCCCAGACCCCATTATTACTGCAGAGGATAGCAGCCTCTTCAGGGTACATTCCCAGACCCCATTATTACAGTAGAGGATAGCAGCCTCTATAGGGTACATTCTCAGACCCCATTATTACTGGAGAGGATAGCAGCCTCTTCAGGGTACATTCACAGACCCCATTATTACAGTAGGGGAGAGCAGCCTCTTCAGGGCACATACCCAGACCCCATTATTACAGTAGAGGATAGCAGCCTCTTCAGGGTACATTCTCAGACCCCATTATTACTGCAGAGGATAGCAGCCTCCTCAGGGTACATTCCCAGACCCCATTATTACAGTAGAGGATAGCAGCCTCTTCAGGGTACATTCTCAGACCCCATTATTACTGCAGAGGATAGCAGCCTCTTCAGGGTACATTCCCAGACCCCATTATTACTATAGAGGATAGCAGCCTCTTCTGGGTACATTCCCAGACCCCATTATTACTATAGAGGATAGCAGCCTCTTCAGGGTACATTCCCAGACCCCATTATTACTGCAGAGGATAGCAGCCTCTTCTGGGTACATTCCCAGACCCCATTATTACAGTAGAGGATAGCAGCCTCTCCAGGGTACATTCTCAGACCCCATTATTACAGTAGAGGATAGCAGCCTCTTCAGGGTACATTCTCAGACCCCATTATTACAGTAGAGGATAGCAGCCTCTTCAGGGTACATTCTCAGACCCCATTATTACTGCAGAGGATAGCAGCCTCTTCTGGGTACATTCCCAGACCCCATTATTACAGTAGAGGATAGCAGCCTCTTCAGGGTACATTCCCAGACCCCATTATTACAGTAGAGGATAGCAGCCGCTTCAGGGTACATCCCCAGACCCCATTATTACAGTAGAGGATAGCAGCCTCTTCAGGGTTATATTCACAGACCCCATTATTACAGTAGAGGATAGCAGCCGCTTCAGGGTACATCCCCAGACCCCATTATTACAGTAGAGGATAGCAGCCTCTTCAGGGTACATTCACAGACCCCATTATTACTGCAGAGGATAGCAGCCTCTTCAGGGTACATTCCCAGACCCCATTCTTACAGTAGGGGATAGCAGCCTCTTCAGGGTACATCTCCAGACCCCATTATTACAGTAGAGGATAGCAGCCTCTTCAGGGTACATCCCCAGACCCCATTATTACTGGAGAGGATAGCAGCCTCTTCAGGGTACATTTCCAGACCCCATTATTACAGTAGAGGATAGCAGCCTCTTCAGGGTACATTCCCAGACCCCATTCTTACAGTGGTGGATAGCAGCCTCTTCAGGGTACATTCCCAGACCCCATTATTACAGTAGGGGATAGCAGCCTCTTCAGGGTACATTCCCAGACCCCATTATTACAGTACAGGAGAGCAGACTCTTCAGGGTACATCCCCAGTCCCCATTATTACAGTAGGGGATAGCAGCCTCTTCAGGGTACATTCCCAGACCCCATTATTACAGTAGGAGATAGCAGCCTCTTCCGGGTACATCCCCAGACCCCATTATTACTGCAGAGGATAGCAGCCTCTTCAGGGTACATTCCCAGACCCCATTATTACAGTAGAGGATAGCAGCCTCTATAGGGTACATTCTCAGACCCCATTATTACTGGAGAGGATAGCAGCCTCTTCAGGGTACATTCACAGACCCCATTATTACAGTAGGGGAGAGCAGCCTCTTCAGGGCACATACCCAGACCCCATTATTACAGTAGAGGATAGCAGCCTCTTCAGGGTACATTCTCAGACCCCATTATTACTGCAGAGGATAGCAGCCTCCTCAGGGTACATTCCCAGACCCCATTATTACAGTAGAGGATAGCAGCCTCTTCAGGGTACATTCTCAGACCCCATTATTACTGCAGAGGATAGCAGCCTCTTCAGGGTACATTCCCAGACCCCATTATTACTATAGAGGATAGCAGCCTCTTCTGGGTACATTCCCAGACCCCATTATTACTATAGAGGATAGCAGCCTCTTCAGGGTACATTCCCAGACCCCATTATTACTGCAGAGGATAGCAGCCTCTTCTGGGTACATTCCCAGACCCCATTATTACAGTAGAGGATAGCAGCCTCTCCAGGGTACATTCTCAGACCCCATTATTACAGTAGAGGATAGCAGCCTCTTCAGGGTACATTCTCAGACCCCATTATTACAGTAGAGGATAGCAGCCTCTTCAGGGTACATTCTCAGACCCCATTATTACTGCAGAGGATAGCAGCCTCTTCTGGGTACATTCCCAGACCCCATTATTACAGTAGGGGATAGCAGCCTCTTCAGGGTACATTCTCAGACCCCATTATTACTGCAGAGGATAGCAGCCTCTTCAGGGTACATTCTCAGACCCCATTATTACAGTAGAGGATAGCAGCCTCTTCAGGGTACATTCTCAGACCCCATTATTACTGCAGAGGATAGCAGCCTCTTCTTGGTACATTCCCAGACCCCATTATTACAGTAGGGGATAGCAGCCTCTTCAGGGTACATTCTCAGACCCCATTATTACTGCAGAGGATAGCAGCCTCTTCAGGGTACATTCTCAGACCCCATTATTACTGCAGAGGATAGCAGCCTCTTCAGGGTACATTCTCAGACCCCATTATTACTGCAGAGGATAGCAGCCTCTTCAGGGTACATTCTCAGACCCCATTATTACTGCAGAGGATAGCAGCCTCTTCAGGGTACATTCTCAGACCCCATTATTACTGCAGAGGATAGCAGCCTCTTCAGGGTACATTCTCAGACCCCATTATTACTGCAGAGGATAGCAGCCTCTTCAGGGTACATCCCCAGACCCCATTATTACAGTAGAGGATAGCAGCCTCTTCAGGGTACATTCCCAGACCCCATTATTAGAATGGAAGCCTATGGCGCTAGATCAGTCAAATTACGGAATCCAGCGACGGATTCGTTTTTTTTGTTTTTTAACTGAGCATGCTCCGATTTTTTTTAGGATCCAATTAGCCGGATCAGCTAGTCGGATCCGTCGCATCAGTTTTTCACTATCTGGGACGGATCATTTTTTTTCAAAATTTGACGGATTGTGACTGATGGCTAAAAAACTGATGTGTGAAAGGGGCCTTACTGGTAAATTAGGATCTTCTACCATTTTGTAGCCATAAACCACAAGTTTCGGACACTGGCTGGAGTATTCGATAAATCATGGAAACGCTCCAAGTAATCGGGCAGTTCAGAGACCACCGTAAGAAGCTCGCTTTACCAGCAGTACTGCGCTCACAGCGCCCCCTTCACTCCTTCTGACAATTACCTGCACGCCAATTGTACCACCACCCTTTGTCCTCATTTAGCCCCAAAAACGGTTACAAAATGGAAAAATCTGCTCTGCTGTGCAAAGCACGGGCTTCACTTCTAGCCTGAGGCTCTGGGGGGTCGGTCTGGTAACATATGACAGATCACAGCCATACAGCCCACCCTGGAAAGCGTCAGTTTCTGCTACTCATGTACAGAATAGGGGGACGGACGGACACTGCACTGAAGTAGCACATCATCTCTTGGTTGCCAGGGGCAACACTGGCAGGATGATGCGGCCAGGGAACCTGCAGTGAGCTCTGTTCTACTCGCTGAGCATTGCAGTCAGCACACACACACAAGTAGGGGGATGGGATCATCTAGAAACCGAGCAATCAAAATCTCTGCCACCCTTCTAACCTCCTGTACTTATGGGAGAATGGCGGCTGTCAGCCCGTCAGCAGCAAGAACATGAAAACTCAGGAGACCAAAGACATGAAAACTCGCCATGATGGTCTCCGCCAGTATATACCAGATCACACAGAAATCAATGTCTGGCAGAAACCTAAATCGCATTACAAGTGGCCTTCTAGAGGGGTCTTGGCAAAGAAGATGGGCACTTTGCATAAAATATCAAACTAGGGGGTCTTTAGCTACATATTCTCTCAAGGAGATGGTAACCCCTTAATGACCGCCAATACGTCTTTTTACTGACCTGAGATATCATAGAATATCCTCCCCATACAGGAGACAACCCAGCAGCTGTACACTATAGCTGACACCCTGCTGCAGCCGCCACCATCAGTGTTGGCACCGTCCACATCTGTTTAACCTCTTAGTTGCTGCTGTCACTAGTGATTATCTACTATATAATTGTCTAAGGGTCACTTCCGTCTGTCTGTCACGGTTATTCATTCGCTGATTGGTCTCGCCAGCTGCCTGTCATGGCTGCCGCGACCAATCAGCGACGGGCACAGTCCGGAAGAAAATGGCCGCTCCTTACTCCCCTCCGGTCCCCGCTAACACAGGGTTAATGCCGTCGGTAACGGACCGCGTTATGCCGCGGGTAACGCACTCCGTTACCGCCGCTATTAACCCTGTGTCCCCAACCTTTTATTATTGATGCTGCCTATGCAGCATCAATAGTAAAAAAAAGTAATGTTAAAAATAATAAAAAAAACAAAAAACCTGCTATACTCACCGTCCGTTGTCCGCTGAGCCGCTCGCGCCTGCCGCCATCTTCCTTTCCCAGCGATGCATTGCGAAGTTACCCAGAAGACCTAGCGGTCTCGCGAGACCACCAAGCCATCTGGGTAATTTTGCAATGCATCCTGGGAACGCAAGATGGCGGCAGCCGCGCGCCCATCGGCACAGCGCCGTTGGATCCCAGGAGGCGGAGAGACGGGACGCTGAGGAGCAGCGACCAGAATGGTGAGTATGTTTAACTACAAGGGGCCCTCGAATCGTTAGGTGAGTATGTTTATTTTTTAACCTGTGACATACGTGGCTGTGCAATATACTATGTGGCTGGGCAATATACTACGTGACTGGGCAATATACTATGTGGCTCCGCTGTATACTACGTGGCTGGGCAATATACTATGTGGCTGGGCAATATACTACGTGACTGGGCAATATACTATGTGGCTCTGCTGTATACTACGTGGCTGGGCAATATACTACGTGGCTGGGCAATATACTACGTGGCTGGGCAATACACTACGTGGCTGGGCAATACACTACGTGGCTGGGCAATACACTACGTGGCTGGGCAATACACTACGTGGCTGGGCAATACACTACGTGGCTGGGCAATACACTACGTGGCTGGGCAATACACTACGTGGCTGGGCAATACACTACATGGCTGGGCAATATACTACGTGACTGGGCAATATACTACGTGGCTCCGCTGTATACTACGTGGCTGGGCAATATACTACGTCACTGGGCAATATACTACGTCACTGGGCAATATACTACGTGACTGGGCAATATACTATGTGACTGGGTAATATAATACGTGGCTGGGCAATATACTACGTGACTGGGCAATATACTACGTGACTGGGCAATATACTACATCACTGGGCAATATACTATGTGACTGGGTAATATACTACGTGGCTGGGCAATATACTACGTGACTGGGCAATATACTACATCACTGGGCAATATACTATGTGACTGGGTAATATACTACGTGGCTGGGCAATATACTACGTCACTGGGCAATATACTATGTGGCTCCGCTGTATACTACGTGGCTGGGCAATATACTACGTGACTGGGCAATATACTACATCACTGGGCAATATACTACGTCACTGGGCAATATACTATGTGACTCTGCTGTATACTATGTGGCTGGGCAATATACTACGTGGCTGGGCAATATACTACGTGGCTGGGCAATACACTACGTGGCTGGGCAATGTACTACGTGGCTGGGCAATATACTACGTGACTGGGCAATATACTACGTGGCTGGGCACTACACTACGTGGCTGGGCAATATACTACGTGGACTGTGCAATATACTACGTGGACATGCATATTCTACAATACCCGATGCGTTAGAATCGGGCCACCATCTAGTCTATATACATAATTGTCTATGGGTCACTTCCGTCTGTCCTGTCAGGGTTATTCGTTTGCTGATTGGTCTCGACAGCTGCCTGTCATGGATGCCGCAACCAATCAGCGACGGCCACAGTCAGATTAGTCCCTCCCCTACTCTCACTGCCCGGCGCCTGCTCCGTAATCCCCTCCACTCACACAGGGTTAATGGCAGCGGTAACGGCCAGCGGTGTAACGCACTCAGTTACCGCTGCTATTAACCCTGTGTGTCCCTGTGCGACAAGGACCTACCGTGACGTCACGGTCATGTGACCGCGATGTCATCATAGGTCCTGCTCACACCAGCCCTGGGAGCGGAAGCTGGCGCTTGCAATGGCGCCGTCCCGGGAGCGTCCAGAGGAGCGGGAAAGGCGGCGGAGGGTGAGTATAGCAGGACTTCAACGGGCCTTCGGAAGGTGAGTATATTTTTTTAGTTTTTTTAAGTCTCTATACTACGTGGCTCTGTGCTGGGCAATATACTACGTGACTGGGCAATATACTACGTGACTGGGCAATAAACTACGTGGCTGGGCAATATACTACGTGGCTGGGCAATATACTACGTGGCTGGGCAATATACTACGTGGCTGGGCAATATACTACGTGGCTGAGCAATATACTACGTGGCTGGGCAATATACTACGTGGCTGGGCAATACACTACGTGGCTGGGCAATACACTACGTGGCTGGGCAATACACTACGTGGCTGGGCAATACACTACGTGGCTGGGCAATACACTACGTGGCTGGGCAATACACTACGTGGCTGGGCAATACACTACGTGGCTGGGCAATACACTACGTGGCTGGGCAATACACTACGTGGCTGGGCAATATACTACGTGACTGGGCAATATACTACGTGGCTCCGCTGTATACTACGTGGCTGGGCAATATACTACGTCACTGGGCAATATACTACGTCACTGGGCAATATACTACGTGACTGGGCAATATACTATGTGACTGGGTAATATAATACGTGGCTGGGCAATATACTACGTGACTGGGCAATATACTACGTGACTGGGCAATATACTACATCACTGGGCAATATACTATGTGACTGGGTAATATACTACGTGGCTGGGCAATATACTACGTGACTGGGCAATATACTACATCACTGGGCAATATACTATGTGACTGGGTAATATACTACGTGGCTGGGCAATATACTACGTCACTGGGCAATATACTATGTGGCTCCGCTGTATACTACGTGGCTGGGCAATATACTACGTGACTGGGCAATATACTACATCACTGGGCAATATACTACGTCACTGGGCAATATACTATGTGACTCTGCTGTATACTATGTGGCTGGGCAATATACTACGTGGCTGGGCAATACACTACGTGGCTGGGCAATGTACTACGTGGCTGGGCAATATACTACGTGACTGGGCAATATACTACGTGGCTGGGCACTACACTACGTGGCTGGGCAATATACTACGTGGACTGTGCAATATACTACGTGGACATGCATATTCTACAATACCCGATGCGTTAGAATCGGGCCACCATCTAGTCTATATACATAATTGTCTATGGGTCACTTCCGTCTGTCCTGTCAGGGTTATTCGTTTGCTGATTGGTCTCGACAGCTGCCTGTCATGGATGCCGCAACCAATCAGCGACGGCCACAGTCAGATTAGTCCCTCCCCTACTCTCACTGCCCGGCGCCTGCTCCGTAATCCCCTCCACTCACACAGGGTTAATGGCAGCGGTAACGGCCAGCGGTGTAACGCACTCAGTTACCGCTGCTATTAACCCTGTGTGTCCCTGTGCGACAAGGACCTACCGTGACGTCACGGTCATGTGACCGCGATGTCATCATAGGTCCTGCTCACACCAGCCCTGGGAGCGGAAGCTGGCGCTTGCAATGGCGCCGTCCCGGGAGCGTCCAGAGGAGCGGGAAAGGCGGCGGAGGGTGAGTATAGCAGGACTTCAACGGGCCTTCGGAAGGTGAGTATATTTTTTTAGTTTTTTTAAGTCTCTATACTACGTGGCTCTGTGCTGGGCAATATACTACGTGACTGGGCAATATACTACGTGACTGGGCAATAAACTACGTGGCTGGGCAATATACTACGTGGCTGGGCAATATACTACGTGGCTGGGCAATATACTACGTGGCTGGGCAATATACTACGTGGCTGAGCAATATACTACGTGGCTGGGCAATATACTACGTGGCTGGGCAATATACTACGTGACTGGGCAATATACTACGTGGCTCTGCTATATACTATGTGACTGGGCAATATACTACGTGGCTCTGCTATATACTATGTGACTGGGCAATATACTATGTGACTGGGCAATATACTATGTGGCTGGGCAATATACTATGTGGCTGGGCAATATACTATGTGGCTGGGCAATATACTACGTGGCTCTGCTATATACTATGTGACTGGGCAATATACTACGTGACTGTGCAATATACTACGTGGCTGGGCAATATACTACGTGGCTGGGCAATATACTACGTGGCTCTGCTATATACTATGTGGCTGGGCAATATACTACGTGGCTGGGCAATATACAGTCATGGCCAAATTTTTTGAGAATGAGACAAATATTAATTTTTCCAAAGTCTACTGCTTCATTTTTTCTAATGGCAATTTGCATATACTCCTGAATGTCTGAGTGATCAGCTTAACAGCAATTACTGTACTTGCAAAGTCAATATTTGCCCAGAAAATGAACTTTAACCCCCAAAACACATTTCAACATCATTGCAGTCCTGCCTTAAAAGGAGCAGCTAACATCGTTTTAGTGATTGATCCATTAACACAGGTGTGGGTGTTGATGAGGACCGGGCTGGCGATCAATCAGTCATGATTAAGTAAGAATGACATCACTGGACACTTTAAAAGGAGGCTGGTGCTTGGTATCATTGTTTCTCTTTAGTTAACCATGGTTATCTCTAAAGAAACACATGCAGCCATCATTGCACTGCACAAAAATGGCCTAACAGGGAAGAGTATCGCAGCTACCAAGATTGCACCTCAGTCAACAATCTATCGCATCATCAAGAACTTCAAGGAGAGAGCTTCCATTATTGTCAAAAAGGCTCCAGGGGGCCCAAGAAAGACCAGCAAGCGCCAGGACCGTATCTTAAAACTGTTTCAGCTGTGGGATCGGACTACCAGCAGTGCCGAGCTTGCTCAGGAATGGCAGCAGGTTGGTATGAGTGCTTCTGCACGCACTGTGAGGCGGAGAATCTTTGAGCAAGGCCTGGTTTCAAGGAGGGCAGCAAAGAAGCCACTTCTCTCCAGAAAAAACATCAGGGACCGACTGAAATTCTGCAAAAGGTACAGGGAGTGGACTGCTGAGGACTGGGGCAAAGTCATTTTCTCTGATGAATCCCCTTTTCGATTGTTTGGGACATCTGGAAAACAGCTTATTCGGAGAATAGGTGAGCGCTACCACCAGTCTTGTCTCATGCCAACTGTAAAGCATCCTGAAACCATTCATATGTGGGGTTGGATCTCAGCCAAGGGAATCGGCTCACTCACAGTCTTGCCTAAAAACACAGCCATGAATAAAGAATGATACCAGAATGTCCTCCAAGAGCAACTTCTCCCAACCATCCAACAGCAGTTTGGCGCCCAACAATGCCTTTTCCAGCATGATGGAGCACCTTGCCATAAAGCAAAGGTGATAACTAAATGGCTCATGGAACAAAACATAGAGAATTTGGGTCCATGGCCTGGAAACTCTCCAGATCTTAATCCCATTGAGAACTTGTGGTCAATCATCAAGAGACGGGTGGACAAACAAAAACCAACAAATTCTGGCCAAATGCAAGCATTGATTATGCAAGAATAGATTGCTATCAGTCAGGATTTGGTCCAGAAGTTGATTGAGAGCATGCCAGGGAGAATTGCAGAGGTCTTGAAGAAAAAGGGTCAACACTGCAAATATTGACTTGCTGCATTAACTCATTCTAACTGTCAATATAACCTATTGGTGCTCATAATATGATTGCAATTATATTTCTGTATGTGATATAAACATCAGACAAACACTAATAAAAACCAGAGGCCAGCAGATCATGTGAAAATATAATTTTGGTGTCATTCTCAAAAATTTTGGCCATGACTGTACTATGTGGCTGGGCAATATACTACGTGGCTGGGCAATATACTACGTGGCTGGGCAATATACTACGTGGCTGGGCAATATACTACGTGACTGTGCAATATACTACGTGGCTGTGCAATATACTACGTGGACATGCGTATTCTAGAATACCCGATGCGTTAGATCGGGTCATCATCTAGTATAATATAAATGGTTAATAGAGTGTGGGGGCTTCCTATCTAACCGCATCAGCACCCTGACATCACGATTGTGTGCTCCTGATGTTTGCCATGACAATTCACAGCCAAATAGCTGCTTCAGAGTCCGCCGGCTACAGTGGCCTGTTCAGAAGTTACCGACATTTAGGTGGTAAAAATACACTCACTCATTCCTGTTATGTCATTTTGCATAAATTCCTGAAAATCACCTGAAGGGTTAATAAACTACCCGACAGCAGTTTTCAATATGTCAGGGGGTGCGGTTTTTAAAATAGTATCACTTTCGGGGGGTTCCCAGTATATAGGATCCCTAAAGTAATTTCAAACATGGATAGGTCCCTAAAAAAAAAATACATTTTGTAAATTTTCGTGAAAAAATGAAAAATTACTGCTACATTTTTAAACCTCCTAAAAGGCTAACAAAAAAGAACATTTTACAAATGGTGCTGATGTAAAGCCGACATGAGGGAAATGTTATTTAAAAGTGTGGTATGACTATCTGGATTAAAGGGGTAATCATTCACATGCAGGACCAGACGGGGCACACGGGGAAGAATGGGGGCTGAGCCGCAGGACCAGACGGGGCACACGGGGCAGAATGGGGGCTGAGCCGCAGGACCAGACGGGGCACACGGGGCAGAATGGGGGCTGAGCCGCAGGACCAGACGGGGCACACGGGGCAGAATGGGGGCTGAGCCGCAGGACCAGACGGGGCACACGGGGCAGAATGGGGGCTGAGCCGTAGGACCAGACAGGGCACACGGGGCAGAATGGGGGCTGAGCCGCAGGACCAGACAGGGCACACGGGGCAGAATGGGGGCTGAGCCGCAGGACCAGACAGGGCACACGGGGCAGAATGGGGGCTGAGCCGTAGGACCAGACGGGGCACACGGGGCAGAATGGGGGCTGAGCCGCAGGACCAGACAGGGCACACGGGGCAGAATGGGGGCTGAGCCGTAGGACCAGACGGGGCACACGGGGCAGAATGGGGCTGAGCCGCAGGACCAGACGGGGCACACGGGGCAGAATGGGGGCTGAGCCGTAGGACCAGACAGGGCACACGGGGCAGAATGGGGGCTGAGCCGCAGGACCAGACAGGGCACACGGGGCAGAATGGGGGCTGAGCCGCAGGACCAGACCGGGCACACGGGGCAGAATGGGGGCTGAGCCGCAGGACCAGACAGGGCACACGGGGCAGAATGGGGCTGAGCCGCAGGACCAGACGGGGCACACGGGGCAGAATGGGGGCTGAGCCGCAGGACCAGACGGGGCACACGGGGCAGAATGGGGGCTGAGCCGTAGGACCAGACAGGGCACACGGGGCAGAATGGGGGCTGAGCCGCAGGACCAGACAGGGCACACAGGGCAGAATGGGGCTGAGCCGCAGGACCAGACAGGGCACACAGGGCAGAATGGGGCTGAGCCGCAGGACCAGACAGGGCACACAGGGCAGAATGGGGCTGAGCCGCAGGACCAGACAGGGCACACAGGGCAGAATGGGGCTGAGCCGCAGGACCAGACGGGGCACACGGGGCAGAATGGGGGCTGAGCCGCAGGACCAGACGGGGCACACGGGGCAGAATGGGGGCTGAGCCACAGGACCAGACGGGGCACACGGGGCAGAATGGGGCTGAGCCACAGGACCAGACAGGGCACACGGGGCAGAATGGGGCTGAGCCGCAGGACCAGATGGGGCAGAATAGGGGCTGAGCCGCAGGACCAGAGAGGGCACACGGGGCAGAATGTGGGCTGAGCCGCAGGACCAGACGGGGCACACGGGGCAGAATGGGGCTGAACTGCAGGACCAGACGGGGCACACGGGGCAGAATGGGGGCTGAGCCGCAGGACCAGACAGGGCACACGGGGCAGAATGGGGCTGAACTGCAGGACCAGACAGGGCACACGGGGCAGAATGGGGGCTGAGCCGCAGGACCAGACAGGGCACCAGACTTTTTTTTTTGCCCAGACAAACAGTTTAATACGATCATTAATGGTTAGATGTGATAGGATGTGTCCCAAGAAATAATTCTGTACTTATAACAATTTAAATCACATCTTTACATCTGCACATCACCCATCAGACCACAGAGTGCTGTAGAAGACAGAATCCCATCTTTCCAGCATGACAACAGTCCCATCAAAAGCCAAATCTGACTCAGAACAAGATACGGTAGTATATCTAAAGTTATGGGTGACCGTGCTGGAAACAGAGCTGATGAGAAAGCTCCAACAAACCAGGGATGTTGGGGTATGCAATGGATTTTTTTTGTGTGGAATTGCATCCAAAAGATCTGTAACTCCGATCTCCCAAAATGTGAGGAGACATCCTGGTCCTTCATATTTGACATCACCGTGGATTTCATGCTTGGCAATGCAGTATTACAGTAAAAGGTGCTGCATTTAAGCAATGAAATATCCAGCGATTTTTACCACTGTGGATTTTCTAGCACTGTGGGAAGATCTGCTGGGGACGTACACTGAGAAGTCACAGCTCTTATAAATGGATTCATGCCAGATGAGTGTTTGTAAGAGCAAATTAAAAGTTCAGACATTCGGAAACACATGTGAATAGAACAGTCTGGACAAACCTGAAGATCTAGGTCATTTTGGAGATTCCAAAAAGCAGAATACATTAAGTATAAAATGCTCCCATGGATCTGGGGAAAGTCGGCTCAGATTATACTGCAGGGATTAAGCGCTTGTTAATACAGGTACCAAAAAGTTCCATTTCACAGTACCCATAAGATTACGCAGAGCAGATACCATGACTGAGAAACAGGATAGATATGTGCAGTTTTAATCCCTTCATTACAGTCTTGTCCTTATATGTAAATTATGCATCTAAACAAAATGCCCCATCAGATTGTCATACTACAGCTAATAACATGGATCCTGAACAACAGTTATGCAAAGCCATTGCCCACAGGCCTCCTAGAAGTGTAAATGGCCGTCACAGAGGAGATCTACGTCAGACTCCGCACAGTAAAGAGCGGCTCTCGCTGTGACGGACGTGATCATACATAGCTCAATATAATGAGTGGTCATGTGTGCACTAATAGATTTACATAGAGGTTTCAGTCTGAGAGGGGGTTGCTTTGTTCCACCTACGTTTCGAAAAGAAAAATGAAAGGAGTAACCGGAATAGTAGAAACAAGATATTAATGTATTGTCAGAGCAACCAGAATGCAGGAGCAGGGAGTGTTGCCGTAGGGACAGGAGTTTTTCTCACAGATTTGTAACTTCAGTTTTTGGTAACTTAGCACAGAAAGCAGGGAGGCCGACACCAAGAATCCAAAATATTCATCATTCCAGTGATTTCACATCATTCTCTATTACTGATCAAGAAGAACTGTCTCAGGCTACAAACCGCATTGAGCAATTAGGGGAATAAAATATGTAACATGAAAAGGGAACTTGCAGATTCCGATTCTAATATACAAGCAAAAATAGAAATCCCGACTTCCTTTTTTTTTTTTTTCCCTTTTACACGTCTTTCCTTTTTTTACAGGTCTTCATGAGAAATATTACTCACCTTCAAAATGATATGACTATTGAAAGTATGTATGCATCGTATCAGTATGTTGTATGTGTATATAACCTACACTGTCCCTGGATTTGTACATATATACACACATACTCATATATACATAGAGAAATATACACACGAGTGTTTACAAATACATATATTGACAGAAAAGTTAAATATACACAGATAGCTCCTAAAAAAAAAAAAAAAACTCTAACTTTTCAAATTAGGTGGCTGCAGTCTACTCAATCACCACAAGATGGCAGGCTGGGTCCTTTATACACCAATGTCAGCTCAGTGTTTCCTAGTGTCACCGATTCGCTCACAAAGGATCTGCCTGCAGCTCTAATACATAGCATTATGCAAAGCACAAAAACCTTATGAGCAAACATCTTTCCTGCATAAAGAATTCTATGTGTGACTCGTGTGTACAGAGGTACGCAGAACCCTAGCTTTCAATACAAGTCCTCTTAGGACACACTGGTTTGATCTGCCCACATTGGGGGAGATTTAGCCATAATGTTGTCAGGGGCATCATTTTATAAGATGCTGTAAATGGCACATGTGAAATTGGCTATAAACTAGACACCTTCCTCCCCCATCATGGCTGGGCACTTTACACCAGGACAACATTCACATACGCAGTGTATACAGGAGCTCTCATGGTAAATTCCCATCCTCTAGTAGTAATGTGATCCTGCTATGGAAAGCTATTCAGCTCCTACAATACGGCACTAGTTTCACACTGGAACCTAATACCAGCTCTGGTTGATATACAGGTGACCAGGCTATGGCAAGATGCCTGATAACACAGGTGAAACTAAGGGCGGAAAGAGACTTTCTACAGCCAGACCCAGGTGTGAAGCCTCCTCAGGTTTGGCCTCCATTACTCCTGCTCTATAGAAGAGGAGAGAGGAGACTTCCTACAGCCAGACACAGGTGTAAAGCCTCAGGTTTGGCCTCCATCACTCCCGCTCTATAGAAGAGGAGAGAGGAGACTTCCTACAGCCAGACACAGGTGTAAAGCCTCAGGTTTGGCCTCCATCACTCCCGCTCTATAGAAGAGGAGAGAGGAGACTTCCTACAGCCAGACCCAGGTGTGAAGCCTCCTCAGGTTTGGCCTCCATCACTCCCGCTCTATAGAAGAGGAGAGAGGAGACTTCCTACAGCCAGACCCAGGTGTGAAGCCTCAGGTTTGGCCTCCATCACTCCCGCTCTATAGAAGAGGAGAGAGGAGACTTCCTACAGCCAGACACAGGTGTAAAGCCTCAGGTTTGGCCTCCATCACTCCCGCTCTATAGAAGAGGAGAGAGGAGACTTCCTACAGCCAGACCCAGGTGTGAAGCCTCCTCAGGTTTGGCCTCCATCACTCCCGCTCTATAGAAGAGGAGAGAGGAGACTTCCTACAGCCAGACCCAGGTGTGAAGCCTCAGGTTTGGCCTCCATCACTCCCGCTCTATAGAAGAGGAGCGAGGAGACTTCCTACAGCCAGACCCAGGTGTGAAGCCTCAGGTTTGGCCTCCATCACTCCTGCTCTATATAAGAGGAGCGAGGTGACTTCCTACAGCCAGACACAGGTGTGAAGCCTCCTCATGTTTGGCCTCCATTACTCCTGCTCTATAGAAGAGGAGCGAGGAGACTTCCTACAGCCAGACCCAGGTGTGAAGCCTCAGGTTTGGCCTCCATCACTCCCGCTCTATAGAAGAGGAGAGAGGAGACTTCCTACAGCCAGACCCAGGTGTAAAGCCTCAGGTTTGGCCTCCATCACTCCCGCTCTATAGAAGAGGAGAGAGGTGACTTCCTACAGCCAGACCCAGGTGTGAAGCCTCAGGTTTGGCCTCCATCACTCCCGCTCTATAGAAGAGGAGAGAGGAGACTTCCTACAGCCAGACCCAGGTGTAAAGCCTCAGGTTTGGCCTCCATCACTCCCGCTCTATAGAAGAGGAGAGAGGAGACTTCCTACAGCCAGACCCAGGTGTAAAGCCTCAGGTTTGGCCTCCATCACTCCCGCTCTATAGAAGAGGAAAGAGGAGACTTCCTACAGCCAGACCCAGGTGTGAAGCCTCAGGTTTGGCCTCCATCACTCCCGCTCTATAGAAGAGGAGTGAGGAGACTTCCTACAGCCAGACCCAGGTGTGAAGCCTCAGGTTTGGCCTCCATCACTCCTGCTCTATATAAGAGGAGCGAGGTGACTTCCTACAGCCAGACACAGGTGTGAAGCCTCCTCATGTTTGGCCTCCATTACTCCTGCTCTATAGAAGAGGAGCGAGGAGACTTCCTACAGCCAGACCCAGGTGTAAAGCCTCAGGTTTGGCCTCCATCACTCCCGCTCTATAGAAGAGGAGAGAGGTGACTTCCTACAGCCAGACCCAGGTGTGAAGCCTCAGGTTTGGCCTCCATCACTCCCGCTCTATAGAAGAGGAGAGAGGAGACTTCCTACAGCCAGACCCAGGTGTAAAGCCTCAGGTTTGGCCTCCATCACTCCCGCTCTATAGAAGAGGAGAGAGGAGACTTCCTACAGCCAGACCCAGGTGTGAAGCCTCCTCAGGTTTGGCCTCCATCACTCCCGCTCTATAGAAGAGGAGAGAGGAGACTTCCTACAGCCAGACCCAGGTGTGAAGCCTCAGGTTTGGCCTCCATCACTCCCGCTCTATAGAAGAGGAGCGAGGAGACTTCCTACAGCCAGACCCAGGTGTGAAGCCTCAGGTTTGGCCTCCATCACTCCTGCTCTATATAAGAGGAGCGAGGTGACTTCCTACAGCCAGACACAGGTGTGAAGCCTCCTCATGTTTGGCCTCCATTACTCCTGCTCTATAGAAGAGGAGCGGGGAGACTTCCTACAGCCAGACCCAGGTGTAAAGCCTCAGGTTTGGCCTCCATCACTCCCGCTCTATAGAAGAGGAGAGAGGAGACTTCCTACAGCCAGACCCAGGTGTGAAGCCTCCTCAGGTTTGGCCTCCATCACTCCCGCTCTATAGAAGAGGAGAGAGGAGACTTCCTAAAGCCAGACCCAGGTGTGAAGCCTCAGGTTTGGCCTCCATCACTCCCGCTCTATAGAAGAGGAGCGAGGAGACTTCCTACAGCCAGACCCAGGTGTGAAGCCTCAGGTTTGGCCTCCATCACTCCTGCTCTATATAAGAGGAGCGAGGTGACTTCCTACAGCCAGACACAGGTGTGAAGCCTCCTCAGGTTTGGCCTCCATTACTCCTGCTCTATAGAAGAGGAGCGAGGAGACTTCCTACAGCCAGACCCAGGTGTAAAGCCTCAGGTTTGGCCTCCATCACTCCCGCTCTATAGAAGAGGAGCGAGGAGACTTCCTACAGCCAGACACAGGTGTGAAGCCTCAGGTTTGGCCTCCATCACTCCCGCTCTATAGAAGAGGAGCGAAGAGACTTTCCTCAGCCAGACCCACGTGTGAAGCCTCAGGTTTGGCCTCCATCACTCCTGCTCTATAGAAGAGGAGCGAGGTGACTTCCTACAGCCAGACACAGGTGTGAAGCCTCCTCAGGTTTGGCCTCCATTACTCCTGCTCTATAGAAGAGGAGCGAGGAGACTTCCTACAGCCAGACCCAGGTATGAAGCCTCAGGTTTGGCCTCCATCACTCCCGCTCTATAGAAGAGGAGCGAGGTGACTTCCTACAGCCAGACACAGGTGTGAAGCCTCCTCAGGTTTGGTCTCCATTACTCCCGCTCTATAGAAGAGGAGCGAGGAGACTTCCTACAGCCAGACCCAGGTGTGAAGCCTCAGGTTTGGCCTCCATCACTCCCGCTCTATAGAAGAGGAGCGAGGAGACTTCCTACAGCCAGACCCAGGTGTGAAGCCTCAGGTTTGGCCTCCATCACTCCCGCTCTATAGCAGAGGAGAGAGGAGACTTCCTACAGCCAGACCCAGGTGTGAAGCCTCAGGTTTGGCCTCCATCACTCCCGCTCTATAGAAGAGGAGCGAGGAGACTGCCTACAGCCAGACCCAGGTGTGAAGCCTCAGGTTTGGCCTCCATCACTCCCGCTCTATAGAAGAGGAGCGAGGTGACTTCCTACAGCCAGACCCAGGTGTGAAGCCTCAGGTTTGGCCTCCATCACTCCCGCTCTATAGCAGAGGAGAGAGGAGACTTCCTACAGCCAGACCCAGGTGTAAAGCCTCAGGTTTGGCCTCCATCACTCCCGCTCTATAGAAGAGGAGCGAGGAGACTTCCTACAGCCAGACCCAGGTGTGAAGCCTCAGGTTTGGCCTCCATCACTCCCGCTCTATAGCAGAGGAGAGAGGAGACTTCCTACAGCCAGACCCAGGTGTGAAGCCTCAGGTTTGGCCTCCATCAAGAGGAGACTTCCTACAGCTCTTGCCACACTTGTCGGGGCCACACGTCTGGAGTCAGAGTTTGCTGCTTCAGTGTTTTCAGATCTATTAGTCAGATGTTTCTGTGGTTGCTCGAGTACAATTATCAGCATTTCATAAGATTTTACACTTTGACAAATAAATCATGTTTATGAAGACGTAATATTTACAGTGATGACCCTTATTATGAAAGACTTCTCCACTTCTCCTTCTGGGCCAAATCGTGACTGATGGCAACCCGTTACCTAATCAGTGCTTGGAGTTTATCACCATTTCTGTGTTCTTGTTTGTCGCCCTACTTACTGAAGATGATTGACTCCAAGTTCTCAATGGGACGGAGATCTGGACATTTGATCGGTGAATGTTTTGTTCAGAGCCACTTTTGCCCTGTGACATGGCGCCATCATGCTGGTGAAAGCATCACAAAATTGTTCCTGGTGGAGGTTTAGATGCGATTCTTTATACACTACATTGCAGTGCTCTCAAGTAATATTGTGAGTGAACCAATTCTCCTGGATGTAGCAGCACTACATGAGTGATATTTTACTGCTGCATGGCCGCTGACAGGACCCGTGGTACACCTCACCTTTTCTTCTACAATCATGATTTCAGATCTCCCAAACATGAATGGGACGCCATCAGAGAAAACCCCGATCTGTAAGGGATTAAAGGTGTAATGATCTCTCAGTGGAGGAAGCCTTGGGGACCACAATAGGGTTCTATCACCCAATGCTAGATTCTCATGTGAGTAATCGGATCCATTGTTACTGACACTCAGCTCAAACTCTGCTCCGAGGGTAACCTTAGTGCCATCCGATTCTCTCGCATGCAAGAATAGCAGAACAGGTGTGGAGAAGATGGAAAATTTCATTTCTTCATTGTCTGAGTCCATGGATGTCAGACTGCACTTGGATGACTTCAGAGTGCAGTCCGATGTTTCACACGCACCCATAGACTTGTATGGTTATGTGTGATTGGAATATCGGAGTCACTCACAGCATGCTGCAATTGTTTGCTCATGCCGGATCATCTGATTAAGTATCTATGTTTCCTTTGCATCTCACGTCATTGATGCCCTAATGGTGCGGCAGCTAAGAGTATGGTATTGCCAGGGGTCTCTCCAGGCTGCGTACATATTGTTCATGTCATGATAATGCCGGATGTCACTTATCAGAGCTTTACATCTAACATTGCTCCAATCCTTTACCAGTCAAATATGAAAGGACACCACAGCAAAACCTCAGATATATCAGTCACAGAACATGGAGCCAAGAGCAGTCAGACTTTATAGACGAATGTTAAGTGGTGTAACGAGACCACCCCCAGAGCCGTATTACTGCCCCTCACAGGAGCGCCAACCGAGCAATGCCCCAGGAAAGAGACAGGGACAGGACACTTCTGAAAGATCCTGGTATCAGCCCAGCACTGGTGCATTAGGAGCAGCTTAGAGGAGCACATTGTCCGCACCTCTCCGAGGACTGGGGCCCCCTGACAATAATGGGACGTGCACTGCGGGAAGTTCCAGACCCCAGATACAATGGGGTCACCATGGCCGACCACCGTGCCGAGGGCTCATTAGCTGCTGAAATACTCTGAACACATGCAGAAGCATGGTAAACATCACCTAATTACTACACTCTCCTATGTGCAGCAAGCATCGCTGGGCAAACAAGATGGCAGCCTGCCAGGAGACCCCCAACTGCTACAAATTAGTGTTTTGTAGCCATTTCTCAAGAGGACAGCAAAACAACTGTTCACGAACAGGAGAGCAGAGTTTTGGAGAAAAGAATATAATTGGCTCTAAAGAATAAAAAACAAAAAGTAATATTAAAAGCCATGTCATTTTTGATTTAGTAATATCAGCACTCCCATGCAATGCCGCCAGCCCCACGCAATGCCACCAGCCCCACACCAGTCCCACGCAATGCCGCCAGTCCCACACTAGTCCCACGCAATGCCGCCAGCCCCACACCAGTCCCACGCAATGCCCCCAGTCCCACGCAATGCCACCAGCCCCACGCAATGCCACCAGCCCCACACCAGTCCCACGCAATGCCGCCAGCCCCACATCAGTCCCACGCAATGCCACAAGTCCCACGCAATGCCGCCAGCCCCACACCAGTCTCACGCAATGCCACCAGTCCCACGCAATGCCACCAGCCCCACACCAGTCCCACGCAATGCCGCCAGCCCCACACCAGTCCCACGCAATGCCACCATTCCCACACCAGACCCACGCAATGCCACCAGTCCCACACCAGTCCCACGCAATGCCACCAGTCCCACGCAATGCCGCCAGCCCCACACCAGTCCCACGCAATGCCGCCAGTCCCACGCAATGCCGCCAGCCCCACACCAGTCCCACGCAATGCCGCCAGTCCAACGCAATGCCGCCAGCCCCACACCAGTCCCACACAATGCCGCCAGTCCCACGCAATGCCGCCAGCCCCACACCAGTCCCACGCAATGCCGCCAGTCCCACGCAATGCCGCCAGCCCCACACCAGTCCCACGCAATGCCGCCAGTCCCATGCAATGCCACCAGCCCCACACCAGTCCCACACAATGCTGCCAGTCCCACGCAATGCCGCCAGTCCCACGCAATGCCGCCAGCTCCACACCAGTCCCACGCAATGCCACCAGTCCCACGCAATGCCGCCAGTCCCACGCAATGCCGCCAGTCCCACGCAATGCCGCCAGTCCCACGCAATGCCGCCAGTCCCACGCAATGCCGCCAGTCCCACGCAATGCCACCAGCCCCACGCAATGCCACCAGCCCCACGCAATGCCACCAGCCCCATGCAATGCCACCAGTCCCACACAAGTCCCATGCAATGCCGCCAGTCCCACACCAGTCCCACGCAATGCCGCCAGCCCTACACCAGTCCCACGCAATGCCGCCAGTCCCACGCAATGCCGCCAGCCCTACACCAGTCCCACGCAATGCCGCCAGCCCCCGCAATGCCTTTGCTTTATGCTGCCCCTCCAACACTGTCCCTCTGCCATTCCTCCTAGAAATGCCTGATTACCTGACCCCTGTGTTACTAGTGGGGGGGTTGTCCCTGAGCACTGTCCAATCAGCGCAGGCCGTGCCACATTGTGCGGGACACGCCCTTTGGCCGGAGGAACAACAGAGGAAAAATAAAGTTCTAATAAAGATGCTCCAGAATTATTATTTCATTGGAAATCCAAGTAATTACTAAGACAGACATGTGAAAGTGTCATTAACAACGATCTGTCACCAATGCTGGCACACATCCATGACGGGCCTAGAGGGGGAAGACACCAATGTATACGAGCAATGAGTCTTCTTGGCAGCCGCTGTGATTTATCATCTCCATCCTGCCAAATACATCTGAGTGTGAACAAGAGCTCATTAAAACCTAAATAAAGCTGCGACAGACGGCAGGACCAGGGCGTCCCTAGGCATTCTTACTGTGGTAGTAAGACCTTAAGCCCTTACTCAGACGTCCATTTTTATGTTCGTGTTCTATCTGCAACTTCCATAGTGGGGAAAAATAAAATCACATGTTCATTTGTGATCAGTGCAGAGTGCTGTCTGTGATTAACCCTGCAATGAATAGGATAGGATTGGCATTTCTCCGTGCAGAGGCCTGACTGCTGCTCCGAGGTCGTGTAACAGATGTGCACTGGACTGTGTGTAGGTGATTGTTCTCGGCAGCACAGGCTTACGTAGGAGATGTGCCGCCAAGAATGATTACTGATTGGTCAGGTGATTGGCGGGAAGCTTAGACTGCATGATTATCCCGAAACCTCGCCCCTTGCAGTGTACAAGGACCTTATGTGTGGATGTAACCTCAGCTCCATCAACATTTCATTCCAAAATGACATAAAAATTATTAGCAAGACTCTCACTGTGAGGAAAAGTAAGAGGCTGGAGGCCGAGAACTGACGCCTGCCAGCCGCCTGAGCCAAACCCCTCCGTTAGAAGTGTCCCAGCCTGCGGCTCTGGAGAAAGCGCTGTGCGGGGGATGCTTAGTGGGCATCTGAAGATGGCACAGGACGAAGCCCATTTATAAGTGTGAATGAAAGCCTGCACAATGACTGCTCGATCAGAAACCCCAGCCCTGCCCATACAGTGCTGTACCACCTCCCCACCCCTGCCCATGCAGTGCTGTACCACCTCCCCACCCCTGCCCATGCAGTGCTGTACCACCTCCCCACCCCTGCCCATGCAGTGCTGTACCACCTCCCCACCCCTGCCCATGCAGTGCTGTACCACCTCCCCACCCCTGCCCATGCAGTGCTGTACCACCTCCCCACCCCTGCCCATGCAGTGCTGTACCACCTCCCCACCCCTGCCCAGACAGTGCTGTACCACCTCCCCACCCCTGCCCATGCAGTGCTGTACCACCTCCCCACCCCTGCCCATGCAGTGCTGTACCACCTCCCCACCCCTGCCCATGCAGTGCTGTACCACCTCCCCACCCCTGCCCATGCAGTGCTGTACCACCTCCCCACCCCTGCCCATGCAGTGCTGTACCACCTCCCCACCCCTGCCCATGCAGTGCTGTACCACCTCCCCACCCCTGCCCATGCAGTGCTGTACCACCTCCCCACCCCTGCCCATGCAGTGCTGTACCACCTCCCCACCCCTGCCCATACAGTGCTGTACCACCTCCCCACCCCTGCCCATGCAGTGCTGTACCACCTCCCCACCCCTGCCCATGCAGTGCTGTACCACCTCCCCACCCCTGCCCAGACAGTGCTGTACCACCTCCCCACCCCTGCCCATGCAGTGCTGTACCACCTCCCCACCCCTGCCCATGCAGTGCTGTACCACCTCCCCACCCCTGCCCATGCAGTGCTGTACCACCTCCCCACCCCTGCCCATGCAGTGCTGTACCACCTCCCCACCCCTGCCCATGCAGTGCTGTACCACCTCCCCACCCCTGCCCATGCAGTGCTGTACCACCTCCCCACCCCTGCCCATGCAGTGCTGTACCACCTCCCCACCCCTGCCCATACAGTGCTGTACCACCTCCCCACCCCTGCCCATACAGTGCTGTACCACCTCCCCACCCCTGCCCATGCAGTGCTGTACCACCTCCCCACCCCTGCCCAGACAGTGCTGTACCACCTCCCCACCCCTGCCCATGCAGTGCTGTACCACCTCCGGCATGCCGTCAGGGGCACAAAAGCCCCACTATGAGCCAAAGATCATAAACCCCGAGAATCGGAAATACTACTACAGCCAGTCCTGGACTTCACAGAACTAAAAAATCATTTCTGTTGAAAGTACAGATAAGAAGATGGACAGCGTTATCTGCAATGACTTCACTTATCTCACCAGCAACACGCACAAAAGGATGGCGGGTGTGTAATGGGGTCCAACGGCCTGTAAATCACCACATACATAGAGGTATTATGGAACCAGAATCCGCTATGCTCATACTGATCGCACTAACATGGGACAAGTTCTCATTAGGGAGACAAAGCCGCACAGAATCCAGAGAGGAAAAGCAAAAAATGGCTCCAAAGTTCCAGCGTCCCCCTTCTGTCTCACGTGTTGCTGACTTTCTGCGGCATCAGAGATGGGAACACATCACAAGAAGTGGCAAGCTGCTGAATAATGGCAAAAGCAGTTTGTGCTGCAAGGGAAAGGAATGTCACAGCACCTATAATGCTGGAAGAATACTAATGTAGAGAAAAACCAAACACTCACTCATATAAAGTGTGGAAGGAAAGTTACCAAACACAAGAAACTGGAGAGTTCCTAGGAATATTAGACTAGTACGGATACCAAAAGCAACTTTAAGCTTCCCGTAGTGGACGCTTGCAGCGAGACCATGCATCCATAACATTAACTGCATTTCTATAAATAATTACTCCAACTATAACAGAAAGAAGAAGTAGAAACAGTAGAAGAAGTGGAGTGAGAACCATGTCTTCCCCTTTACATTTCTGGGAGACTCCTGTGAGACTGAAACACGATGTAATGGCTTCCATCCCACCACAGACATGTCACGGCAGCACACTGGAGCCACAAGACGACGTAACAGTATTTCCTCCCCTGCCCCTACACCCGGCATCCATTATTCATACACATATGCAGCCTTCTGAGCGGATCCAATATATATGAACATGGAGCAATAGGCGCATGAATGCTGCAGATCCCGGGGCCACTGGTCCTGGGGACCCCCGAGTCTCACATGCACGTCACTCCATGTACGGGGGCACTAATGGCACCCCAAACAGGGAAACAACGAGGCATCAGGAAGGAATACACTGTATAGATGGCCATGATAAATGGTGCTGCAGCCTCCCTGGGATTAATAAATGGTGAAGGAACTCCGATAATGAACTATAGGGGGCGCTCCATCCTCCTGGGAACAATTAAAGGCCACAAAGTACATTTTAATCAATAGATCTTGGAATACTTATTTCCACCACTGGATGTCTTTAAATGAAATGTTCCTGTGCCGAGATAATCTTGCTGTGTACTGTGTAATGGCTGTGTCTGACCGTGCAGGAACATGGTCTGATCATACCACAGCTCCTGGGCAGGAGAACACGCAAAAGAGTATACAGACATTACAGCACTGAATCACAATTCTGTGAAGAAAAACATTGACCTGCCTGCTTTTAAGCAATGTTCTACCACAAAGAATTAATCAGCCGAGATCCCTATGCTGTCCTGGCTGTATACGGTTTTCCTTCTCCCCTGCCCGGGAGCTGTGGTATGAGCCGACCATGTTCCTGCACGGTCAGACACAGCCGGTACACAGTACACAGCAGGGGCAAATGTATAAGATTATCTCAGCACAGGAACATTTTATTTAAACACATCCAATTGTGGAAATCATTATTAGTCCAAGATCTATTGATTAAAACGTTGATCAACTTTGTTCATGGGAAAACCCCTTTAACGCCTTAATCCCATATGACGTACTATCCCGTCGAGGTGACCTCTGACTTTTATTCCCAGTGACGAGATACTACGTCATACGCAATCAGCCGCGGTCATGGGGGAAGCAGCCGGAAGTCATCTGACTATCGCAGCTGACATACGGCACTATGTGCCAGGAGCGGTCACAGACCGCTCCTGGCACATTAACCCCCGAAACACTGCAATCAAACATGATCACAGCGTTCCGGGGACATAGGGAAGCATCGCGCAGGGAGGGAGCTCCCTGCAGGCTTCCCTCAGACCCTTGGTACAAGGCGATGTGCTCACCTTGTACCTCCCTGGAGGCCGCGGATCCAAAATGGCCGCAGGGCTACTTCTGGAACCTGCAGGGAGGTGGCTTGGTGGCTTACAAGCGCCTGCTCAGAGCAGGCGCTGGTAAGCCTGCAGCCCTGCTTGTCAAATCGCCGATTTGACACAGTGCTGTGCAAAGTGTCAGATCAGCAATCTGACACTATAGTGTGATGGCCTCCCCCAGGGACAACGTTATAAAGTTAAAAAATATATATATATTTAGATGTGTAAAAAAAAAAAATTCCTAAATAAAAGAAAAAAATATTGTTCCCATAAATACATTTATCTAAATACAAAAAAAATAAAAGTACACATATTTAGTATCGCCACGTCCGAAATGACCCCACCAGTTATCCCCTTCAGTGAACGCCGTAAAAAAAAAAAAAAAGCAAAAAAAACAACGCTTTATTATCATACCGCCAAACGAAAAGTGGAGTAACACGAGATCAAAAAAATGGATATAAATACCGTAACCATGGTACCGCTGAAAACGTCATCTTGTCCCGCAAAAAACGAGCCGCCACACAGCATCATCAGCGAAAAAATTAAAAAAAGTTATAGTCCTCAGAATAAATCGATGCAAAAATAATTTTTTCTATAAAATAGTTTTTATCGTATAAAAGCGCCAAAACATAAAAAAATGATATAAATGAGGTATCGCTGTAATCGTACTGACCCGAAGAATAAAACGGCTTTATCAATTTTACTAAACGTGGAACGGTATAAACGAACCATTTTTCACAAATAAACGCAGGTAATATCAAAGAAATGTTACCTCTATCATGAAGTACAATATGTCACGAGAAAACAATGTCAGAATCATCAGTATCTGTTGAAGCGTTCCAGAGTTATAAAGGGACAGAGGTCAGAATTGGAAAAATTGGCCCGGTCATTAACGTGCAAACCACCCTTGGGGCTTAAGGGGTTAAGGCTTCCCACTTCTAGATTGAAAGGGGTTTTCCAAGCCTTCATGGCCTATCCACAGGTCACCAATATCAGACAGGGAGGTGTCCGGTACACCACCAGTCGGCCATTGTCATATCATACGGTGTATGAAAGCTCACAGTGTACGGAGCTGGAACAGTGCATGTCTGCACACCCTTCTCTTACTGCGGCTCAGCTCCCATTGAGCCGTGGAGTTCTGGTCCAGTACTCGGTTTACTCTGGGCTGCCATTGGACCTGCGGACAGACGTAGCCAAGTGGCTCATCAGGTTTCACAACAAACTACATCTATCATTCAATGGCTCTCTTAGCAGTGATGAGGCTAGAGTACTTACCTGGAAATCCATGCTAGAATGACTTTATAATGGTTTTTGAAAGGATATTAGGTGGGAAAAGTTTCATTATTGATTACACAGTTATACTGACATGGTTTTTTCCTGGTAAGTACACCTGCCTCATCAGATCTATTGATTACGTATACAGCTTGTATTGAGGAATCTGATGACAGATTTCAATAAAAAATGGTTGTGTTACTTTTTATAACTATATTTATGTGTTGGACCAGCTGTTTGTGAAGGTTGCCACTTTACGCTGGCTATGAGCCTCAGAACATCATGGCTGTAGCAGATGACAGAGGTAAATAACGGATTATTTCTCATATTTACCAGAGTAAGGGGCGGTGCAGCAGGTATGTCACAGGGCATTGTGCAGCGGGCACCATACACAACTCCGCGGATCACTGGGCATGTGGTTTCAGGCAGCTTCTAGCCATTATTTGTGTCAATTGCTTTATTGACTGAAAAGCATTATTCACAGGCAGTCGGGCCCAGCAGCCATAGCTCCAGACAAGCGCAGTCCTTGTGCCTTCAGGGATTAAAGATGGCCGACTGCACAAACCTTTCACCAACGTGTTAGTCCAGAGACGGTTAATATGAGCGTCACAAACACAATCATTACTACTAGGAACTTCTGACCACTGATTTGCCAAAATTTGACACCTTTGCCTTTTATAAGCAAGACAAGCAGGGCTAGTGCTGCCCCCTGTATCACATACTGGTGGGATTGGTAGTGGATTTACCAAAAGAACAAAGTCCACATCTTTAAAGGGAAGGAAAAAAAAACAAAGTTGTCACTTTGTTATCTTCTGAGGGGTGGACCGGCTCTCCCCAACTTTTACAGTAAAAATGATATATTCCCTGCTCCTTACTGCTACATACTGTATGTAGCCAGATTTTCAGTCATCCAAACACACCGGCTGACATTCCCTCTGGGAGCAGAAGGGCAGCCATGTTGGTGAGGCAGATATGTTATTTAGGCATCCAGACACACCGGCTGCCATCCCCTCTGGGAGCAGAAGGGCGGCCATGTTGGTGATGCAGACTTTCAGGCATCCAGACACACCGGCTGACATCCCCTCTGGGAGCAGAAGGGCGGCCATGTTGGTGATGCAGACTTTCAGGCATCCAGACACACCGGCTGACATCCCCTCTGGGAGCAGAAGGACGGCCATGTTGGTGAGGCAGATATGTTATTTAGGCATCCAGACCCACCAGCTGACATCCCTTCTGGGAGCACAAGGGCGGCCATGTTGGTGATGCAGACTTTCAGGCATCCAGACACACCGGCTGACATTCCCTCTGGGAGAAGTAGGACGGCCATGTTGGTGAGGCAGATATGTTATTTAGGCATCCAAACACACCAGTTGACATCGCCTCTGGGAGCACAAGGGCGGCCATGTTGGTGAGGCAGATATATTATTTAGGCATCCAGACACACCGGCTGCCATCCCCTCTGGGAGCACAAGGACGGCCATGTTGGTGAGGCAGATGTGTTATTTAGGCATCCAGACACACCGGCTGACATCCCCTCTGGGAGCAGAAGGGCGGCCATGTTGGTGACGCAGACTTTAAGGCATCCAGACCCACCAGCTGACAACCCTTCAGGGAGCAGAAGGGTGGCCATGTTGGTGAGGCAGATATGTTATTCAGGCATCCAGACACACCGGCTGACATCCCCTCTGGGAGCAGAAGGACGGCCATGTTTGTTACTACTCCGATATCTCAGAAATGGAAATAAGTGAAAAACAACCGAATGGATTATGTATGCACCCATAACTAAAGGATGCATACTAACTTGACAGATCTTTATGGCTAAAGGTTTATTCTTCTACGCTGTGAGATGGGGCATCTGAAAGTATCTACCCTTGGCTGTACCAGATGAGAACACACTCACAACCAATGTGGAAATGAGTGGTGCCAGAGATCTTTTAATCCCTTAAAATCCCTATAATTTCAGATTTAAGATGTGTTGCACTAAGGTGGAGATCACATTAGCAGGTTTTAATGCTGTTTTTTTGAGCCACACGTCGGATACAAAAGAGAAATATTTTTTTTTATTGTACTTTTCAATCATTTTGGATTTACTGGGTTCTGTCTTTATGGCTTTGGCTCAAAAAATGTCAGAAATGGTTCAGAGCCTTAATAATAATCTTTATTTTTATATATAGCGCTAACATATTCCGCAGCGCTTTACAGTTTGCACACATTATCATCACTGTCCCCGATGGGGCTCACAATCTAGAATCCCTATCAGTATGTCTTTGGAATGTGGGAGGAAACCGGAGTGCCCGGAGGAAACCCACGCAAACACGGAGAGAACATACAAACTCTTTGCAGCCTTCATATTAAACTACCAAAACCATTATCCTACTTTCACCAACAAAGTGAGCGGTGACCGTAGCCGATCCGGTCACTCATCTATGACTGAAAGCCTGTGGCTCCCAGGAGGAGTAATGCTCGTTTTCTCCAGGCACCTGTGCTTTCAGTAAGATGGCCGGCCGTACAGGATTAGCATGCTATTAACCTGCAGAGTAACGCTATATCAGCATATTAATAGTGTTTGGGGACATGACATTCTTTTTAAAAAAGGAACCAGTCATTCTATTCATACTGCACGAGCCACGGGCAGCAGGAAGCAAGACACCGGCTGCACAAATGCAACTGGGTATGTTTTCCCTGGAAACGCTGCGGTGCTTCAGAGAACACACAGTATGGAGGGCCAGCCGGGGCCTTAGGGAGAGAACGGCGTAGTCATACGGTCCCCAACCAGCATCTCCCCGCTCTGCTCCAACTGACAGTCTCCAGCTGGCTTCTCCAACCATGTTCTCTCCAAAACACAGCATTTCAGAGTAAGACATACCTCGCCAGGCTCTGATTCCTGATACCCGGGGCCCAGGCAGCAAGAAGCCAATGACGGGTTCTCATAGCCAGCCAAAAGGGAGAACAACTGACTGACCATACCAACGGTGCTCAGCTGTATTGTGCGATGGGGAGAGGGGAATTAGCCACTGGTAGATGTCCCTGCTAGAGAATTATCTCAAATCTTCCAATCCGGAAGGACGGCTGTACCACTCGGATGAGGATCACAACGCAATGCTAGTCCTGACTGTCGGCTCTCCCGACCAGAGCTGACAGGTTGTGTTTCTACACAGCTGTCAGGTCAGGAGGACCGCCGGCCAGTCCGAGCAGTGGTTCCTATCCTCATCCCAGTTATATGGCCATCTGACTCGTCCCTTACTGGCAGGCCCCAATATACCGTACTTCTGATAGTCGTCCAGCACTATAGAGTTCATAACGAATGTACAATAAAGCATGAAAATGTCGAAGCCATATCATACATCCACATGAAATGCTCATCCACAGACCAGGGGCCTCAGGAGTGGGGCTACATAGCAGCGCTCAGTGGCTACCAACACAAGGAAAATCAAAGCTGCGACTCAGTGCCCTGTTACTGCGGCTACAGAAGCATAATCCGCTACTTACCTGTAGGCAGTGTTTTTACCAGGGGCCTTGGCTACCAATTATCAGGCATGCTTCGGAATGGTGACAAATGTGACATCTGCCATCGGTCTCCACAGAGGTGATCTGCTGTCCCTGTGAGTGTGTAAATAAGGACAGACGGGAGGAGGAAACGGTGTCACTTATTAAAGGCAGGTCTGATGTGGTCGGGGGAGATTTACCAAGCCAGGGGCAATGAAACCAAGGTGGCAACTTAGAACTAAAAAATGCTTAAAAAGCGTGACTCACCCGGCTCAAAGGTCTGATGCAGAAAAGCATCCAGACCACATGTGACGGGAAAAGTATTGACACCGCTATATAGCAGAAACCAGTTACCACCATGTCACCCTCACCCTAATACTAAAGGCTTCTGAACAGCATGTCCCAGTCCTACAAAGAGTTAAATATCAACTATCCATGATAGACGGGAAGACACTTCTCCAAGAGGGGAAAAAAAAAAAAAAACGTTTCTGAAGTGAATTTCATCTTTTTTTTTCCACCCATTTCACTATTAGTTTTGCACTTTTTATAGCTCTTTGCTGTTTCTCCATAGAGCAGAGAAAAATTACGGTAACTGGGTAGAAAGGCAAAAAGAGCAATTGTAAGTACACAGTGCTATATAATATGACGGTTACAAGATATTAAGAAGATAAAAACCACAATAGGAGTGCTTCTTTAAAAAAAAAAAAAAAAAAAAAAAAAAAATGGACCCTTCGCCATATATTGATAGACTTACCCAGACCAATAGACACAATGTCGCTTGGAGAGGAGTTGGAACCAATGTTTTTTGTTTGTTTTTTTTTATATATAAAGTTGTACAGAAAAAGTTGGAGGTGCAGGATCCTGAAATAGCTGGTGCATATGGATCAGCTGTGGCCCCAAGGATTTTTTATATTTTTTTGGAGAGAACTCATCCCAGTACAAACGCCTAAGAGCAAGAGTAGCTCATGATCTTAGTATGAATGCGCCGGTCAATGAGAAGATGATCATTGGTGGCAGCTGCCGAGTACACAGGCTCCTGCGCCTCAAGGGGATCCTGGACACCCACTTCAGAGATACGATGCCACAATTTGACTTTCTGCAATTTGCTGATAACTTTGCTGGTGGATGAATAGCGCAGGCTCCATTACCAGGTAGGCAATGATTCACTGCACAGCGCCCCTCACAGCCAATATGAATCTATACCGGTCAGGAGCCATTACCCAGGGTCATCTCTACATACAGGGGAAGCAGACCATATGTGGGAGGGAGAAGCGGGAATTGCCATTTAACCTTGGACGTAAAAACGCGCATTTAGCTTTCCAGGCAGCACCCAATATCACACAATTACTGATCCTCTTGAAATTCTACATTGAGGCATTTTTGTTATACTTTACACAACTCTAAAATAACGCTGAAGATTTCCCACGGTTTATAGGCGACACCTGTGCAATAACATGTGCTGCCATTAAAAAGTGAATCTGGCACCAGGTTTTTGGTATCCTGAGATCAGCATGATGTATGGGCAGATATCCCAATTACAGCTATGTATCACTTACTGGGCTGCTTGCTGCCATTTTGATAAAATCACAGTTTTCTCTGCTGCAGTCTAGCAGTTCTCTGAATGCTGAGCTGTGTAACCCCGCCCACACCACTGATTGACAGTTTTGTGCCTATGCAGAGTGTGCACAGAAAGCTGCCAATCAGTGCTGTGGGCAGGGTAATACAGAGCTGATGAACATAGAGAACTAGATGGCAGATTTACTAGTCCACTAGTGATCATGTCCTGCTGATAAAATAATGATTTGATCAAAACGTCACTAAGCAGTTCAGTAAGTGACAACGCTGGAGTCAGGGTCTCTGCCCCCTCATTATCCAGCTCAGATTAAATGCCAAAAACTCTCTAAAAGTAAGGCCTCATTCAGAGGTCAGTGTTTTTCCAGCAAGTCATCAGTGTGAGCTGATCTGGGTCTGTCAAGACTCCCCACAGCGTCCAATAGAAGCATTGGCACTATGGTAGTGCCAGGAAGCCGGCAGACGACAAGACAAATGAGGATTAGCTGCTTCTGTCTTGACCCCAGACTCCCTGACCATCTCCGACAGCCGAGGACCCAACCTGCTCCTGGCAGACTGCAGGACTGTTAATGCAGAGACACAAAGCCATCATTGCAGACTCCGCACCTCCACCACTTGTGTTACTAGACAGTGGTGATCATTAAGTGGCTAAAGGGAACCAGTCACCCCCTAGGGCCTATTAAGGTAAAAGGGCCACCTTCTGCTGCACTAAGGCTGCATTCTGTGAAGGTGGCTCTTATGTTTTTGATCCCTAATAACTCTGAAATATTCACTTTTATAAATTTGGCGCCATACCTGTATTGAGTCCGGGGGTACGTTTTCTCCCCCTGAATCAGCCGCCTCGCAGCCGTCCATCATCCCACTGGGCACCACCTCCTCTGTCTTGTGTCGTCACCGGCTGCCCTAGAACTTACATCAAGTGATGCTAGTAGATCGCACCAGATTCCCAGCCCCGGAGTGTGAGTAAGTCTGCAGGGCGGGATCTGGGGCCTCCGCTACACGCAGGCGCGATATCAGTACATCAGCTGACGCGAGTTCCAGGGCAGCACGCATGGCGCATGCCCAAAAAATGAGAGCACAGCGCAGGCGCCAGAGAGTGGGGAACCACAGAGGAGGTGCCCGGTGCACTGAGGGGATGATGGACGGCTGCAAAGTGGCCGAGTCTGATGGAAAAAAAATACAGGTATGGTGGGAAATTTATACAAGTGAATATTTCAGAGTTATTAGGGATAAAAAACATAAGAGCCACCTTCACAGAATGCAGCCTTAGTGCTGCAGAAGCCCTTTTACCTTAATAGGCCCTGGGGGCCTATTAAAGGGAACCTGTCGCCCCAAAAATCATGAGATAAGGCCACCGGCATCAGGGGCTTATCTACAGCATTCTGTAATGCTGTAGATAAGCCCCCGATGTAACCTGAAAGGTAAGAAAAACAAGTTATATTATACTCACCCAGGGGCGGTCCTGTGAGGTCCGGTTCGATGGGTGTCGCGGTCCGGCGCCTCCTATCTTCATACGATGACATCCTCTTCTTGTCTTCCTGCCGCGCTCCGGCGCAAGCGTACTGTGTCTGCCCAGTTGAGGGCTGGGAAAGGTCAGAGAGGCCAGGCGCCTGTGCACTGCAGTACTTTGCTCTGCCCTCAACAGGGCAGACACAGTACACCTGCGCCGGAGCTGCAGCAGGAAGAGGACGACACTATATGAAGTTAGGAGGCGCCAGACCAGACCGCAACGCACATCAGACCAGACTGCCATGGGACCGCCCCTGGGTGAGTATAATGTAACCTGTTCTTCTTACCTTTCAGATTACATGCATTCCAGAATGCCGTAGATAAGCCCCTGATGTCGGTGGCCTTAGCTCATATATGATATTTGGGGTGACAGATTCCCTTTAATGTCAGTAGCAAAACCCCTGGGCACACGTCGGCTGTGCTGCAGACCAATGATATTATCTGGGTCCGAATAAAAGATGCAATCAATGATCAAGAACAGACATCCGTATGACTACTGCTCATTCCGACAATCATCGGCCCTTGTAGATGGAGCCAGTCTTTACTTGTGGAGATAAAGCTGTCAGACTTTGGATAGCAAGGGGCATTAAAGACCTTAAGATTAGAAATTACTTCCACATTATTCCGTAGTTGTTTTTCTATGAATCACAGTCCCCAAGTGGTCTACACCTGCTGGTCATCACCCTGAAACCACTAACCCCAGTGACCTAGAGAAATATGGGTCCACACCTACAAGTTACCTTTAGAATAATTCCAGATAGTGGAGACCCCGTAAGACCGCGTTTCACTTCTTCTCATCCCATCTGACGATACTCAACAACCTGATTAATGCTAGGTTCACATTGCGTTAGTGCAATCCATTTAGTGCATACGCTAACGGAATGCGCTAACGCAATGTCCAAAAAGGGATTGCGTTTGGCGATCCCGCTAGCGAAGAACGGACCCTGAACGCTGAAAGCAGCGTTCGAGGTCCGTCCGAAAACAACGGGACATCGCTGACGTATGCCAAAAAAGGGATGCGTTAGCACATTGCGGTCAATGGGTGCGCTAACGGATCCGTTACATAGCGTTAATTGCGCCATGTAACGGATTCCGTTAGCGGACACCCACTAACGCAATGTAAACCCAGCCTAACTTTTCTCTTTATCAAGGATTCCATTTAAGAACCGATATCCTCTCGGAAGATTTAGGAAGTGTGTAGGTTAAACTAGAAATACAATGTGGTGTACAGCCCTCTTAGGCCTGTAGAACGTAGAATCAAGCAGTGACTGTAGAGCCTGCCCCACCAAACCGAGGTACGTCCTGACAATCTCAGAAAACTGGAGAGAATTCAATCTCGGACTCTCCCATGGCATTTGATTCCCATTTTTTTCTCAGAGCACCAATAACCTGACCTGAACAATGGGGAGGCTTTCATGTGCACAAAGAGGATGCATCTGTTTCCATTTGTGATGAAGATATGCCAAGACTGAGCGTTAATCCATTATGTCCAAGATGAATTCCAATCACAGACAACCCGTGATAATCGCTGCATGCTTTCTGCCTTGTAGAGTCAGCCAGGGACAAGACTGGTTCGTATACTTAAGACCTGGCAGGTACTGAAAAATTACAAACCTTTTAATAGGTCAGAGAAACCTGTAGGTGAACCCATCACAGGTTATCAATGGATGGTGCCGGCTGTAAGAGTCCTAAATATTAGGAGTAGAGATGGGAGACCACGAACAGTAAAGTTTGGCATCTGTACCGAACACCTACTGTTCAGCCACGGACACCGAACACGGACTTCACCAGGAAGTCCGTGTTACTGTTTGGGTTTGGCTGCCCGAACACCGGGTGTTTGTCGCGCTGACATGTGCAACAGAGCATAGCAAACACCACTTCTGATTGGCGGTGAAATCCTCCCTACCGGACAGAGAGCCGCGGTTCCCACACTGTTAGACGACGGCGGGAGCGCTCAGCTGTGATCGGAGTATAGAGTTTACCTCCGGTCACTGGCATCAGAAGAAGGGACTACTGATCCCATCATCCGACACCTGCTGCTGCTAATAACATGACAGCAGGAGCGGAACATGGGAGTATTCATCAGCCGTTCCTGCGCTATAAATAAATAAAATAAAGAATAAAAAAAAAAAAAAACAGGGTGGGTTCCCTTGTATTTTTGTTAACCAGCCAGGCAAAACTCAGCTGTCAGCTTCAGCAAGGCTGGTTATCAAGAATAGAGGGGTCAGAGGTGGGGATTACAGAATAGGTAGAGTTTGGATAAGTTATTGTTTTGGCAATAATGGTGTATTGAACAGAATGACAAAGTGAGTTTTGCCTGGTTGGTTATACAAGATACAGGGGAACCCACGCCGGGTTTTTTTTTTTTTTAATTATTTATTTACAGCGCAGGAGCAGCTAATGAATACTCCCACCCGCCGCTCCTGCTCGCACTGTTATTAGTGGCAGCAGGTGACGGATGATTTGAGCAGTAGTCCCATCTGCTGACTCCAGTGATCAAAGGTAAGCTGTATACCCCGATCACAGCTGAGCGCTCATGCTGTCTTGACAGCGTGGGAACCGCGGCTCTCTAACCAGTGGGGATGGTTTCACCGCCAATCAGAAGCAGTGTTTGCCACACTGTCATGCACATGACAGTGCATCAAAACACTGAATGTTCTGGCCCCCCATTCAAGTCAATAGGGTCTGGATTTGGGTTCTGGTACCCAAACTTTTTGTAACTGTTTGGCCGAACCTGAACATCCAGGTGTCCGCCCATCTCTAATTAGGAGTTGAAAAATCTGTCCCAATGGAGAGAAAAATCAAAGCGCTAAGAGGATGTGATGATGACACTAGTAGAAATAGAGGTGACTTCAGGATTATGGATTTCTTTATATTCTAAGCTAAAGCTGCCCATATAACCCTCTTGAGATGGAGACATTCCCATGTGACTACTTGTGCCCCAGCAAGCTCTGCACAACCACATGCTGCTCAGAACATCTCAGATTAGGTTGCCCCGTCATGCAAATTTACATTTTACAACTTTTTATAGTATGTATGTATAGATGTTTTTTTTTTGTTTTTATTATATATGCTTTTGCCCTGTTAATACTGCAATTTTCCCCAATATGTGTGTCAGCCAATTAGCCTAATTCATCCAATCAAATACAGTTTAAATGGTCGCTGTCATTTCAACAAACTTTACATAAAATCAACAGCACATATAATATATATTACAAAGTATAATATAACCAAGATAAATGTTTTCTTCACTTCTGAGTGACTTCTTTCCATATCCCCTACTTCCTAAACTCATCTTCTACTCTGAAAAACCGCTCAAATCTGCAACCCATGGAAGGCCGCCAGCTCATTGAAGAGTCAGGTTACAATTCCTATAAAATGCTGTAGAGGTGGAGATAGGAGTGAGAAGTGTTCAGCAAAGCGAGGGAACAGCCTGACAGATTGTGCTGCAGTTTCTTGCAATTTTATGCCACAGCGCTGGTTTCACAGCAACACAGCTTACTACTGTTGTATAATGTTGTCCATGATGCTCATGCTTCCATCTGTGTGATACAGAAAAATAAAAGCAGGAATCCATCTGTGCGCAGTATATGGAAGACATCACGGATAGTGTTCACTCACTAGCTCCCAGAGAACTGAAAATTAAGGGATTGAGCCTGCGGAGTGGAAAACTGGTGAAAAATGCAGGATGTAAGCCATGTACTGGACAGTAATGGTTATTCCCCATGTACATACGGGACAGCTTATTCTACCAAGTGACTTGTAAATGACAACGTGGTATGAAAGGGTTTCTAAATCGGAGCTGAAACCTGTAGTGCCGTACAGTGCAGAAGATGGCTAATATTTGACAAAACAGTCCTTAGCCATAATAGAAACTTATAGTATTTCCCCTATTAAATGCAAAGTATGGGAAATAAATAAAATCCGCTTGCTTTTACCAGCCGAAGACAAGGCAATGACAAGCAATCTACACAATGTTGGTTAGAAACTCTGTCACGCTTCATTTGCCTGTCTTTCTGACTTCTGTGACATTTTTAGGGCAAGACGCATCATGAATATTTCATTTTTCATTCAAATATTTATATGCCAAGTAAACATAAAAGTTAAGAGGAAACTTAACTCATTCACCGACTGGCGGACTCTTCTAGCCGCCACTCTTGGCACTTACAGCTTACTGCCTGCCTGGTAACCAGGAAAATACATGTTAAATATTGATTTTCCCTCAGTTTAAAGTCTATGGGGAGATCCACAAAGAAAGCTGGAAAGATTGAGCCTTCCAGTTGAGAATTTCCGTAACAGCCATTACTGGCTTTTTTTTTGTTAAACTCTTGCAACCACTGAGCTAAATCCCAGTGCTATCTAAGCCTGTACGAGGACGACTTCATCTGTTCCTACGTGCCCTAAAATACAAAGAAGAAAAGGTGGGACAAAGTCTAATGTTACCCCACAAACCAGATGAGGTCATACAATGAGGAGTCCGCACCGGTGACATTCTAAAGTAAGTCTTCCATTCTCTGGCACCCTCTCCCCCCACCTACACCCAGCCTGGCCGAGTGGGAGTGCTGGGTCACCAGAGGTTGACCACCAGCACTAAGGCCAAACATAACAGCTTTGTGCTGGCTCATAGCTATAGATAGGGTCAATCATGCGGTCAGAGAGGGCGGCCAATGCTACGGCCTGCAGATGGATTTCTGCTCTCCTGCTTGTGGGAGTGCAACTAATAAAGAGGAAAAATGAGAATGTGCACCTCCATCAGCAGACAGCTGGATGAGGCGTCATGGAAGGAGTGCATCTATAATGGCCAGATTTATACGGAGACGTGAACATGGAAATGGAGTGACAGCCAAGAAAGGCAAATCCGCTCTGCCATTCATAAAGACCCCAAATGGCAAACATCCAAAACACAAGCACGAAGTCAAAGACTCATCCCAGTGATCAGCACACACCTGTCTACAGCTCCAGCAATAGGAATACAATGGCCACTGAGGAAGTCTGGTCTGGTTGCAGATGGCCCTAAAATCTAAAAAGAGAGACCAAGTCATAGCACAGCGACATGAGCATCTTTTTTTTATGGCCAAAAGTCCTAATATAAATGCAAGTCCATGGACATGAAGTCGTAGGATCATAGGCCTAATGATGCCATTAGTTCAGGTCATAAGACTTGAGGTCAGGTCAGGTCTTGATGCCATATTATGGATGCGAGAACAAAAGGGGCAAGGGGCCTAAACCTGTAAATTACAAAGAAGCTCAGCTTCACCAGTGCTTCCGGACACTGACCTCTACATGGTCCCCAGGGCTCTTTACAGGTCAGTGGACCCAGAAGAACAGCTGCTTTTACCAGACTGGGTAGGGAATGTTAGCAGAGTGGACCTCCACCAGAAGACATGAGGTGGGGGAAGAAATACGCTCTGCTCCAGTGTACCCACATGGATGCCAGGCTTGTCCTGCTGCTAGACCTGGTTTTGATCCAGAAGTGCTAAATAACCATAAAGCAAAAAAGGCCGTATTTCCAGTAACAGCGGGTTGTACAGCCACATCTTCACCTTCTTTACAATGTGTCTGATTTATAAAACACATGTACAGTTGAGGCCCACTGTGGCGTTCATTGTCATTTTTCACATATTGTGTAAACACCGATTAAGAATAAGCAGTTATTGAAAAACCATATAAAACTGCCGAGTCTGAATAGTGGCTGAAGCAATAACGGCGATCGTCCCCTTTGTGATGTTTGGTGCCTCATTACCAGTGACATCATAAATGCCTGGACGGATTGCTCACGTTTGGCACAAGCCCACACTGCTGGGCAACCCTACAAGATTCTTTACTTCTCAAACCCACCTGCTTGGCACACAGTCATCGTGGCATCAAGCACAGAATAAAAACACAATTTATCAAATGATTTTCAGACCTGTTCTTTGAAGTTTACCAAAAAGGTAAAAGAAAATCAGTTTCATACATAGGAGACCAGTCGTATCAGTCATCAGTATACGGTAATTACTAAGCATGCTTATCCTTAGACCTCCACGTATTGGCCACTATTCACATTGTGTGATCTGGATCCACGCAATTTCTCTAGGACACCTCACTCTTTCAGAACCTTAGGTTTTGGACCTTTCACTAAAAGCCATTATTTATTTATTGACAGACGACATATCAAATCAAAACACGTCAGATGTACACACTTACCCCCAAACCGTATATCATGAACAGCTTCACAGCTTGGGGGTCTCCGATTTGTAACCACAGAAAACATTTTCTAATTCATCAGAAATAATTTTCAGAAACACTCACAGGTTATAAAGTAATAGTAAAGCAACAAAACCCAGAAAAGAATATTCTGCCATAGGACAATCTATGACCAGACAAAAGGGCAAGTAACAACGGATGGATCCATTTCTCCATCATTATTTTTCTGACGCTTACAAATATAACAACTCAATGAACGCTTGGTGCAAATGTGAGCAGTTACGTACCCCTATAAAGTCCAACAAGCACCATTTGGGCAATAAGCTGTTCCTTGAATGTGCATTTTATACTTAACTGCCATCATCTATTTTAGGCTGTTTAAGGGGACAATCTTACCCCCCTCGTGTCCATCTGCAGAATTTTCTGCACCTTAAAAGAACAATTCTGTAGAAATCGTTGTGTCCTCGAGAGCAGAGGGGGAGGCCTCTACTGCAGACAGTTGTCTTACAGCCACACACAAGACAATGAAAAGGTGGGATCACAGTAGGATCAAAAGAAAGACTTAAACAAATGAGTTACCCTGGTCCTTGGCTTTAAAGATGGCAGGTGACTGACTCTCAAAACCTTGCTGGTCAGCTATCTGTGTTTCCTACATTATTTCCACTGGTCCTTACTGCACACCCCGTATGTTTGCTAGAAGATACCAGTGTGTGCACCGAGGACCCGTGCTACTGTGGCGAATGCTGTGCTCATAGACTCCCCCCTTCCCAACAACTGATTGGTGGGGTGCCGAGTCCTCCGCTAATGTTTATGGCCCATCGTAAAGGTATGGGAACAATTATATCCAAGTGAATAACCCTTCAATAATAATGAATCAGCATTAACAACATTTCACATTCACACTGTTTCCTACCCTTTCTTATTTTGTTCTTAATCAGGAGACCACCAAGCTGGTGTAGGGAGACTTACAGGCCATGCAATGCTCCCCCAGGGAAATAAATTATGATCCTCACCCCTTCACAGAAGAGAACAGGATTTATAGTTTCATCTATCGGAAGTAGAGATCCTATAATACAGTGGGGCAAAAAAGTATTTAGTCAGTCAGCAATAGTGCAAGTTCCACCACTTAAAAAGATGAGAGGCGTCTGTAATTTACATCATAGGTAGACCTCAACTATGGGAGACAAACTGAGAAAAAAAAATCCAGAAAATCACATTGTCTGTTTTTTTATCATTTTTTTTGCATATTATGGTGGAAAATAAGTATTTGGTCAGAAACAAACAATCAAGATTTCTGGCTCTCACAGACCTGTAACTTCTTCTTTAAGAGTCTCCTCTTTCCTCCACTCATTACCTATAGTAATGGCACCTGTTTAAACTTGTTATCAGTATAAAAAGACACCTGTGCACACCCTCAAACAGTCTGACTCCAAACTCCACTATGGTGAAGACCAAAGAGCTGTCAAAGGACACCAGAAACAAAATTGTAGCCCTGCACCAGGCTGGGAAGACTGAATCTGCAATAGCCAACCAGCTTGGAGTGAAGAAATCAACAGTGGGAGCAATAATTAGAAAATGGAAGACATACAAGACCACTGATAATCTCCCTCGATCTGGGGCTCCACGCAAAATCCCACCCCGTGGGGTCAGAATGATCACAAGAACGGTGAGCAAAAATCCCAGAACCACGCGGGGGGACCTAGTGAATGAACTGCAGAGAGCTGGGACCAATGTAACAAGGCCTACCATAAGTAACACACTACGCCACCATGGACTCAG
Source organism: Ranitomeya imitator (assembly GCF_032444005.1). Taxonomy (NCBI): domain Eukaryota; kingdom Metazoa; phylum Chordata; class Amphibia; order Anura; family Dendrobatidae; genus Ranitomeya; species Ranitomeya imitator. The sequence goes on along the minus strand of NC_091282.1, from coordinate 1,058,515,637 downwards.
ATCCTGCAGTGCCAGATGTGTCCCACTGCTTAAGCCAGTACATGTCCGGGCCCGTCTGAAGTTTGCTAGAGAGCATTTGGATGATCCAGAGGAGTTTTGGGAGAATGTCCTATGGTCTGATGAAACCAAACTGGAACTGTTTGTTAGAAACACAACTTGTCGTGTTTGGAGGAAAAAGAATACTGAGTTGCATCCATCAAACACCATACCTACTGTAAAGCATGGTGGTGGAAACATCATGCTTTGGGGCTGTTTCTCTGCAAAGGGGCCAGGACGACTGATCCGGGTACATGAAAGAATGAATGGGCCATGTATCGTGAGACTTTGAGTGCAAACCTCCTTCCATCAGCAAGGGCATTGAAGATGAAACGTGGCTGGGTCTTGCAACATGACAATGATCCAAAGCACACCGCCCGGCCAATGAAGAATTGGCTTCGTAAGAAGCATTTCAAGGTCCTGGAGTGGCCTAGCCAGTCTCCAGATCTCAACCCTATAGAAAACCTTTGGAGGGAGTTGAAAGTCCGTGTTGCCAAGCGAAAAGCCAAAAACATCACTGCTCTAGAGGAGATCTGCATGGAGGAATGGGCCAACATACCAACAACAGTGTGTGGCAACCTTGTGAAGACTTACAGAAAACGTTTGACCTCTGTCATTGCCAACAAAGGATATATTACAAAGTATTGAGATGAAATTTTGTTTCTGACCAAATACTTATTTTCCACCATAATATGCAAATAAAATAATAAAAAAACAGACAATGTGATTTTCTGGATTTTTTTGTCTCAGTTTGTCTCCCATAGTTGAGGTCTACCTATGATGTAAATTACAGACGCCTCTCATCTTTTTAAGTGGTGGAACTTGCACTATTGCTGACTGACTAAATACTTTTTTGCCCCACTGTATATAGAAACCCCCAAGACATGCCCATGGAAGGCCTCTCACCCAACCTACCCTTCTCCTGCCTTGCACGGATTAAGAACGAGAACCCAGATTCTGATTTGGCCTTTTACCTTCAGTCGCATGGCAAACTCCTTAAAGAGTCAATACTGACTTATGACTGCTACTTTCAATAGGTGGCACTAAACACCCTGCGCTCTGCTCTGAAGAGGCCATTTTCCTTCCCCTTCAATGTCTAATACCGTTTGTCATAAATGGAGCTCTATTTCTACAGGTCGAAGGCTGGGGGAATTGGATCACTGCCTTTCCCTAGGTGAATCTTGGGGGGAGCTCCGGCATCTTAAAGACGTTGTGTGCAAACACCTTTAAGCCAGGTTTATACCAGCTGATAGGCTGCAATGGATTAATATGTGTGACCAGAACACGTGCTGCCCAGAACAGTGGCATCATAAGATTACAGAGCGATCTGCTGCTAAAAACAATGTAACAAGGATCATTTCACCCAGCAATTGAGCATTTTATTCATTCGGTGGATCACTGGCTTCCTATACACTGCATGATTACCAAAAAAAGTGCATCTAGGAACCTTCGTTCCCGATAATCGTGTAGCGTAAATGCACCTTTAATGTGACATTAGGCTGTATTCATCACCATACACATTGGACAGCTCACCAAATTCTGATCACGCAGCCTACATTATGCAGAAAAACCAGAAAGCAGGATGATGGTTAGACACAAATCATGCTAAAATTAAGAAACGCCTCAACCACTCTAAATATTATATAAATAAAACCTGCAATGTATAAAAGGCTACTAAATAATACATATAGAAAGCCAAGGAGCAGCGCTGCGATTACATCTCCCCTATCGAACAGGGAGTGCATAATTCATGATGGAGAAAAGGAACATGTACATTCTCCACAGCCTAAAAACGCTCAGCTGCAAAGTGTATATAGTGTGTGTGTGTGTGTGTGTGTGTGTGTGTGTGTGTGTGTGTGTGTGTGTACACACACGTATATATGAGTGTGTGTATGTACGTATATGTACTTGTGTATGTATATACTGTATGTGTGCGAGCGTGTATATATATATATATATATATATATATATATATATATATATATATATATATATATATATATATATATATATATATATATATATATATATATATATATATATATATATATAAATAAATCTTTGCTTACATAGCGCCAATATATTCCGCGGCGCTTTACAGTTTCAAACACAACAGTCATATGTAACAACGTTAACAATACAATAATTAAAGCGAAATAAGATGACCCTGCTCGTGAGAGCTTACAATCTACAATCAGGTGGGGGAGATACAAAGTACAGGTGTGTATTTACAATGATGTATTTACAATGATGGTCCAGCATCTTCAGGGGGTGGGGGATAGGTGGAAGTAGTGAATGGGCTACACACACACACACACACATAAAATTACTGATTAGTGAACGTAGTAGGCCGCTCTGAATAAGTGTGTTTTAAGGGAGCGCCTAAAACTATGCAAATTGTGGATGGTCCTAATATCTTGGGGTAGAGCATTCCAGAGGCTTGGCGCAGCACGGGAGAAGTCTTGGAGTCGGGAGTGGGAGGTACGGATTAGGCTACTTTCAGATAGAGAGCGGACATGATGTTGGAGACTGCAGACAGACAGTCAGTGGCATTTTGTAGTACACCGGGGGTAAGGTCAGGGGCTGACGTGTACAGTTGTGTGTCATCAGCATAGAGATGGTACTGAAAGCCAAATCTGCTGATGGTCTGTCCAATTGGGGCTGTGTAGAGGGAGAAGAGAAGGGGGGCCAAGGACTGAGCCCTGAGGTACCCCGACAGTGAGGGGAAGAGGGGATGAAATGAAGCCAGGCGCTCCAAGAGTTTAGAGATCAAGGGGAGATTGGAGACCACTCTGCAGTTGTTTGTGCAGGACGTGTCGAGGGTGGGTTTCTTTAGTAATGGAGTAATGATAGAGTGTTTGAAGGAGGAGGGGAAAATGCCTGAGAAGTGGGAGAGATTAAAGATTGTAGTTAGGGGAGTTGTGATGACTGGAGAGAGAGACTGGAGGAGGTGTGAGGGAATGGGGTCGGTAGTGCATGTAGTCGGACGAGAAGATCTTGGAGACTACTTCTTCTGTGATGGGTTCGAATGTGGAGAGTGAGCCAGGGGAAATGCAGGGACGGATATGGGAGTCACTGAACTTGGTGTCTGGGAGCAGATATATTACATTATAATATAATGGTGTGTGTGTGTGTGTGTGTGTGTGTGTGTGTGTGTGTGTGTGTGTGTGTGTGTGTGTGTGTGTATATTAGTGTGTATATTTGTGTGTAATTATGTGTGTGTACACATGTGCGCGCACACACACGAAAAGGATAATTTCGACAAATATCAAGACCATCTAAGTGTTCGAGATACCTCTTAGGGAAACAACTAGTGTTGAGAGGGTTGAATCATAGATGCATGACCGCTGGGACCCCATCCAATCCCAAGTACTGGGCTCTGGTTTGCCGCATGCGAAAAGCACAATGGACCAGCATACGCACCACCTTTGCATTCACTGTTTATGTGACAGCTGGAGAGCAGAGTCCTGTACTGGGTGGGACCCCAGAAATCAGCAAGTTATCACCTTTAGGTTATACGTTATAGCTTAACCCCTTTCATTTTATAAGGAAAGTATTGAGATGATAGAATCCAACATAAAGAAACTTGAAAAATACAAGGAGCCATGTAGCCAATGTGCTTTGAATTTTCTCATCAACTTTTGTGGAGCATCCACCAGAATCAGTGACCTCACATACCAATATTGCCAAGGCTGAAATACAGGGGTCACCAATGTTCTGAGCGGACAGATAAAAATGTAACATCTATAGAAGGAATCTGTCACAGGCATTGTGGCGCTAGGCAAGCTGCTGGGGGGTGAATTTGCCCGGAGTGGCCAAGAGATCATGGCCTAACTGCCACAGTGTGTGCCAAGAGGATTAGAGAGGTGGGTAATGGTTGCCCGCAGATGACAAGCGCTGTCTGGTGACATATCCCCTTTAAACAAGCTCTTCAAACAGAATAATCTTACTTCAATGCACTTTTCACCCATAAGAAAGGCAGGTTTGAACGACACATTCATTACTACATGGAACTACCAACATGTAGCATGGGCTCCTTGGCATGCCGAACACTATGGGGTATGAATAAGATGCAAAAATGTCCATCTCTCTCACAACAACATTCATCTTGTATTGCAGTCATGCGTCAGTTTTGTCCGTAGCCCAAATAACACGCCATTGTACAGAGTATTCCCCTGCTCACGTTCCAGATTTCTCCCCATTCTCTGTAGAAGAGTAGGTCACCCCCGGGGCCACCTGAAGCACAGCTGCCCCTCTTCTTTCCTAGCACACAATGTATGCCGCCATCCGATCACTTGGGTTTAATCGCTAGGCCTTGGAACAAGAGCCCTGTTGTCATAGCAAACTTGTTAAAGTGAAGACCACTCTTCTTCCTCACTTCCATTTAAAGATTGAGTGGATTCAGTCAGTGCGGCCATTTATCCAAACCACTAATTGCTATGTTAAAAATCATACCAAGAAGAATCATTTTAGAGCTTTTTTTCACCTTTAATGTCACCGATAACACAGGTCTGCGACTGAAAAGCTGTTTGATTATTTTCATATAATTTCAATGTATTTTGGTGGTTTGATTAAAAAAAAATATATTGAAAAAAAAAACCTAAACTTCAGGACCTGCCACAAACCGACAGGTTCCTCTGGTGTGAATCATCGGCAGGCAGCTGGTTTTCTTTCCCCATTAACATCAATAGGAACTTTGTGATTGGCTGGTGGCAGTCAGGTGGTTAGTGACAATGAAAGGTTCTTATGCTTTCAGGAAGCTTGCATTGGAATTTCACTCATCAACCGCGTTTCCCCAAGTTGGCGTTTTGCGAAGTGGATTATGTCACCTGACCGCTAGTTTCATTTGTAGTGAAGATACAGTGTTGAATCAACAGCTGAATGTTACAGACTTTGTGAACAAAGTATACTTCACATACATCGGACTAAGGCTAGGTGGCATTTTTGTCGTGATTTTCCGCAGCGGAAACGCTTAAAAAACGCTTACAAACAGCATCCCATTAATTTCTTAAGCATTCCGCAATGGATCTGCCCATGCTGCGTTTTTTTCCGTGAAAAACACATGGAAAACGTGGTAAATATGCGTCTAAACCCGCATTCGTTTTTCATGCCAAGGGTATGCAGAATTGAAGCAGAAAATTCTGCTTCTATTCTGCAACGTGGGCACATAGCCTAAAACTTTGAGATCAAGATAAAGTTTGGGCGCCTCAAAGTGTGCAAAGGGTGTGTTGGGGAACTCTGAAATTGGCTCAAGGGTAAGAAAGAAGCTTTCCGCTATGGGAGTCCTGTGGCATGGTATGGTGCATGCAATGTGAAAGGGTATAGTTCCAAATGGAAGCAGCCGTTTCATACCCCAAGCTTCACTCAGCAATTCTTCCCATTCCCCATGCCACAGATATACCAGTACCCAAGGCCCCCCGCTACCCTGGAAGAGACGCCTAGCCCCGATGAAGGAGGAATCATACCTGGACTAGATGACAAATCAAGTTCTGACTCTGAAGATGAAACAAGACCAAGTTTTTTTTTCCCCAGGAGGAGATGAAGGATTTAGTAAGAGACTTGAATCTTTCCAAAAACGCCGCTGAGTTACTCAGATCAAGGCTCAAAAGCAGGAATTTAATGTGACCAGAAGTGTCTTTTTCATGGTTCACACATCGTGAAAAGGAGCTCATTCCTTACTGTGCCCAGAGGAATTGGTTTACTGCATCGATGTTGAAGGTTTGATGGGTCAATTCAAAATCCAATATGATTCAGCACAATGGCGTCATTTTATAGATGCTATGTGTTGTGATTTATTCACACTGCGGGGCTGGGAATCTGGTGCCTGCGTAGGGAGTCTCAGATTCCCTGCCCCGCAGGAGGGAGATGGGGACAGTCGCGCAGAGACTCACTGCGCAGGCGTCAGATTCCCAGCCCTGCAGGGGGGAGATGGGAACAGTCGCGCAGAAACTCACTGCGCAGGCGCCAGATTCCCAGCCCCGCAGGAGGGAGATGGGGACAGTCGCGCAGAGACTTACTGTGCAGGCACCAGGCAGACCCAGACCTGCAGGAGGGAGATGGGGACAGTCGCGCAGAGACTCACTGCGCAGGCGTCAGATTCCCAGCCCTGCAGGGGGGAGATGGGGACAGTCGCGCAGAAACTCACTGCGCAGGCGCCAGATTCCCAGCCCCGCAGGAGGGAGATGGGGACAGTCGCGCAGAGACTCACTGTGCAGGCACCAGGCAGACCCAGACCTGCAGGAGGGAGATGGGGACAGTCGCGCAGAGACTCACTGCGCAGGCGCCAGATTCCCAGCCCCGCAGGAGGGAGATGGGGACAGTCGCACAGAGACTCACTGTGCAGGCACCAGGCAGACCCAGACCTGCAGGAGGGAGATGGGGACAGTTGCGCAGAGACTCACTGCGCAGGCGCCAGATTCCCAGCCCCGCAGGAGGGAGATGGGGACAGTCGCGCAGAGACTCACTGTGCAGGCACCAGGCAGACCCAGACCTGCAGGAGGGAGATGGGGACAGTCGCGCAGAGACTCACTGCGCAGGCGCCAGATTCCCAGCCCCGCAGGAGGGAGATGGGGACAGTCGCACAGAAACTCACTGTGCAGGCACCAGGCAGACCCAGACCTGCAGGAGGGAGATGGGGACAGTCGCGCAGAGACTCACTGCGCAGGCGCCAGATTCCCAGCCCTGCAGGAGGGAGATGGGGACAGTCGCGCAGAGACTCACTGTGCAGGCGCCAGATTCCCAGCCCTGCAGGAGGGAGATGGGGACAGTCGCGCAGAGACCGACTGCGCAGGCGCCAGATTCCCAGCCCCGCATGAGGGAGATGGGGACAGTCGCGCAGAGACTCACTGCGCAGGCGCCAGATTCCCAGCCCTGCAGGAGGGAGATGGGGACAGTCGCGCAGAGACTCACTGTGCAGGCACCAGGCAGACCCAGACCTGCAGGAGGGAGATGGGGACAGTCGCGCAGAGACTCACTGCGCAGGCGCCAGATTCCCAGCCCTGCAGGAGGGAGATGGGGACAGTCGCGCAGAAACTCACTGCGCAGGCGCCAGATTCCCAGCCCCGCAGGAGGGAGATGGGGACAGTCGCGCAGAGACTCACTGCGCAGGCGCCAGATTCCCAGCCCTGCAGGAGGGAGATGGGGACAGTCGCGCAGAGACTCACTGTGCAGGCACCAGGCAGACCCAGACCTGCAGGAGGGAGATGGGGACAGTCGCGCAGAGACTCACACACTGCGGGGCAGGATCTGGGGCCTGCGCTACACGCGATCTCCGTACATCAGCTTATGTAAGTTCCAGGGCAGCGCTCACAGCGCATTCCCAAAAAATGATTGTGCAGGTGCCAGAGATGCGAGGAGGAGAGGTGGCGCCTGGTAGCCAGGGGGGGGGGGGGGGGATGATGGATGGCTGCAAGGCGATGGGGCAGGGGGAGAAAACGTACCCCCCGGACTCAATACAGGTATGGTGCCAAATTTATAAAAGTCATTATTTTTTACGGTAATAGGGATAAAAAACATAACAGCCACCTTCACAGAATGCAGCCTTAGCAGAAGGTGGCTCTTTTACCTTAATAGGCCCTGGGGGGGTGACAGGAGTGAATGTTTAGCAATAGAAGAGGACCAAGGCACACCAGAATATTGGTGTACGGGGCACTACATCACCATTCACACTATGCATTCTGTGCAGCACACCATAAGCAAGCCATCTAATAGATAGGAGGATCGATATTAGAGTCATCGCATCACAACATTACACTGAACATGCACGGATTTTGGACAAGACATTGACAGGAGGACACAAAACCTAAAAGACTACCCCATGTCCATTAACTGGAAGTGATCCACAGTATTCTGCAAGCAGCCATCTTAATGCCAAACACATACACATTACAATGACCAATATTGTACGTTTTTGGATATAATAATAATCTTTATTTTTATATAGCACTAACATATTCCGCAGCGCTTTACAGTTTGCACACATTATCATCACTGTCCCTGGTGGGGATCACAATCTAAATTCCCTATCAGTATGTCTTTGGAATGTGGGAGGAAACCTGAGAACCCGGAGGAAACCCACGCAAACACGGGGAGAACATACAAGCTCCTTGCAGATGTTGTCCATGGTGGGATTTGAACCCAGGACTCCAGCGCTGCAAGGCTGCTGTGCTAACCACTGCGTCACCATGCTGCCCTCAATGATGCAGGCAGAGTTGATCATTGTCTGAAAAAAAAAAAAATTTAAAAAATCTAAATCGAACGTGCCTCACCAGTATTTTGAACAATTAAGAACATTCGTGAAATGAACAATATTTGTTCCACAGCAGCCGATGATTGTTGTGTATGGTCTGAAATTACCGTAATTAGAATTTAATCTCATGTGCATGGGCTCCTAAGGCTGTGGGGGTTGACAGACGTGCTCTTCAATGGGACGGATGACAAGAAGTGTAGTAAAATTCCTGGCTTAGGATCACAACTCTACCCCACATATGTCTGGATCCAAAACCCTCCAAAAACCCTTACATAAGAGAACCTGATCCCATCGGTGCCGTTCATCATACGTGCAGAACCCATGTGGACGTCCGCTTCTCGGACTCTATAATGAGAGGTGATTCCTAGTGAACTACAGCACAGGCCACAACATAGTGTTAAAACCAAAGCGGAAAATTTAAAAAAAATCCCACAAGACTGTGGCGTCATTTTTGGTTACACCAATTATGTGGACTCTTCTGTGCACTCAAATGATCAATCTGGATCAATGACTTCTTATTTGATCTCGTACATTAGGACAAGGATTTAATGTATCCGCTGCCGCCTACCATGCTTTCTGCCTGACTCAGCAGGACCTCCTCCCCCACCACATTGGGGACAGCGTCCATCCATACCATGGAAGCATTTACTACTCTTTACGCTCCCAATAATGGACAGCACACACCAAATACATGATGTCTGATCGGCGGGACGTGGAATAAGGTCACTTTATTTGTAGGTCTCAGAAAGCAGATTAGGATACATTCAGGATCTGTCCTCTCCCCAGATGGGCTCAGGCCGCGTCGAGTGCTTCTTGTACAGCTTGCATTACATCAGCCCTGCTGGGGAGATCTAGGTAAAGGGTAAGCCAGTATAAATGAGGGCATTGTTCTGCGGCAGGAAAGCTTTAAGAGCTGGCTTCATTTCGGTTTTCCAGTTTATGAAATGCCTGCAACAGGCCAAACCCTTCCATGTGGTAGCCTTCCACTGAGAGGAACCTGATTAGGAGGCAGACAGTCTCCATGGAGACAGCAGGCATAGTAGAGGTGGCTGGCACCAGAGGCGACCTGGCTATTACCAGCAGACATAGCCGCCTGCCCGCTGCACACTGGCCACAATCACTATGGCCGCAAGTAACAAGTGCACCCGAGCAGGCCGTAGGAGCTCTGGGGCAGCACTGACATGCTCAACGGGCACCAAAAACACCCCAGAAATAAACATACCAAATCAGGTTATTTTGGAGAGCCTGGAAAAGCTGGGTAAGGAGCCCAACGCAAGCAGTCATGGCGGCTATCCTGTGCCGGACCAGGACTTCTATAGCACCGGGCTCCAGGTCAGAACTGCATAGTGATTGCACTTATTGTATTCCGCTGTCTTTTTGTGGACATAAAATAAGTGAAAAGCTCTTTAAATGCAGGATATACATTGATTTAGGTGTTCGTATAGTACAATTTACAGAAGAAAAAGTACTTTATTATTAGGTATAATTCTGATCTGCTGAAACGAGAAATCTGATGTCGTTCAGTGACTGATTTGTGCGGACGGAGCAGAACCCGAAGCAGGGTTGTCCTTTATGATCCTATTGTTCAGGTTTGCTTTCAACTTCGCCCAGACATTTCAGGTTACAGGAGCCAACCGCCACGGCTACTAATTGTTGGCAGAAGTCTCACAAAGTTCTTCCACTAAAACCATTGTTAGAAACAACCTGGGTGTCTGTACAGAGAGGCCGGATGACAGTCATCCAATAACTCCGCAGCCTTCTAGGAGTATGTGAGTACAGGCATTAAGAGCTTAGGACGCTTCCCTCACAGTCGATACATTCACCATACAGAAAAGCATTATCTACAGACCGGCTCATTACCTGGTGTTATTAGTGTGAGCAAGGCAATGACATCAGCACATGAAGCTCGGTGATCTCCGCTATAACATAGGCTTCTATCATCCATTGTATCTGACCATGATGGAGCACTGTCCGCCAGCTCCACATCTCGGTAACCTGTGAAATAAACAGGTCACCGGGACAGTAAGGCCGAACATCGCACTACCACGTCACAGGGGGCCGGTAACATCCATGCTGATGGGCTCCACAGTAGCACACACTAATGAGGAGAATGAATGTAGGACAGCCCCTACCAGTCACTAGATCAGGATTCAAGTTCGAATAGGGTTCTCGGCGACATGACATTTATAACTCATCTACAAAATATTTGTTGGAAAACCCCTTTAAAGAGTAGTTGTCAGCCAATCAAATCATATTCTGAATGCTCGCATGATTATTCCACTGCATGGGACATTGGTCTTTTTAGTTAGTAGTAAGTCAGAGACATATTCCCTTGTAAAGAATATAAAAGTGATCACCAAGTAAAAAGGCCCATATCTCTAGAATCGTATGGTGATTAAAAAAAACAATACGCAGGGGAGCAGGAATAAAATAAGAGCAAAAACTGGGCACTTCTGACCTGGTGACTTATCCACCACTAGGGGGAGCTTACAGTACACAGATTTAAAGGGAACCTGTCACTCCCAAAATCAAAGGTGAGCTAAGCCTACCAGCATCAGGAGCTTATCTACAGCATTCTGGAATGCTGCAGATAAGTCCCCGATGTATCCTGAAAGATGAGAAAAAGGTTAGATTATAGTCACCTGGGCGGGCGGTCTGATCCGATGACGTCCTCTTCTTGTCTTCACGCTGTGGCTCCGGCGCAGGCGTACTGTGTCTGCCCTCAACAGAGCAAAGTACAGCAGTGCGCAGGCATCGGGCCTCTCTGACCTTTCCCGGCAAGAAGAGGACGTCATCGTAAGAAGATGGGAGGCCCCAGACCGCGATGCCCATCGGACCGGATCACAGCAGGACCGCCCCTGGGTGAGTATAATCTAACCTCTTTTTCTCATCTTTCAGGATACATCGGGGCTTATCTATAGCATTCTGTAATGCTGTAGATAAGCCCCTGATGCTGGTGGGCTTAGCTCACCTTCGATTTTGGGGGTGACAGGTTCCCTTTAAAGTTACAGTCAAACTCATAATGCATGTAAGGATTTGTTACAATTTGTAATTACAATCACTGCCAAGACATCAGTAGATGCATAAGGCTTTCTTTCAGGCAATTCTCTTCAAATATTGGAAAAACAAAAACTATAAATAATTCTGGAACATACAGTATATATTTAGAACAGGCCCCGTTAATGTATTCGTAAGTTTGTAGGAAGAACAGAAGAGCAGCACAAGATAAAGGACATGGTGCTCCATAAGTGTTGTGAAGCAGAGCTGATGGACCCTACAGCGGAGTTACACTATCATTTAGCTTTATGGCCGAGTCGAAAACGAGCTGAAACTTGCTATGGAGCACGCATGCAGCAAGTGCATACAGGCTGCTATAGAGGGGTGCATATTTCTACCTCTCTATAGGATATACAAGGTCTACAGTCCCCTGTGAAAAATGGAGTTCAGACTGTTTCCTCCTTTAACATGAGTTTGTGATCGCCTAATTCTAAAGAGAACTACTGTACATCCCCAACTATAAAAGGGTGACAACACTTATGCCGCTACAGTATTTTAGTTTCGATATTTTTATTTTACTCCTCAAATTAATTTCAGTATGTTCCTCAATGGATCCTGAAAGATTACGGGCGACAATAAGGGTGCGTGCACACGTTGTCCATTAGATGGGGACGCAGCCGCCAAGGTGACGCTGCTTCAGGAAAGCACCAGCGGAGTCTTTGGCTCTATGCTCTCTCGGAAGCCACCTGAAAAACACATGCCCTAAAGGTGGAAACCGTTCTGTAATCATTCTTTTTGGTGTCCTTTTTTACGTCAAAAACCAGGCATTTTAACAAGATGTGAAGACATTATCTATCCGCTATATAATGTATGCATTAGATTCATCATTTCCATGGAAATCTTCTAGCAGATAAGAGTAAAACGCTTTACATATTCATGACCCACGGAGAAGGCACAAGCCACAGATCAGAGCTAGGCCGCCATCAAATGATAGGATTGGGCTTGGTTTCCTGCCAGTACAGAACACCCACACACGTCTTCACCCTGTTTACAGCGCAGACGTATCATTTCCCTGACACATCAGGAGCCTGTCTAGTGGTAAACTATGCCAGGCATGGGAGGAAAGGAAACCATCCATGCCACATGCTTAGAATAGCTTTACCATGTGATATCAGCCATTAGAGAAGCTCAGCAGGTCTGAATGAAGCCGGCCTCGCATTACAGCAAGGGAAGCATGAAGCGCACACAGGAGGACGCGGCAACGTAGAAATAGGCAAGCTACGGATTGGTAAAAGTGAACTGTTCCTATAAATATTCTTCCTGTTTATCAGCCATGAAGAATAGTGCAGAACAGTCCGGCTTCCCGACAACAGGCCATCACAATGTACACGTCTTGTTTCAGGAGTGGCCAGCCACAGGATGTGTCCACGTAGTCAACAGGATATGTTCCCGCAGACACACATCCACTTACTATTCTCTGCCTCCCTGGGAAGGAGCATCGCCAAGAACCACCGAAATGTAACCTCGCCCTCCAACAAAAGACTTTACCAGAGGAAACCATGTGGAAGACCGCAGATAATGAATACTACAATGATGGCAATGCACTTACATACAGACCATGATTTAGATCAATTAAATAATGCATTACGGCTACTTAAACTAGATGCCCCGGGCACTGATGCCAGTTGTGAAGCAGCAGACGACAAAAGGAGAAAAAAAAAGTCAAAGCGCTTTTAGAAAAAACAGCTCACAGAGAAAGTGCAAGTTATCAAAATAAAGAGCATTAGTGCGCTGCACAGCCGGGATCATCGGGTCAGATTTGACTAAGGGCAACACATGCATGAAGTTTGTACATTTTGCCAAAGTACTGGGAGATGCCAAGGGTGCGGAGGTGAGAAGAGGCTGCTCACACTGCTGTCCACCAGGTCTGTAATCTAATACTGGGAGATGCCGAGGGTGTGGAGGTGAGAAGAGGCTGCTCACACTGCTGTCCACCATGTCTGTCTAATCTAATACTGGGAGATGCCAAGGGTGCGGAGGTGAGAAGAGGCTGCTCACACTGCTGTCCACCATGTCAGTCTAATGTAATACTGGGAGATACCAGGGGACAGAAGTGAGAAGAGGCTGCTCACACTGCTGTCCACCATGTCTGTCTAATCTAATACTGGGAGATACCAAGGGTGCGGAGGTGAGAAGAGGCTGCTCACACTGCTGTCCACCATGTCTGTCTAATCTAATACTGGGAGATACCAAGGGTGCGGAGGTGAGAAGAGGCTGCTCACACTGCTGTCCACCATGTCTGTCTAATGTAATACTGGGAGATACCAGGGGACAGAGGTGAGAAGAGGCTGCTCACACTGCTGTCCACCATGTCAGTCTAATCTAATACTGGGAGATACCAGGGGACAGAGGTGAAAAGAGGCTGCTCACACTGCTGTCCACCATGTCTGTCTAATCTAATACTGGGAGATACCAGGGGACAGAGGTGAAAAGAGGCTGCTCACACTGCTGTCCACCATGTCAGTCTAATGTAATACTGGGAGATACCAAGTGTGCGGAGGTGAGAAGAGGTTGCTCTCACTGCTGTCCACCACGTCTGTCTAATCTAATACTGGGAGATACCAGGGGACAGAAGTGAGAGGAGGCTGCTCACACTGCTGTCCACCATGTCAGTCTAATCTAATACTGGGAGATACCAGGGGACAGAGGTGAGAAGAGGCTGCTCACACTGCTGTCCACCATGTCTGTCTAATCTAATACTGGGAGATACCAGGGGACAGAAGTGAGAAGAGGCTGCTCACACTGCTGTCCACCATGTCAGTCTAATCTAATACTGGGAGATGCCGAGGGTGTGGAGGTGAGAAGAGCCTGCTCACACTCCTGTCCACCCTGCCTTTCGGATTCAATACTAGATATGCCAGATATGATGAAGTGAGAAGATGCCGCTCACTCTGCTATCCACCCAATATTATTCCCGTAGTCCTTAATCAAAAAGGCTGCGGTCACTTAAAAAAAAACAATAAATTACATATTCAATTGTGGAATACCAGAAAAGAAAAAGGAAGTGAAGAGAGAGAAAAAAAAGTTAAAAGGTAATATATTTATTGAAAAGATAACAATTATAAAAATGAATAATGCAAAGAAATACATTAACATGGGGGGAAGGGAAGGAAAGGGGGTTTAGACCACCAGACTATAATAAGGGGAAAAAACGGATCTGTGCTATACCATCAGGGTTGATGCTGTAAAGTAAACCCAATTTATGTAGGATGGAAGTAAATACTGGCATTTTTAGAGGGCGTACTCTCCAGTCTATTAGCATACCTTTTTTGTATTGCTGGATATACATGTACTCACATGTGCCTCAGTATAAACCAATGAATGGGATACTTTCTTTGCATTTGTGAACATTGTTTCATCTCCTGTGGATATTTATATACCTGTTTTTTTGTACCTATGATCGCTTTTTTACCATCATACCAGTATTTACTTCCATCCTACATAAATTGGGTTTACTTTACAGCATCATCCCTGATGGTATAGTTCAGATCTGTTTTTTCCCCTTATTATAGTCTGGTGGTCTAAACCCCCTTTCCTTCCCTTCCCCCCATGTTAATGTATTTCTTTGCATTATTCATTTTTATAATTATCTTTTCAATAAATATATTACCTTTTAACATTTTTTTTCTCTCTCTTCACTTCCTTTTTCTTTTGTGGTATTCCACAATTGAATATGTAATTTATCCACCCAATATTGTTGATCATCTAGTGGAAATACCATCAGCGTTGAGGCAAAAAGAAATTGATCACACCACATTCCATCCTGTCTTTCTGATGGAATACTGGATAAACCAGGTATGATGAGGTAAAGAAGAGGCTGCTCATATTGCTGTCCACCCCGTTTTGCTGATCGTATATTGGAGATAAGTCGTGCTGATGTAAGTGATGCTTACACTACTGCCCACCAGGCTATCTAATCTAATACTGGATATACCAGTATTAGATAAGGTAAGAAGAGGCTGCTTACACTGCTGTCCACCAGGCTATCTAATCTAATACTGGATATACCAGTATTAGATAAGGTAAGAAGAGGCTGCTTACACTGCTGTCCACTTTTCTTTCTAAAACTGGAAAAACCTAGCTGTGATCTAGAGATAGCTTGATAGTACGTGGTATAGATTATCTGGAGGCAACAGTGGTGGAGCCACCTAAGGCATATGCTCATTCTAGGATGGGTTCATGCCAGTGTAACAAGATGGAAACTTCAATGTTCTAAATTACTAGACAAAAATGTGATTTCTTAATTAAAAGGTAATTAAAATGAACCCCAGTAGCAATGATAGTCCAAACGAATATACAGTCTAACATTTGTTCCCAGTCACTGGCCAGTGTAAACCCAATGAAAAAGTGATCACATCTTTTATGCAGGCAGAAAAGGCACAAGATATGCAAAAAAATAAAAAACTCTTGCCTCCCCTCCTAGCGTTGAAAGATTTCCTATACTATTGATTGGCTCTTGTTGGGGCAGTTTATTGGTACATGTAAAAGGAGTGAGTCGCACATCAGTAAAAAAGTACAAACTATAAAGTTTTTTTGTTTTAGATGTTAAAAATTAATTGCTGCTCAGACAACAATACATAATCACAGTCATAGTAACCACGCATAAAAGAACCCGTCGTTCCCAGAAATGTTTTAACATGCAGTAAGCCACTTTGCTGTATTATTTTTTCCTTTTATGTCTGAGTGGTTAGTGAGACATCAAACACTGCATGCTTGGCACACCCATGTTTACTTAGGTCCACCCCCGATCATGTGTTACTGGGAGAACAACAAGGAAAGGAATGTCCATGAGCGCTTTCTGCATTCCACACATGTGAGCAAAGGACAAACCATGCACCACATTTCATAGTCCCCAATCCCTGGGATTCTATTATAAGAAAGCCACAAACAATGTGCCAACTCTCCTAGAATAGCTCAAAGTTGGGCATACCATATCCAAATATACCATCTGCTGTTGGCCAGAAAATAAAGCACAGCACGTAAAACAAATGGAAAACGCAACCTGCTCATGAGAAAAACTAGCAAAGCAAACCTAAAGATCAGAAAAAGCTGCCTCCATATAAAGCGCAGGGGGGACTGCTGCTGGGACCCCTCCGCCACGTATCGTACACAGCATGACCACAGTACATAGGATGAAGTGGACATATGGATGTAGGATGTGTCATCATTCCAGGAAACAAAGACCACAGGGGGACCAGAGGACCACCGGCGCTGGAGGGGTGGGGATGTTACAGGTAAAGAATGCTTTTTCTTTTATGCAGTGGAGTCGGAGTCCATTTTGGTGGAGTCAGTGTTGGAGGTTTGGATTACTGACTCCACATCCCGGCATTTATGTTAGAACATTTCCTGCAGCTATTTCTTAGAACCAAGAAAAAAAAAGTGTATATAAAACAATTAATAATGTTTATTTCGAATACATATCCATAAAATCATGTAAACAGTATATAATGAATGCCTCAACAAACGACTAACAACCAACAGCAGAATAACACACTGATTCACGTACAGGTATATATCATAAGTATCATAATCATATGGTAGCCACCAAAACCATTGCTCAAATCCAATCTACTATACATACAAGTGCTATTTATGGTACACCCTAAGAACAATCAATATAAAGTGCATAGAGTCACATAGTAATACCTGTGTGAAGTGTCAATGCAACTGCGTCTCACCCCGACGCGCGTTTTGCCTATTCTTCTTCCGGTGGCATATTAGTATGTGACTCTATGCACTTTATATTTTCAAAATTGAGTAGCACCGTGCACATAGACACTTTAGCATACTACATGTATTGATGGTAATCACCATGGATTGATTGTTATTAGGAGAATAATGACAGGCAGGGGACTAAGGAAGCCCAGACAGGAGTGGCATGGGAGTGCCAACGGGAGTATTACACATTTTACTTTTGATGATTGGAAGTGTTTTGTCAACATTTTCATGTGGTTAAAAAAAAAAAAACGGCTCTCTATATTACAAATTTTTTCTCATCAAAAAAATGAGATGCTAGTACAAAAAAAGAAGGCAAGCATGTTTCCCCACTCCTGAGCATCGCCTTGCCAGCACAGACCATCAGAATGTGAGTGAACGGCACTTCTCCTAGAAAGAACATGAAAGCCCTGAAAATGAATTAATGCATCATATTTTCCACTTTTAGACGAAAAGAGAGAGTAAACGTTCAAAACCAAATTTTCATAGAAAACTTTCCGTTAGAAGAAACGGGTAATTTAATAAGTACAATTCTAGATTTTTAGTGCCAATTCTTCCCCGCTACGGCGTATACAATGGAAATATGAAAATTGTGTGTTAACCAGATTATTAAAAGAAAAAAAAAATGTATATAGGGAAAACCAATTACTCATAGTTACTACAGAACACTTCTTAATGGCTGCACCATGGCATGTGTGCATTCTATTTTATACGGCTAGGATATTCTTCATGAACACTTTTCATACATTGCTTTTTGATAGAGCCAAGTTCAGAAGAAGCAGTCAGTCCCGGGAACCTATTAAGCCATCAGAGTAAATGAGCACAGGTCTCTGGGTAACATCAATACGTGACAGAGCGGATGAAATCTGTGCATATGAGAAATCAAGCTGTCTTTTTAAAATGCACACCATCGGCACGCTTAAAGACTGAGCAAGCATTTTATTACAGAGCTCCAGAAACAAATCTGCTGCATTGGCAGCTGCTTCCCCCCCAATTATGGAAAAATGTCAGCCCGGTTCCAAGTGGATAACCTTCACCTGAGAACATCCTGCTGCTCGGCTAACCAGCCACATAGGAAGGCATGTGCCAGTCATGGAGAGCCACAACCGCTAGGCCTGCAGCAATGGAAAACATGAAAGTCACATCTCCTGGGAAAAGAACCGCCTTGTCCTCCATCAATAAACTGGAGGAACGGGGAAATGCTCCTCCAAACTTCTTAGATCACCATCGGGCACGCGTACAATGAGGTTGCAACTGCAGCTTCTGAAGAGGTGGTCACCAGGTAATACAAAATGTTAAGGATCTGATATTCAAGGAGTTTCCTAAATATACAAAATATTTAATCTCCTAATCCAAAACTGTGACAAAGGAGAATAAAGTTTCTGTGACATCAATGAACTGTATGTCTGGTTGGACGGTTAGGATCTCCTCCTGGTTCCTTGGAGATCACCTCTAATTGAATCCATCCGGAAGTTCATTATTATTATTATTCATTATTACTTATGTTCAGATGACCTATAATATAGACATCAATATTGGCTGTGATGGACAGGAATTTCCCTGGCCAGCAGGAACGCGTCCCCTTAGTCACACCAGTAATGAGATCCACCTACGTTCAGGAGACAAGGCGGTCAGTAAGTGTGCTCCTCGATGGTATGCAACACTGAAAGCACAGTACAAATATTACCAGGGACAGGTGACACTGGCCAGGTATTACTGATCTACGCACAGAAAGAAGAAAGTTCAGCGGTAATGCGATATCTGCAGAACACGTCCAGTTACATCAGCAGGTCTGATGCTTCTGTATAAGATAGCTCAGGGTATGGTCACACATCTAGGATTTGCCTAAGGCAACGCCAGCGTGGATTTTACAAGAGGAAACGTGGCAAAATCCAACGCCAATACTCGATTTCTGCAGAGGATGCGTCTTGGATCAGCAGTAGGACAAAACTAATCGCAATCAGTGGGCAGCTCTTCCTGCCCGTTCTTCTCGCAGAAGATTTTTTTTTCCTGCCACTCAGACAAAAATGCCCACAAGGTTTCCCCTAAAAGTGTGTGAAAGACTATTAAACACCCAGTTCACTTGCATTGAATAAGGATTGTTGGCAGGTGTTAAGAGAATTAAGGTGGACACCTAAGTCCAAAGGCCAGTGATCAGCACACTTGACGTTCGTGGGACCACGGCCTGATGTTTGGGCCTTAGACAGCTTTTAAGGGCAGCACCAGCCACCTACTGATTTTCTGCCCTCAGCTCAATCACTTCTACTATAATTCAGCATCTAGAACAGAAATCTTTCCAAAGGCTATGTTTACACGTTGCATTTTTGCTGCACTTTTTAGGCAATTTTTAAGCTGCAGTTTACAGCACCAGCAAAACCTATGAGACTTCAGAAATATAATGCACACTGGTTTTTTTCCTGAATGAATTGGAAAACTGCAGAATGTCACTTTCAGCATTTTTCCACCCATAGAAAGCAATGAGTGAGTGCAAAAACAAAGTAAAAAACACAGGTATCAGGTTTTGCTACGTTTTTGGTGCAAAAACCCCAGGAAGTTGCATCTTCTTTTTCTTTTTTGGAGG
This sequence comes from Ranitomeya imitator, assembly GCF_032444005.1. NCBI lineage: Eukaryota > Metazoa > Chordata > Amphibia > Anura > Dendrobatidae > Ranitomeya > Ranitomeya imitator. The sequence goes on along the minus strand of NC_091282.1, from coordinate 1,058,496,000 downwards.
GGGGAGGGGAAGCACTAAACATGTAGAAAACACTTTTTTAAGCAGTCAGCTGCTAATATTACGGTAGCCACATCTTGGTTGAAATACAGAATTCAGTAAATTAAAGGTCTAAAGAAATCAACTCCCATCCAATGCGTGCGACTGGCATCATGAGCGCCTCTTCCCATAGTGCTGTGGGTATGCTGGGCAACATCACATCATAATACCACGAGTAGTGGAAACTCAGATGCCCATATCTTCATATAGGACGTACATTCATTGTTTGCACCATCAGTTTCTAAATGATGGAAAGTCTACATGGCACCAATGGGCAACTCAATCCTAACAATAACCTATTACCGAGCCTTTGCATTCGTGGAGATTACATTTCACACATTTTAAAACAATACATTTGTTAAATATGAACCAGCGGAGATCAGTAATAATAAACCGCCAAGTGTACTTCGTCCTTCAACCCAGTGCAAATGGCTCCGCTCCAAGATTCCCGTCACACAAGCACAATGTGAAGAAGAAATGAATGCACTGAATGCACCGGGTAACTGGTCAGGGGCACAGCCCTCTGATTAAATAGCGGGCATATCACAGTGCAGGCTGGCGCTGCCCTATGCCATACATAGCCAAGTGATTGGGACAAATCCCTGTATAAGTTTATGGAGCGCTTACTACAATAAGGAAGAATTGAGCGCAGAATGGTATACAGCCTGGTGCCACAGAATCTCCTGGCCCATCTCTAGGTACACTTTGCCCATACATGTGCCCGCTGTAAATGCCCAGCGACCCCAGAGCTAATCTATTAGGAGGTGTAGTTTTATGCACACGGTAAGGACGAGGTCCCGAGGGAAAAGCAGAAAAAAAATGGTTCAGTTCTAATCAGTGAAGTGGGACTAAAAGCAGCCGTCACAGGATGATGGTGGACGCCAGAGACCCGAGCAACCTGACAAATACCCAGAGCAATTATATAGCAGGTTTCGTCATGCGGCTGCCGACCCTTTGGGAGCGTTCCCATCACTACTGCCATAACATGATCTCACTGTATAGCACTACTCATGTTGTGTGTCTACATAGCTCTGATGAAGGCCATGGAGACAGGATTTTAGCAACTGTTCCTTTTAACTTCAGAGGTTAAAATAAATGTTTAAAAGTTGCTGGGACTATGGTGTTTTAACACAATAAAAACAGAGCTTCTCCCCTGTTTACAGGACAGAACATTTGGCAGACTCATGATATGGACAATTGTATTTTGTATTTAATTTTATTGTTGAAAAATAAAACTGTGCTGAAATCTATAGAGAATAGTTTAATGTACAATATGCATTCACTCCTTTTTGTGCCGGCCTTCAAAGAACAGTCTGTAGCCAGTTTTTGGCTTGTGAATGTAATGGATTGACCCATCTGTAAATGGTTTTATTTTTGGTATATTCTCGTATGTGTGAAGAAGGCAACAAAAGAGCAAGGTATAAAGTGTAAATGCTGCAGAACACCGAGGTCTACAAATATTACACATCACCTCCATCCATCCCACCAATCCTCTGTACATGTCAATATAGTTTGTTACCAAGTAGTCTGTTCCTGGCAGTACTTCACCCCCATTCCTGGCCACACACGGGGAGCGGGCTCTGAAGCAATACGCCAACTGCATGTGCTGCCGGAGAGGTTTACAGATGCCCCCCAACTCCATGGAGGACAATGAACCCTGCACAGCCTTCAATACAAGAAAGCGGCCTACAAAACCTCATATTTAGTTAAACATTGTGCCCTATGAGCATCGTCCAGATCACTGGGTCCAAGTTCAGGATTATGAAAGCTTTAGACAATTCTTCAAAACCCGACGTGAGAATGCTGGACCGAGTTCACACCTGCTCTGTCAGCTCTGCTGTTCTGTTCAGAGGACAGAAAAATGCAATTGATTTAGACAATGGACACAAATGGCTCCTGAGAGACCCCAATGAGATATAATGGGGGCCGTCATTTTTACAGTAACACTATGGCTGCATGCTGCCCTACTCATCCCACCATACATGTCAATCAGCGACTGGGCTTAATGACGGACACAAACGAACGTCCATTCACCAGGATTCCTCCATAGGTTATCTAGGGTCTAGTAACAGGCAGGTCAGGGAGAATATGCTACAATGAAATCCAGAAGTCACAGACATGAAGAGCTATAGAAGCCAGAAAACTACTAACTAGGGAAGAACCACCTTATTAGTTACAGAAAACATTACATATTATGCAGGACTCCCATCACAGGCATCTGCAAACAAAGCCCTATAATATACTAGGAACATCAGGCTAGTAGTAGGAGCCAGCAGGACCTCCAGATCTTAAGGTACCTTCACACATAACGATATCGTTGCTTTTTGTGACGTAGCAACGATATCGTTAAGGAAATCGTTATGTGTGACAGCGACCAACGATCAGGCCCCTGCTGGGAGATTGTTGGTCGCTGAGGAAAGTCCAGAACTTTATTTCGTCGCTGGGCTCCCTGCGGACATCGCTGGATCGGCGTGTGTGACACCGATCCAGCGATGTCTTCACTGGTAACCAGGGTAAACATCGGGTTACTAAGCGCAGGGCCGCGCTTAGTAACCCGATGTTTACCCTGGTTACCAGCGTAAAAGTAAAAAAAAAAAAAACAGTACATACTTACCTACCGCTGTCTGTCCCCAGCGCTCAGCTTCTCTGCACTCCTCCTGCACTGGCTGTGAGCGTCGGTCAGCCGGAAAGCAGAGCGGTGACGTCACCGCTCTGCTTTCCGGCCGCTGTGCTCACAGTCAGTGCAGGAGGAGTGCAGAGAAGCAGAGCGCCGGGGACAGACAGCGGTAGGTAAGTATGTAGTGTTTTTTTTTTTTTACTTTTACGCTGGTAACCAGGGTAAACATCGGGTTACTAAGCGCGGCCCTGCGCTTAGTAACCCGATGTTTACCCTGGTTACCCGGGGACCTCGGGATCGTTGGTCGCTGGAGAGCTGTCTGTGTGACAGCTCTCCAGCGACCAAACAGCGACGCTGCAGCGATCCGGATCGTTGTCGGTATCGCTGCAGCGTCGCTGAGTGTGAAGGTACCTTTACACAGGATCAATAGTTCGGTGACCTCTTTAGGGACCAGAGAAGATGTTACACCCTCCTTCACTTTAAGGCTATGTGCACACGTTCAGGAATTCATGCAGAAAATTCCTGTGGAAATCCGGACATTTCTGCCAGATTTCCGTTTAAATCCGCATTCGTTTTTTTTGCGCGGTTTTTGCGCGTTTTTGCGTGGTTTTTCCCGGACATTTCCCAATGCATTAGACAGTGGGAAATCCGCGAAAAAAAACGCAAAATTAATGAATAGGTTCATTATTTTTCCGCAATGCGTTTTCATGCGGAAAAACGCACATCATGTGCACAGAAATTGCGGATTCCATTATAAATGATGGGATGCTTAATGTATGCAGATTATTTGCGGTTTTATAGCGTTTTTATAGCGCAAAAACGCTAAAAAAAATGCAAATAATCTGCAACGTGTGCACATAGCCTAAAATGAACCTGTCACAAGGTTTTTGCATGTCTGAAAGCAGCAAGATGTAGAAGTTGAGACCCTGATTCCAGCAATATGACACTTACTGGGCTGCTTGCTGTCACTTTAATACAAATCACTGATTTCTTCGATCTAACAGTTCTCTGAATGCTGAGCTCTGTATGTACCCTCCTTAGACCTTGTGTACACTGTAGTGTACAACGGTTTTTCTATTATAAGACTTCTGGGTCTGAAGAGGCTATAACCCCACACATACTACTGATTGACAACATTGTGTACACTGTGCATAGGCAGAAAGCTGCCAATCCATAGTGGGGCGTTATTATACAGCTTGTCATGCATGTCAATAAAAGGTATGAGAGAAAATTCTGCTGGACACTTGGAAGGTCGCACAGCGGACACTTCACCATGAATTAGCGTTCCTTTCCTAAACTATGCGTGTTATTTAGGACAAACACATAAATCCTTCTCATCACTGTGCATCACATGAACATTATATTAGTAAAATAGCAATAACGAGCGCCTACGCTCTGTGAATGCAGTCCGTGGCAATAACGAGCACCTACGCTCTGTGAATGCCGTCCGTGGCAATAACGAGCGCCTACGCCCTGTGTATGCAGTCTGTGGCAATAACGAGCGCCTATGCCCTGTGAATGCAGTCTGTGGCAATAACGAGCGCCTACGCCCTGTGTATGCGGTCCGTGGCAATAACGAGCACCTACGTTCTGTGAATGTAGTCTGTGGCAATAACGAGCGCCTACGCCCTGTGTATGCAGTCTGTGGCAATAACGAGCGCCTATGCCCTGTGAATGCAGTCTGTGGCAATAACGAGCGCCTACGCCCTGTGTATGCGGTCCGTGGCAATAACGAGCACCTACGCTGTGTATGCGGTCCGTGGCAATAACGAGCACCTACGCTCTGTGAATGTAGTCTGTGGCAATAACGAGCGCCTACGCTCTGTGAATGCAGTCCGTGGCAATAACGAGCACCTATGCCCTGTGTATGCGGTCCGTGGCAATAACGAGCACCTACGCCCTGTGTATGCGGTCTGTGGCAATAACGAGCACCTACGCTGTGTATGCGGTCCGTGGCAATAACGAGCACCTACGCCCTGTGTATGCGGTCCGTGGCAATAACGAGCACCTACGCCCTGTGTATGCGGTCCGTGGCAATAACGAGCACCTACGCTCTGTGAATGTAGTCTGTGGCAATAACGAGCGCCTACGCCCTGTGTATGCGGTCTGTGGCAATAACGAGCACCTATGCCCTGTGTATGCGGTCCGTGGCAATAACGAGCACCTACGCTCTGTGAATGTAGTCTGTGGCAATAACGAGCACCTACGCTGTGTATGCGGTCCGTGGCAATAACGAGCACCTACGCCCTGTGTATGCGGTCTGTGGCAATAACGAGCACCTATGCCCTGTGTATGCGGTCCGTGGCAATAACGAGCACCTACGCTCTGTGAATGTAGTCTGTGGCAATAACGAGCGCCTACGCCCTGTGTATGCGGTCTGTGGCAATAACGAGCACCTATGCCCTGTGTATGCGGTCCGTGGCAATAACGAGCACCTACGCCCTGTGTATGCGGTCTGTGGCAATAACGAGCACCTACGCTGTGTATGCGGTCCGTGGCAATAACGAGCACCTACGCCCTGTGTATGCGGTCCGTGGCAATAACGAGCACCTACGCCCTGTGTATGCGGTCCGTGGCAATAACGAGCACCTACGCTCTGTGAATGTAGTCTGTGGCAATAACGAGCGCCTACGCCCTGTGTATGCGGTCTGTGGCAATAACGAGCACCTACGCCCTGTGTATGCGGTCCGTGGCAATAACGAGCACCTACGCTCTGTGAATGTAGTCTGTGGCAATAACGAGCGCCTACGCCCTGTGTATGCGGTCCGTGGCAATAACGAGCACCTACGCCCTGTGTATGCGGTCCGTGGCAATAACGAGCACCTACGCCCTGTGTATGCAGTCCGTGGCAATAACGAGCACCTACGCTCTGTGAATGTAGTCTGTGGCAATAACGAGCGCCTACGCCCTGTGTATGCGGTCTGTGGCAATAACGAGCACCTATGCCCTGCGTATGCGGTCCATGGCAATAACGAGCGCCTACGCTGTGTATGCGGTCCGTGGCAATAACGAGCACCTATGCCCTGCGTATGCGGTCCGTGGCAATAACGAGCGCCTACGCTGTGTATGCGGTCCGTGGCAATAACGAGCACCTATGCCCTGCGTATGCGGTCCGTGGCAATAACGAGCGCCTACGCTGTGTATGCGGTCTGTGGCAATAACGAGCACCTACGCCCTGTGAATGCAGTCTGTGGCAATAACGAGCGCCTACGCCCTGTGTATGCAGTCCGTGGCAATAACGAGCACCTACGCTCTGTGAATGTAGTCTGTGGCAATAACGAGCACCTACGCCCTGTGTATGCGGTCTGTGGCAATAACGAGCACCTATGCCCTGCGTATGCGGTCCGTGGCAATAACGAGCGCCTATGCTGTGTATGCGGTCTGTGGCAATAACGAGCACCTATGCCCTGCGTATGCGGTCCGTGGCAATAACGAGCGCCTACGCTGTGTATGCGGTCTGTGGCAATAACGAGCACCTATGCCCTGCGTATGCGGTCCGTGGCAAAAACAACCATAAGACATCCATGTAATAAGTCATCTGAACGAGCCATTAAGAGATGTGACAACCCTTATAATATTATATATATCTGCCCGGCGGCTGTCCTGCATGTAGACATTACAAACAGGCTTCCTATGGCAGGAGGAAAAATTTTAAAAAAAATTATTAAAAAAAAAAAGCACAATCCGAGACAACATTGCCCTTTAACAATAGCTATAATAGGGGAGAATTTCTTGCATTGTGAGAATCCGCTGAAGTCTATATCAATATTCTTGAAAAGCATTTCAACCAGCAATCATGAAACGCGTGCAGGGATCAGATAAAGCAGCCTGTGGCCGTATTCCACCATCATTACACGCAGAGCATGGAATAAGATGAATGCATAATTATCCTGCCATTACCTCACAACCATTTCCACATGCCTGCACACCGATAGTACAGATAGAAATAACCCAAATCCTGGCAGAGATCTCATGTAGTGCACAAGGTGGGTATGGCTTCTAATTAAGTGGGATCGCACACGAGTCAAGGTGCAAAAAAGGCCAATTGCTCCTCCACCGGTCACCAGTGGCGCGTGGAGGCGACAGGTCTCACAGGTCTTCACGTCGTGCATGTATTGTCAGCGTCGTTCTTCACGCTCTATTCATCCCAATACCTAGGCACTACCCACACAAATTAGGGCTCATTCACATGTATGTTTTTCTGGTTCCTGTTATAGTCTATAGTGGTCTGCACAAAAGCACAGAGACATGTCCAATATTGCTCCAAATGTCAGCTCAAAACTTGACACTGCGAGTCTATGGCTCAGTTAGAAAAATTGGGAGAAAACTCTGCCACCATACGTGTGCTGCCAAGTTTTCATGTACTGTTTGACAGGAAAAGCTGAACAAACCTTCAACATTTTCTGTTAATCTGAAAAAAACTGACGAAAATGACGGCAAGAGCTGACCCACCGACCAAAGTGTGATGGCAGGAGCCGATGCCACTGACAAAACTAACGACAAGGGCCGACCCACCGACCAAACGCTAACGGCAAGAGCGGGCCCACTGACGAAACTAACCACAAGGGCCGACCCACCAACCAAACGCCAATGACCCAATTTTTTTTTGATGACCGATTTTTTGCATATGAGAAAAACCTGACATCAGAAGGACCACGGATGACTTTGAAAGCATCAGCCGAGCCATGTGGGTCTCAGGCAACAATGACTGTACGGGTAGCTCATATTAAAAATGTCTGAGCGCTACATTTCAGCTAAAGGTACGTATTATAGAAACCTTAAGAAAATGCACAAAAAGATAAGAAAAAAGCCTGCAATTTCGCCCTTCTGATCTAATTTATGCAAACCCTGTGTGGTCTGATCCCGCAGCCCGTCTCTCCGACATTAGTCCCAGGCTTCTTGTATGTAGAAGCAGTGTGCAATGTTCTTTAGGACAAAGTAGAGAAACTCTGTGGGGACATCACAATAAAATCCCAGCATTCTATGTAAAGAACTGCAAGCTTCCCCCCCTCCATTACTATGGGAAGCCAGTCATTCAGATGCTGCTGTACCATGGTACAAGAGGTAAAACCTGACAATCCAGCTTAGCTCAACACAAAAGCCAACAACCCTGACAATACAAGTTACGCATCTTTGTGACTTCCTGGTAATTTACACACATATCCCATACCAGACTGAATAGACGGACATCACTGGGCGAGGAAGCGATCATAGGACTGTCCCTACAATAGGGGAACCAACCAGAAGATCTCACCAAACTGTGTGGATCTTGCCGGCAGAGTTCATGCGGGCCAACAGCATCTTTTCTTAAATGGCTGTAGTGGTGACAAGGGTCACCAAAGTGATTGTGTACAGGCTGCAGCCAATCACTGAGCTCATTGACTTTGCCATTGTAGATAACCCAAGCTGCTGAGCTCATTGATTGGCTGCAGCGCTGTTGAAGTGAAGTCACCGTTGCAGCATCAGAGCAGTGTGATACCACAGGAGGCTAAGCAATCTGATTATTTCTAAAGCCACAACAAAATTAATAAAAAGGTTAAAAGGGGGAAAACCCTTTAACGTTTTCTATTTTATTGAGAAAATGTGCAGAAAGTTCTTGAAGGGTTTGGTATATATGGGGCCAAAGATTCCCCCAGCATAGTTTTTTTTTTAAACAGTAGGCATAGCCTTGGCTCTAGAAGGTGGTATGCTCGATCTTTTACAATGTATTTGTCTTCACTTTGCAGCACTCTACTTTATGACATCACGTGAAAGTAACGAACACGTCATTGACACATGCCAACCGTGTACTACGAAACAAAGTGAAGACAAATCATGTGTGTGGGCCATGACTAGTGCAGCCGCACCCATCGCCAACACTGTGTATACGAGGAAAAGCGTAATCTGCTCGTCTTATAGCCCGCACAGATTGCCATCAGTAAAGTAAGCCAATCATCCGCACAGAGGAAATCCAGCCATTTTCCTGCTTAGCCAACTTGATCTTTTTGCTGATGGAAATACTTATGTCTCTCTGTTCTGTACCTCACTGACATACAGCATTAAGCCTCATTCACACGTCGCTTTAAAACATGTGATAAACCGTACTGGTGCCATCAGCCTATGGTCCATGTGTCTATCTTTGACATATTGCATTATTCTTGTTCATTCAACCAAGTCCCAAAGACTTTTTCCACCCATGGATGGGACGATAGACAAGAACTAGTCTGACAACTATAATAGCATATCCAACTTCTTAAGTGTCCCAGAAAAAAGAAACTCCGGGATTCATCTAGTCCTGCAATGGCCTCGTATTACATGGCAGCCAACTGACTTGGATGGCACCATCTAATATCCCATTTCTAAAATGTGCACACACTGCCAACTAATAGGGGTGAGAGACGCTGAGCCCTTGACATGGGAGACTTGGGGGATTGCATCTGTAAAGGGGTTTGGTCTAATGGGACATTACTATTAAGGCACAATGGTAATTGTCAGCATACCCATACTCAAGACGCCAGTAAGTCAAGTATACACCAGCCATCTAGTTTTCACTAATGCAGCGTAAAGTCCTGCACTGACAAGTACAAAGTCCTCAATACTACTGACAAATGGCTGCAAACTATCAAGAATACACAAAACTACAGTAACTTTCTGACTGATCATTGATACTAATGACCCTACAAAATGAATCTGTAATATGCGGTGAGGCATTGTGAGAATGACTAACGCTCCACATTCCCGAGCGCTCACCACCACCAAGCCCGGTAATAAAAGCCATGTGACAGAATAAAGCGGAGGCCTACATCTTACACAACCAGCCGACTGCTCTACTTCACAAAGTTCAGGAAAAGGTGCCGTTCTAAAAAGAGTGTCCAATCTCTGGCTACGCTGGCCACTAAGAGGCTTACATATGGAGATTAACAGGATTACAGTCACATGCAATATATCACCCGCAGAAATGGAGGATTGTGGACAATTAATAAAATGACGAGGAGGTCAGAGCTACAGAAAAACACAGACATCCGTCATGTAAGAAGAGTTTTTCTGGGTTTTTATTATTTCACTTATCTGGACTGTGCACATATAACACATCGCCTACAGATACTACATCTTCATACTCTGCGGACACGTGCTTGGGTATCTGACCAAGAGCGTATACATACATAGTATTCTCTGCACCAGCACGGATATAGATATATATATATATATATATATATCATACAGAATGTTTCCAGTGTTCAGCATCATATTAGTATCATACATGTCCATTTTACAAATGAACTTGGATAAATGCACATGAATGAATGAATGAATGAATGAATGGATGGCTTTGTCCTTTCTTCTTCCCACATCCAAGCAGTACTTTTCCTTCATGAACTCCAGCATGAGCACCGTCGCTGAAAGAATTACTGGCAAGTAAGCGTTTCCCTTCCCGGGAGGATTACGGCTACAGGCCACGCTTAACAAAACAAAGAAACAGGAAAAAGAGCTCTATATAGAATCTAATAAGGAATCCATAGTCCATAGGTGGATTAGTCGGCAGGTTAGGGGGTCTTGGCACTCTTCTAAGCCCAGAATATAGGTATATGGCAGAAAAAAAAAAGACCCTTGATGTACTGAAGGCAAAGTCATTCATTAGGAGAAAGTCCATTCTAGTCCCTGGCTACTGAAAAGTATCATGCTGGCTGCTGAATTCTGCAGGATCTTACACAAGGACTCAATGGGTACGGCAGACAGTACATAGGGTGGGGTACGGTCTTATTGCAGTGTCAGGAGTGGCGGTCGGGGTTCTGTGAGACGAGTAGTCATTTTATTGATTAGTGACCCCATCTAGAGCCCCATTTAGTACCGCACAATGGAGGCATGTGTGCAGAGGTTCACATTAGTAATGATCTCACAGGTACTCTCTGGCATAACCAGCGAGGAAACGGTGAGGAAATTTCCATCCTTTGTTATGGTAAGAGAACTGAATCATTTCCGGACAGGTCTATGCCCACACGCTCATTCTCTGTGTTCAGCAGTGACTGACTTCCTGCACAACGGCAGCAAGCACTGCCACACGGCGGGGGGCACGCACCCAGGCACTGCCACACGGCGGGGGGCACGCACCCAGGCACTGCCACACGGAGGGGGCACGCACCCAGGCACTGCCACATGGAGGGGGCATGCACCCAGGCACTACCTAAACCTATATTTTATGAAACTAAGGAATATGCTGCAGGTCATACAGATGAAAACTAGATAAATAGCAGCCGTTTATTGATAAGGGGCATAACTATGGGTCTGCTGTATTCCTAGTCACTAGATGACCCCTTTAGAAATATGGTAGACAATATTCCTTGCACTTGAAGACTAGTGATGAGCGAATATACTAGTTACTCGAGATTTCCTGAGCACGCTCGGGGGTCCTCCGAGTATTTTTTAGTGCTCAGAGATTTAGTTTTTCTTGCATCAGCTGAATGATTTACATCTGTTAGCCAGCATAAGTACATGTGGGGGTTGCCTGGGTGCTAGGGAATCCCCACATGTACTTACGCTGGCTAACAGATGTAAATCATTCAGCTGCGACAAGAAAAACTAAATCTCTGAGCACTAAAAAATACTCGGAGGACCCCCGAGCATGCTCAGGAAATCTCGAGTAACGAGTATATTCGCTCATCACTATTGAAGACAACTATTGAGCAGCCATGAGAAACGTAAACTAGCTACAGCGTTCATTTTAGTGACTCAAGACAATGCCCATGTTAGGGTCCACAAACATTAGAGGAGAGATAAGCTGCAGTACATGAGAATGGCCACAGCACAGTGTATGGCGCTGTGGTGTTCTGGGACCCTGTGACAACAGGTGTCAGCTGATCAGTGGGGTCTGTAGCTTTACTTCTCAGTCCTCGTTCTTGACGGCGCATTATCCTTGCACGAAAGAGAACAATGGCAGCTTGTGTGCACGGAGGGCGCTGCACATCATTACCGATCAGCGGTCAGTCCTTGTAAACGGCCCCAATCTCTCAGTCCAGGACCACCCTCTCTGTGTATAGTATTCTGACCATCTCTGCTCACATAGGACAAATCTATAGAGATGACTGGCCACAATCCCACTACAAGATACATGCGCCTTGTGTCTCATCTGAGGGTTTTTCCTACAGTTAGCCACCGATGTCTTTGCAGGGTTTTCTTATGGGTTTTGACTTTTTCTTTAAAGTAAAAGCACTGGCAAAATGCCCCAAAATGCGTTGAGCTTTCCCATTGACTTGTACTGTAAAGCGCGGGGGGGACAGGTCGCTCCTAATAACAGCTTGCCTTTATAGAAGGCTGAAGAGGATAACAGACGATCAGACGCCGGATCTTGTGCACAGCGAGTCGTTCATGCGATTGAGCGTCTTCATTGTTGCGCACATATTCAACCTATTATTAGTCCTTTTAACCCCTTCAGTAATCAGAAAACCTTGAAGCAGCTAAAAGTAGTAACATGTTCATTCTTCGGGCGGCTTCCATTATTTAGCCGCTCACCACTACAGAGGAAAATACAAAGCAAAGACGTCAGCCACAAAGAAAAAAAAAAAAAGAAAAAAAAAAAAAAACACAGCAAAATCGCCCAAAGTCGCTTCTGGAATAAGACCACCAGCGACTTCCTGAAGCGGCTTGCCTGGAAAAACTTGGCGGCTCTACAGACGGAAAACAAGACATGATGTGCACCCAGCCTATGGCCCCGATTCACCAAGGTCCACGATGGTCTCACCGATGTTGATGTGGAGGCGTACGAGTCAGACGAGTGGTGAGCGCCTCCATCCGCCACACCAGAAATCTTACTCCAGTCCTGATTGGCGTAGTCATGAGCTAGGCGAGTTGGGGTGTCGCATTTCCTAAGTGCCCCCGTCCCAGCTCCTCCATTTTGGCAGACCTGGGAGAAACTGACGTGAATAATTGCTAAATGTTTCCGCAATTTGGAGTTGCGCAAACATTTTGTGACTTTTCAAAGCAATTGATCTGAAAATTTAGGTAAAAATTGCTGTGATGAACCAGGGTCTATATACCCATGTGTGTATGCGAGACTGGTTGGCATCTCCCCCACTTAGCTGGTACTGTATCACACACATAAACCCACAATGTGTGAGACTGGCACGTGGTCGCACTAAGGATACGAGCATCAAGTACTGCGATGCCAAGACGCTTTGGGTGCATACTATACCAGTGCGCCCCCAACTGTATTCGGGGGCACAAAGAGTGGCTTATGTCCATTAATCACAGATGTATCTACAGGGAATCACTCGTGTGATGCCATCATTTGACACTTTAGGAACATATTTCCCAAAGAAGTCCGGTACCTAGAGTAGGCCATCATGCAGCTAAAACGGGACAATGCTTTGTACAGAAACTAACGAACCCAACGATTGCTCGTGCGCGGCGCAGGCTTGTGCCCTTGTGTCAGACTTGTCTCCATAGTGAAATAAATGCCCCCTAAATACTCCCTGTGCCCGCGGTATCTCATTTTAGGGCCATGTACCCAGTATGGGAGCCACAGAGGGCCCCGCTATAAGCAGTACCTGCTCGTTTCATGCCTCAGCATCCTGGGCTACAGTAGATAAAGTGGCGTGTAATGAGACTTCCGCACTGTGGAGAGGACGTGTAATTGGTAGACAGGCCCTTAGGTGAAGAAATACAGATCTTTTTGTATCTAAAATGGGTGTGACAAATTGTAGATTAATGTAAAAGCACCAGAAAAAGCCCTGAGACAAGAGCGTTCAGCTAAAGTTCAGTTGTCACAGCACAGAGCGGGCATGGCATGGCACTCTGGGGTCCTACTGCCAACAACGCCATGCACAGCAGTAAACTATACGGCAGCAGTCAGCGGCTAGCACCCAGCCAAACCATACAGAGGCAAAGTAAATAATGCCACCCCGAGACTGACGAGCCTTCCCCACACAGTGGGGCATTGTACTGCGGTGCCCACACTGGCGGTGACTGACATCATACATTACCGACCTGTCTATCAGGAATGGGCGCGATATTGTTACAGAGGAGACGACTGACAATGACTTGTTGTTGGCGAACGTGTGACTACTCCTTACAAGTCTTTGCGGCATTCACAGCATTGCTGATGCCCATCACCTCAGGCACATTATTCAAGACGTATGTGGGTGAAGTGAGGGCAGATTTCCAAACTTTACACAATGCTACTGTGTTTCTTCAAGGGGCAGCTGTGCCAATGACAGAAGGGGTGCGGTGGTCACTAATGTCAGATGTGGCCCCATTGATGGGTCTAACATGCCCTCGCCACTAAAACCATCCTTCTTGTATGGTAGAGGAGGTGGCACCAGCTCCAGTAACTGTGTGGGGGATGAGTCGGGCGTCTGGGGTCCTCATACCATGCTGTACGCCAATATAACACAGGATCCCAGCAGGACTCCGGGACCACGACATGTCCAGTGATGTTTGCCAAGCCACAAGGGTGCCCAAGTATCAATGTGACATGTTTGGCAGATGTATAAACGACACTATTTATGGGCTACTAAGATGTGTGGATATGGCATACATGGCACCACACAGAACGCAGTGCTACGTTATGTACAAGCCAACGTAGAGTTGTACAGAGCGTAGGGTTACATTATGGTCAATTTTCTGTGCCCACTATGCATGTGCCAGCGTAGATGTGGCACCACAGAGCATAGGGTTACATTATGGGCCAATAAGGCCATTTTCTGTGCCCACTATGCATGTGCCAGCGTAGATGTGGCACCACAGAGCATAGGGTTACATTATGGGCCAATAAGGCCATTTTCTGTGCCCACTATGCATGTGCCAGCGTAGATGTGGCACCACAGAGCATAGGGTTACATTATGGCCCAATAAGGCCATTTTCTGTGCCCACTATGCATGTGCCAGCGTAGATGTGGCACCACAGAGCATAGGGTTACATTATGGGCCAATAAGGCCATTTTCTGTGCCCACTATGCATGTGCCAGCACAGAGATACAACATGCCACATTCTAGGTACATTCCGATGTCTGTGCCAATCATGGGTCCTATCACATGTATGCAGTGATTCCCTGGCATGTCTAGCCCTAATGTGAGTGCCCCCTGAGGGTCAGAGCAGCGGTGCCCCCACCTTCCTGGAGGGTGAGAAAGTTGTCAGCAAGTTCCCAGCGGCACAGCACCAGGGGTGGGCACAGCACCAGGGGTGGGCACAGCACCAGGGGTGGGCACAGCACCAGGGGTGGGCACAGCACCAGGGGTGGGCACACACCGGCAGGACGTACCTGGGCGCTCCTGTCAGCCGGGGGCTTCATCACTGCTTGTCTGAAACTGTTATCCACATAGGACGCCATGTTGTGGTCCGGGCGCCCCGGCACCGGCTCAGCGGCTCTGCTCCTGGGCTGAGACCCCCGGCAGCTTCTCCGTTTCTCCGTCCGGTCCGCACAAGAGGAAAATCCAACTGAGCAGCGGTCGCCAAGAGAAGAGCACGGAAACTAATCCAAGAGTTGTGAGAGCTGGTCATACACAGCGGGGCCGGCACATGCCCCCCACAGACACACACAGGGGGCTCAGCACTGCAGCCATGGTGAGAGGGGCACTCAGGAGCATCACACAGGGCAGGAAGAGGGTGTGGAAGTAAGATGGGAGCCCTCCTCGTCCTGCCCCTTCCTGTCCTCCTTACTCTCAGCTCCTTGTGGCTCTCTACTGCCACCTAGCGCGTCTCCGCAGCGCTGCCCAGTGTTCTTGTGGCAGACAGGCAAGCGGGCGGGGCGGCAGTGCCAGCCTCATGTGTGCCGACTCCTGTCTGTCAGTACACTGTGCCGGCCCAGGTGACATGTACTCCTGTCTGTCAGTACACTGTGCCGGCCCAGGTGACATGTCCTCCTGTCTGTCAGTACTCTGTGCCGGCCCAGGTGACATGTACTCCTGTCTGTCAGTACTCTGTGCCGGCCCAGGTGACATGTCCTCCTGTCTGTCAGTACTCTGTGCCGGCCCAGGTGACATGTCCTCCTGTCTGTCAGTACTCTGTGCCGGCCCAGGTGACATGTCCTCCTGTCTGTCAGTACTCTGTGCCGGCCCAGGTGACATGTCCTCCTGTCTGTCAGTACTCTGTGCCGGCCCAGGTGACATGTACTCCTGTCTGTCAGTACTCTGTGCCGGCCCAGGTGACATGTACTCCTGTCTGTCAGTACTCTGTGCCGGCCCAGGTGACATGTACTCCTGTCTGTCAGTACTCTGTGCCGGCCCAGGTGACATGTACTCCTGTCTGTCAGTACACTGTGCCGGCCCAGGTGACATGTCCTCCTGTCTGTCAGTACTCTGTGCCGGCCCAGGTGACATGTCCTCCTGTCTGTCAGTACTCTGTGCCGGCCCAGGTGACATGTCCTCCTGTCTGTCAGTACTCTGTGCCGGCCCAGGTGACATGTACTCCTGTCTGTCAGTACTCTGTGCCGGCCCAGGTGACATGTACTTCTGTCTGTCAGTACACTGTGCCGGCCCAGGTGACATGTCCTCCTGTCTGTCAGTACTCTGTGCCGGCCCAGGTGACATGTACTCCTGTCTGTCAGTACTCTGTGCCGGCCCAGGTGACATGTACTCCTGTCAGTACACTGTGCCGGCCCAGGTGACATGTACTTCTGTCTGTCAGTACACTGTGCCGGCCCAGGTGACATGTCCTCCTGTCTGTCAGTACTCTGTGCCGGCCCAGGTGACATATACTTCTGTCTGTCAGTACACTGTGCCGGCCCAGGTGACATGTACTCCTGTCTGTCAGTACACTGTGCCGGCCCAGGTGACATGTACTTCTGTCTGTCAGTATACTGTGCCGGCCCAGGTGACATGTCCTCCTGTCTGTCAGTACACTGTGCCGGCCCAGGTGACATGTACTCCTGTCTGTCAGTACACTGTGCCGGCCCAGGTGACATGTACTCCTGTCTGTCAGTACACTGTGCCGGCCCAGGTGACATGTACTTCTGTCTGTCAGTATACTGTGCCGGCCCAGGTGACATGTCCTCCTGTCTGTCAGTACACTGTGCCGGCCCAAGTGACATGTCCTCCTGTCTGTCAGTACACTGTGCCGGCCCAGGTGATATGTCCTCCTGTCTGTCAGTACACTGTGCCGGCCCAGGTGACATGTCCTCCTGTCTGTCAGTACTCTGTGCCGGCCCAGGTGACATGTACTCCTGTCTGTCAGTACTCTGTGCCGGCCCAGGTGACATGTACTCCTGTCTGTCAGTACACTGTGCCGGCCCAGGTGACATGTACTCCTGTCTGTCAGTACTCTGTGCCGGCCCAGGTGACATGTCCTCCTGTCTGTCAGTTCTCTGTGCCGGCCCAGGTGATATGTCCTCCTGTCTGTCAGTACACTGTGCCGGCCCAGGTGACATGTCCTCCTGTCTGTCAGTACTCTGTGCCGGCCCAGGTGACATGTACTCCTGTCTGTCAGTACACTGTGCCGGCCCAGGTGACATGTCCTCCTGTCTGTCAGTACACTGTGCCAGCCCAGGTGACATGTACTGCTGTCTGTAAGTACACTGTGCCGGCCCAGGTGACATGTACTCCTGTCTGTCAGTACTCTGTGCCGGCCCAGGTGACATGTCCTCCTGTCTGTCAGTACTCTGTGCCGGCCCAGGTGACATGTCCTCCTGTCTGTCAGTACTCTGTGCCGGCCCAGGTGACATGTACTGCTGTCTGTCAGTACACTGTGCCGGCCCAGGTGACATGTACTCCTGTCTGTCAGTACACTGTGCCGGCCCAGGTGACATGTACTCCTGTCTGTCAGTACTCTGTGCCGGCCCAGGTGACATGTCCTCCTCCTGTCTGTCAGTACACTGTGCCGGCCCAGGTGACATGTACTCCTGTCTGTCAGTACTCTGTGCCGGCCCAGGTGACATGTACTCCTGTCTGTCAGTACACTGTGCCGGCCCAGGTGACATGTACTCCTGTCTGTCAGTACACTGTGCCGGCCCAGGTGACATGTACTCCTGTCTGTCAGTACACTGTGCCGGCCCAGGTGACATGTCCTCCTGTCTGTCAGTACTCTGTGCCGGCCCAGGTGACATGTACTCCTGTCTGTCAGTACTCTGTGCCGGCCCAGGTGACATGTCCTCCTGTCTGTCAGTACTCTGTGCCGGCCCAGGTGACATGTCCTCCTGTCTGTCAGTACTCTGTGCCGGCCCAGGTGACATGTCCTCCTGTCTGTCAGTACTCTGTGCCGGCCCAGGTGACATGTCCTCCTGTCTGTCAGTACTCTGTGCCGGCCCAGGTGACATGTACTCCTGTCTGTCAGTACTCTGTGCCGGCCCAGGTGACATGTACTCCTGTCTGTCAGTACTCTGTGCCGGCCCAGGTGACATGTACTCCTGTCTGTCAGTACTCTGTGCCGGCCCAGGTGACATGTACTCCTGTCTGTCAGTACACTGTGCCGGCCCAGGTGACATGTCCTCCTGTCTGTCAGTACTCTGTGCCGGCCCAGGTGACATGTCCTCCTGTCTGTCAGTACTCTGTGCCGGCCCAGGTGACATGTCCTCCTGTCTGTCAGTACTCTGTGCCGGCCCAGGTGACATGTACTCCTGTCTGTCAGTACTCTGTGCCGGCCCAGGTGACATGTACTTCTGTCTGTCAGTACACTGTGCCGGCCCAGGTGACATGTCCTCCTGTCTGTCAGTACTCTGTGCCGGCCCAGGTGACATGTACTCCTGTCTGTCAGTACTCTGTGCCGGCCCAGGTGACATGTACTCCTGTCAGTACACTGTGCCGGCCCAGGTGACATGTACTTCTGTCTGTCAGTACACTGTGCCGGCCCAGGTGACATGTCCTCCTGTCTGTCAGTACTCTGTGCCGGCCCAGGTGACATATACTTCTGTCTGTCAGTACACTGTGCCGGCCCAGGTGACATGTACTCCTGTCTGTCAGTACACTGTGCCGGCCCAGGTGACATGTACTTCTGTCTGTCAGTATACTGTGCCGGCCCAGGTGACATGTCCTCCTGTCTGTCAGTACACTGTGCCGGCCCAAGTGACATGTCCTCCTGTCTGTCAGTACACTGTGCCGGCCCAGGTGATATGTCCTCCTGTCTGTCAGTACACTGTGCCGGCCCAGGTGACATGTCCTCCTGTCTGTCAGTACTCTGTGCCGGCCCAGGTGACATGTACTCCTGTCTGTCAGTACTCTGTGCCGGCCCAGGTGACATGTACTCCTGTCTGTCAGTACACTGTGCCGGCCCAGGTGACATGTACTCCTGTCTGTCAGTACTCTGTGCCGGCCCAGGTGACATGTCCTCCTGTCTGTCAGTTCTCTGTGCCGGCCCAGGTGATATGTCCTCCTGTCTGTCAGTACACTGTGCCGGCCCAGGTGACATGTCCTCCTGTCTGTCAGTACTCTGTGCCGGCCCAGGTGACATGTACTCCTGTCTGTCAGTACACTGTGCCGGCCCAGGTGACATGTCCTCCTGTCTGTCAGTACACTGTGCCAGCCCAGGTGACATGTACTGCTGTCTGTAAGTACACTGTGCCGGCCCAGGTGACATGTACTCCTGTCTGTCAGTACTCTGTGCCGGCCCAGGTGACATGTCCTCCTGTCTGTCAGTACTCTGTGCCGGCCCAGGTGACATGTCCTCCTGTCTGTCAGTACTCTGTGCCGGCCCAGGTGACATGTACTGCTGTCTGTCAGTACACTGTGCCGGCCCAGGTGACATGTACTCCTGTCTGTCAGTACACTGTGCCGGCCCAGGTGACATGTACTCCTGTCTGTCAGTACTCTGTGCCGGCCCAGGTGACATGTCCTCCTCCTGTCTGTCAGTACACTGTGCCGGCCCAGGTGACATGTACTCCTGTCTGTCAGTACTCTGTGCCGGCCCAGGTGACATGTACTCCTGTCTGTCAGTACACTGTGCCGGCCCAGGTGACATGTACTCCTGTCTGTCAGTACACTGTGCCGGCCCAGGTGACATGTACTCCTGTCTGTCAGTACTCTGTGCCGGCCCAGGTGACATGTACTCCTGTCTGTCAGTACACTGTGCCGGCCCAGGTGACATGTACTCCTGTCTGTCAGTACTCTGTGCCGGCCCAGGTGACATGTCCTCCTGTCTGTCAGTATACTGTGCCGGCCCAGGTGACATGTCCTCCTGTCTGTCAGTACTCTGTGCCGGCCCAGGTGACATGTACTCCTGTCTGTCAGTACACTGTGCCGGCCCAGGTGACATGTACTTCTGTCTGTCAGTACTCTGTGCCAGCCAAGGTGACATGTACTCCTGTCTGTCAGTACACTGTGCCGGTCTAGGTGACGTACTCCTGTCTGTCAGTACACTGTGCCGGCCCAGGTGACATGTCCTCCTGTCTGTCAGTACACTGTGCCGGCCCAGGTGACATGTCCTCCTGTCTGTCAGTACTCTGTGCCGGCCCAGGTGACATGTCCTCCTGTCTGTCAGTACTCTGTGCCGGCCCAGGTGACATGTCCTCCTGTCTGTCAGTACTCTGTGCCGGCCCAGATGACATGTCCTCCTGTCTGTCAGTACTCTGTGCCGGCCCAGGTGACATGTACTCCTGTCTGTCAGTACTCTGTGCCGGCCCAGGTGACATGTACTCCTGTCTGTCAGTACACTGTGCCGGCCCAGGTGACATGTCCTCCTGTCTGTCAGTACTCTGTGCCGGCCCAGGTGACATGTACTCCTGTCTGTCAGTACTCTGTGCCGGCCCAGGTGACATGTACTCCTGTCTGTCAGTACACTGTGCCGGCCCAGGTGACATGTACTTCTGTCTGTCAGTACACTGTGCCGGCCCAGGTGACATGTCCTCCTGTCTGTCAGTACTCTGTGCCGGCCCAGGTGACATATACTTCTGTCTGTCAGTACACTGTGCCGGCCCAGGTGACATGTACTCCTGTCTGTCAGTACACTGTGCCGGCCCAGGTGACATGTACTTCTGTCTGTCAGTATACTGTGCCGGCCCAGGTGACATGTCCTCCTGTCTGTCAGTACACTGTGCCGGCCCAAGTGACATGTCCTCCTGTCTGTCAGTACACTGTGCCGGCCCAGGTGATATGTCCTCCTGTCTGTCAGTACACTGTGCCGGCCCAGGTGACATGTCCTCCTGTCTGTCAGTACTCTGTGCCGGCCCAGGTGACATGTACTCCTGTCTGTCAGTACTCTGTGCCGGCCCAGGTGACATGTCCTCCTGTCTGTCAGTACTCTGTGCCGGCCCAGGTGACATGTACTGCTGTCTGTCAGTACACTGTGCCGGCCCAGGTGACATGTACTCCTGTCTGTCAGTACTCTGTGCCGGCCCAGGTGACATGTCCTCCTGTCTGTCAGTACTCTGTGCCGGCCCAGGTGACATGTCCTCCTGTCTGTCAGTACTCTGTGCCGGCCCAGGTGACATGTACTGCTGTCTGTCAGTACACTGTGCCGGCCCAGGTGACATGTACACCTGTCTGTCAGTGCACTGTGCCGGCCCAGGTGACATGTACTCCTGTCTGTCAGTACTCTGTGCCGGCCCAGGTGACATGTCCTCCTCCTGTCTGTCAGTACACTGTGCCGGCCCAGGTGACATGTACTCCTGTCTGTCAGTACTCTGTGCCGGCCCAGGTGACATGTACTCCTGTCTGTCAGTACACTGTGCCGGCCCAGGTGACATGTACTCCTGTCTGTCAGTACACTGTGCCGGCCCAGGTGACATGTACTCCTGTCTGTCAGTACACTGTGCCGGCCCAGGTGACATGTACTCCTGTCTGTCAGTACACTGTGCCGGCCCAGGTGACATGTACTCCTGTCTGTCTGTACTCTGTGCCGGCCCAGGTGACATGTCCTCCTGTCTGTCAGTATACTGTGCCGGCCCAGGTGACATGTCCTCCTGTCTGTCAGTACTCTGTGCCGGCCCAGGTGACATGTACTCCTGTCTGTCAGTACACTGTGCCGGCCCAGGTGACATGTACTTCTGTCTGTCAGTACACTGTGCCGGCCCAGGTGACATGTCCTCCTGTCTGTCAGTACACTGTGCCGGCCTAGGTGACGTACTCCTGTCTGTCAGTACTCTGTGCCAGCCAAGGTGACATGTACTCCTGTCTGTCAGTACACTGTGCCGGTCTAGGTGACGTACTCCTGTCTGTCAGTACACTGTGCCGGCCCAGGTGACATGTCCTCCTGTCTGTCAGTACACTGTGCCGGCCCAGGTGACATGTCCTCCTGTCTGTCAGTACTCTGTGCCGGCCCAGGTGACATGTACTCCTGTCTGTCAGTACTCTGTGCCGGCCCAGGTGACATGTACTCCTGTCTGTCAGTACACTGTGCCGGCCCAGGTGACATGTACTCCTGTCTGTCAGTACTCTGTGCCGGCCCAGGTGACATGTACTCCTGTCTGTCAGTACTCTGTGCCGGCCCAGGTGACATGTACTCCTGTCTGTCAGTACACTGTGCCGGCCCAGGTGACATGTACTCCTGTCTGTCAGTACACTGTGCCGGCCCAGGTGACATGTCCTCCTGTCTGTCAGTACACTGTGCCGGCCCAGGTGACATGTGCTCCTGTCTGTCAGTACTCTGTGCCGGCCCAGGTGACATGTACTCCTGTCTGTCAGTACTCTGTGCCGGCCCAGGTGACATGTACTCCTGTCTGTCAGTACTCTGTGCCGGCCCAGGTGACATGTCCTCCTGTCTGTCAGTATACTGTGCCGGCCCAGGTGACATGTCCTCCTGTCTGTCAGTACACTGTGCCGGCCCAGGTGACATGTAGTTCTGTCTGTCAGTACACTGTGCCGGCCCAGGTGACATGTAGTTCTGTCTGTCAGTACACTGTGCCGGCCCAGGTGACATGTACTCCTGTCTGTCAGTACTCTGTGCCGGCCCAGGAGACATGTACTCCTGTCTGTCAGTACACTGTGCCGGCCCAGGTGACATGTACTCCTGTCTGTCAGTACTCTGTGCCGGCCCAGGTGACATGTACTCCTGTCTGTCAGTACACTGTGCCGGCCCAGGAGACATGTACTCCTGTCTGTCAGTACTCTGTGCCGGCCCAGGTGACATGTACTCCTGTCTGTCAGTACACTGTGCCGGCCCAGGTGACATGTACTCATGTCTGTCAGTACACTGTGCCGGCCCAGGAGACATGTACTCCTGTCTGTCAGTACTCTGTGCCGGCCCAGTTGACATGTACTCATAGTAACATAGTAACATAGTAACATAGTTAGTAAGGCCGAAAAAAGACATTTGTCCATCCAGTTCAGCCTATATTCCATCATAATAAATCCCCAGATCTACGTCCTTCTACAGAACCTAATAATTGTATGATACAATATTGTTCTGCTCCAGGAAGACATCCAGGCCTCTCTTGAACCCCTCGACTGAGTTCGCCATCACCACCTCCTCAGGCAAGCAATTCCAGATTCTCACTGCCCAAACAGTAAAGAATCCTCTTCTATGTTGGTGGAAAAACCTTCTCTCCTCCAGACGCAAAGAATGCCCCCTTGTGCTCGTCACCTTCCTTGGTATAAACAGATCCACAGCGAGATATTTGTATTGTCCCCTTATATACTTATACATGGTTATTAGATCGCCCCTCAGTTGTCTTTTTTCTAGACTAAATAATCCTAATTTCGCTAATCTATCTGGGTATTGTAGTTCTCCTGTCTGTCAGTACACTGTGCCGGCCCAGGTGACATGTACTCCTGTCTGTCAGTACTCTGTGCCGGCCCAGGTGACATGTCCTCCTGTCTGTCAGTACGCCGGCCCAGGTGACATGTACTCCTGTCTGTCAGTACTCTGTGCCGGCCCAGGTGACGTGTACTCCTGTCTGTCAGTACACTGTGCCGGCCCAGGTGACATGTACTCCTGTCTGTCAGTACACTGTGCCGGCCCAGGTGACATGTACTCCTGTCTGTCAGTACTCTGTGCCGGCCCAGGTGACGTGTACTCCTGTCTGTCAGTACACTGTGCCGGCCCAGGTGACATGTACTTCTGTCTGTCAGTACTCTGTGCCGGCCCAGGTGACATGTACTCCTGTCTGTCAGTACTCTGTGCCGGCCCAGGTGACATGTACTCCTGTCTGTCAGTACACTGTGCCGGCCCAGGTGACATGTCCTCCTGTCTGTCAGTACTCTGTGCCGGCCCAGGTGACATGTCCTCCTGTCTGTCAGTACTCTGTGCCGGCCCAGGTGACATGTCCTCCTGTCTGTCAGTACTCTCTGCCGGCCCAGGTGACATGTACTCCTGTCTGTCAGTACTCTGTGCCGGCCCAGGTGACATGTACTCCTGTCTGTCAGTACACTGTGCCGGCCCAGGTGACATGTCCTCCTGTCTGTCAGTACTCTGTGCTGGCCCAGGTGACATGTACTCCTGTCTGTCAGTACTCTGTGCCGGCCCAGGTGACATGTACTCCTGTCAGTACACTGTGCCGGCCCAGGTGACATGTACTTCTGTCTGTCAGTACACTGTGCCGGCCCAGGTGACATGTCCTCCTGTCTGTCAGTACTCTGTGCCGGCCCAGGTGACATATACTTCTGTCTGTCAGTACACTGTGCCGGCCCAGGTGACATGTACTCCTGTCTGTCAGTACACTGTGCCGGCCCAGGTGACATGTACTTCTGTCTGTCAGTATACTGTGCCGGCCCAGGTGACATGTCCTCCTGTCTGTCAGTACACTGTGCCGGCCCAAGTGACATGTCCTCCTGTCTGTCAGTACACTGTGCCGGCCCAGGTGATATGTCCTCCTGTCTGTCAGTACACTGTGCCGGCCCAGGTGACATGTCCTCCTGTCTGTCAGTACTCTGTGCCGGCCCAGGTGACATGTACTCCTGTCTGTCAGTACTCTGTGCCGGCCCAGGTGACATGTACTCCTGTCTGTCAGTACACTGTGCCGGCCCAGGTGACATGTACTGCTGTCTGTCAGTACACTGTGCCGGCCCAGGTGACATGTACTCCTGTCTGTCAGTACTCTGTGCCGGCCCAGGTGACATGTCCTCCTGTCTGTCAGTTCTCTGTGCCGGCCCAGGTGACATGTACTCCTGTCTGTCAGTACACTGTGCCGGCCCAGGTGACATGTCCTCCTGTCTGTCAGTACTCTGTGCCGGCCCAGGTGACATGTACTCCTGTCTGTCAGTACACTGTGCCGGCCCAGGTGACATGTCCTCCTGTCTGTCAGTACACTGTGCCGGCCCAGGTGACATGTACTGCTGTCTGTAAGTACACTGTGCCGGCCCAGGTGACATGTACTCCTGTCTGTCAGTACTCTGTGCCGGCCCAGGTGACATGTCCTCCTGTCTGTCAGTACTCTGTGCCGGCCCAGGTGACATGTCCTCCTGTCTGTCAGTACTCTGTGCCGGCCCAGGTGACATGTACTGCTGTCTGTCAGTACACTGTGCCGGCCCAGGTGACATGTACTCCTGTCTGTCAGTACACTGTGCCGGCCCAGGTGACATGTACTCCTGTCTGTCAGTACTCTGTGCCGGCCCAGGTGACATGTCCTCCTCCTGTCTGTCAGTACACTGTGCCGGCCCAGGTGACATGTACTCCTGTCTGTCAGTACTCTGTGCCGGCCCAGGTGACATGTACTCCTGTCTGTCAGTACACTGTGCCGGCCCAGGTGACATGTACTCCTGTCTGTCAGTACACTGTGCCGGCCCAGGTGACATGTACTCCTGTCTGTCAGTACTCTGTGCCGGCCCAGGTGACATGTACTCCTGTCTGTCAGTACACTGTGCCGGCCCAGGTGACATGTACTCCTGTCTGTCAGTACTCTGTGCCGGCCCAGGTGACATGTCCTCCTGTCTGTCAGTATACTGTGCCGGCCCAGGTGACATGTCCTCCTGTCTGTCAGTACTCTGTGCCGGCCCAGGTGACATGTACTCCTGTCTGTCAGTACACTGTGCCGGCCCAGGTGACATGTACTTCTGTCTGTCAGTACACTGTGCCGGCCCAGGTGACATGTCCTCCTGTCTGTCAGTACACTGTGCCGGCCTAGGTGACGTACTCCTGTCTGTCAGTACTCTGTGCCAGCCAAGGTGACATGTACTCCTGTCTGTCAGTACACTGTGCCGGTCTAGGTGACGTACTCCTGTCTGTCAGTACACTGTGCCGGCCCAGGTGACATGTCCTCCTGTCTGTCAGTACACTGTGCCGGTCCAGGTGACATGTCCTCCTGTCTGTCAGTACTCTGTGCCGGCCCAGGTGACATGTCCTCCTGTCTGTCAGTACTCTGTGCCGGCCCAGGTGACATGTCCTCCTGTCTGTCAGTACTCTGTGCCGGCCCAGATGACATGTCCTCCTGTCTGTCAGTACTCTGTGCCGGCCCAGGTGACATGTACTCCTGTCTGTCAGTACTCTGTGCCGGCCCAGGTGACATGTACTCCTGTCTGTCAGTACACTGTGCCGGCCCAGGTGACATGTCCTCCTGTCTGTCAGTACTCTGTGCCGGCCCAGGTGACATGTACTCCTGTCTGTCAGTACTCTGTGCCGGCCCAGGTGACATGTACTCCTGTCTGTCAGTACACTGTGCTGGCCCAGGTGACATGTACTTCTGTCTGTCAGTACACTGTGCCGGCCCAGGTGACATGTCCTCCTGTCTGTCAGTACTCTGTGCCGGCCCAGGTGACATATACTTCTGTCTGTCAGTACACTGTGCCGGCCCAGGTGACATGTACTCCTGTCTGTCAGTACACTGTGCCGGCCCAGGTGACATGTACTTCTGTCTGTCAGTATACTGTGCCGGCCCAGGTGACATGTCCTCCTGTCTGTCAGTACACTGTGCCGGCCCAAGTGACATGTCCTCCTGTCTGTCAGTACACTGTGCCGGCCCAGGTGATATGTCCTCCTGTCTGTCAGTACACTGTGCCGGCCCAGGTGACATGTCCTCCTGTCTGTCAGTACTCTGTGCCGGCCCAGGTGACATGTACTCCTGTCTGTCAGTACTCTGTGCCGGCCCAGGTGACATGTACTCCTGTCTGTCAGTACTCTGTGCCGGCCCAGGTGACATGTACTCCTGTCTGTCAGTACACTGTGCCGGCCCAGGTGACATGTCCTCCTGTCTGTCAGTACACTGTGCCGGCCCAGGTGACATGTCCTCCTGTCTGTCAGTACTCTGTGCCGGCCCAGGTGACATGTCCTCCTGTCTGTCAGTACTCTGTGCCGGCCCAGGTGACATGTCTTCCTGTCTGTCAGTACTCTGTGCCGGCCCAGGTGACATGTCCTCCTGTCTGTCAGTACTCTGTGCCGGCCCAGGTGACATGTACTCCTGTCTGTCAGTACTCTGTGCCGGCCCAGGTGACATGTACTCCTGTCTGTCAGTACACTGTGCCGGCCCAGGTGACATGTCCTCCTGTCTGTCAGTACTCTGTGCTGGCCCAGGTGACATGTACTCCTGTCTGTCAGTACTCTGTGCCGGCCCAGGTGACATGTACTCCTGTCAGTACACTGTGCCGGCCCAGGTGACATGTCCTCCTGTCTGTCAGTACTCTGTGCCGGCCCAGGTGACATATACTTCTGTCTGTCAGTACACTGTGCCGGCCCAGGTGACATGTACTCCTGTCT
Organism: Ranitomeya imitator; assembly: GCF_032444005.1. Classification (NCBI taxonomy): domain Eukaryota; kingdom Metazoa; phylum Chordata; class Amphibia; order Anura; family Dendrobatidae; genus Ranitomeya; species Ranitomeya imitator. Next base: position 1,058,468,887 of record NC_091282.1, on the reverse strand, counting down.
GTCAGTACACTGTGCCGGCCCAGGTGACATGTACTTCTGTCTGTCAGTATACTGTGCCGGCCCAGGTGACATGTCCTCCTGTCTGTCAGTACACTGTGCCGGCCCAAGTGACATGTCCTCCTGTCTGTCAGTACACTGTGCCGGCCCAGGTGATATGTCCTCCTGTCTGTCAGTACACTGTGCCGGCCCAGGTGACATGTCCTCCTGTCTGTCAGTACTCTGTGCCGGCCCAGGTGACATGTACTCCTGTCTGTCAGTACTCTGTGCCGGCCCAGGTGACATGTACTGCTGTCTGTCAGTACACTGTGCCGGCCCAGGTGACATGTACTCCTGTCTGTCAGTACTCTGTGCCGGCCCAGGTGACATGTCCTCCTGTCTGTCAGTTCTCTGTGCCGGCCCAGGTGATATGTCCTCCTGTTTGTCAGTACACTGTGCCGGCCCAGGTGACATGTCCTCCTGTCTGTCAGTACTCTGTGCCGGCCCAGGTGACATGTACTCCTGTCTGTCAGTACACTGTGCCGGCCCAGGTGACATGTCCTCCTGTCTGTCAGTACACTGTGCCGGCCCAGGTGACATGTACTGCTGTCTGTCAGTACACTGTGCCGGCCCAGGTGACATGTACTCCTGTCTGTCAGTACTCTGTGCCGGCCCAGGTGACATGTCCTCCTGTCTGTCAGTACTCTGTGCCGGCCCAGGTGACATGTCCTCCTGTCTGTCAGTACTCTGTGCCGGCCCAGGTGACATGTACTGCTGTCTGTCAGTACACTGTGCCGGCCCAGGTGACATGTACTCCTGTCTGTCAGTGCACTGTGCCGGCCCAGGTGACATGTACTCCTGTCTGTCAGTACTCTGTGCCGGCCCAGGTGACATGTCCTCCTGTCTGTCAGTACACTGTGCCGGCCCAGGTGACATGTCCTCCTCCTGTCTGTCAGTACACTGTGCCGGCCCAGGTGACATGTACTCCTGTCTGTCAGTACTCTGTGCCGGCCCAGGTGACATGTACTCCTGTCTGTCAGTACACTGTGCCGGCCCAGGTGACATGTACTCCTGTCTGTCAGTACACTGTGCCGGCCCAGGTGACATGTACTCCTGTCTGTCAGTACTCTGTGCCGGCCCAGGTGACATGTACTCCTGTCTGTCAGTACACTGTGCCGGCCCAGGTGACATGTACTCCTGTCTGTCAGTACTCTGTGCCGGCCCAGGTGACATGTCCTCCTGTCTGTCAGTATACTGTGCCGGCCCAGGTGACATGTCCTCCTGTCTGTCAGTACTCTGTGCCGGCCCAGGTGACATGTACTCCTGTCTGTCAGTACACTGTGCCGGCCCAGGTGACATGTACTTCTGTCTGTCAGTACACTGTGCCGGCCCAGGTGACATGTCCTCCTGTCTGTCAGTACACTGTGCCGGCCTAGGTGACGTACTCCTGTCTGTCAGTACTCTGTGCCAGCCAAGGTGACATGTACTCCTGTCTGTCAGTACACTGTGCCGGTCTAGGTGACGTACTCCTGTCTGTCAGTACACTGTGCCGGCCCAGGTGACATGTCCTCCTGTCTGTCAGTACACTGTGCCGGCCCAGGTGACATGTCCTCCTGTCTGTCAGTACTCTGTGCCGGCCCAGGTGACATGTACTCCTGTCTGTCAGTACTCTGTGCCGGCCCAGGTGACATGTACTCCTGTCTGTCAGTACACTGTGCCGGCCCAGGTGACATGTACTCCTGTCTGTCAGTACTCTGTGCCGGCCCAGGTGACATGTACTCCTGTCTGTCAGTACTCTGTGCCGGCCCAGGTGACATGTACTCCTGTCTGTCAGTACACTGTGCCGGCCCAGGTGACATGTACTCCTGTCTGTCAGTACACTGTGCCGGCCCAGGTGACATGTCCTCCTGTCTGTCAGTACACTGTGCCGGCCCAGGTGACATGTACTCCTGTCTGTCAGTACTCTGTGCCGGCCCAGGTGACATGTACTCCTGTCTGTCAGTACTCTGTGCCGGCCCAGGTGACATGTACTCCTGTCTGTCAGTACTCTGTGCCGGCCCAGGTGACATGTCCTCCTGTCTGTCAGTATACTGTGCCGGCCCAGGTGACATGTAGTTCTGTCTGTCAGTACACTGTGCCGGCCCAGGTGACATGTAGTTCTGTCTGTCAGTACACTGTGCCGGCCCAGGTGACATGTAGTTCTGTCTGTCAGTACACTGTGCCGGCCCAGGTTACATGTACTCCTGTCTGTCAGTACACTGTGCCGGCCCAGGAGACATGTACTCCTGTCTGTCAGTACTCTGTGCCGGCCCAGGAGACATGTACTCCTGTCTGTCAGTACTCTGTGCCGGCCCAGGAGACATGTACTCCTGTCTGTCAGTACTCTGTGCCGGCCCAGGTGACATGTACTCCTGTCTGTCAGTACACTGTGCCGGCCCAGGAGACATGTACTCCTGTCTGTCAGTACTCTGTGCCGGCCCAGGTGACATGTACTCCTGTCTGTCAGTACACTGTGCCGGCCCAGGTGACATGTACTCATGTCTGTCAGTACACTGTGCCGGCCCAGGAGACATGTACTCCTGTCTGTCAGTACTCTGTGCCGGCCCAGTTGACATGTACTCATAGTAACATAGTAACATAGTAACATAGTTAGTAAGGCCGAAAAAAGACATTTGTCCATCCAGTTCAGCCTATATTCCATCATAATAAATCCCCAGATCTACGTCCTTCTACAGAACCTAATAATTGTATGATACAATATTGTTCTGCTCCAGGAAGACATCCAGGCCTCTCTTGAACCCCTCGACTGAGTTCGCCATCACCACCTCCTCAGGCAAGCAATTCCAGATTCTCACTGCCCTAACAGTAAAGAATCCTCTTCTATGTTGGTGGAAAAACCTTCTCTCCTCCAGACGCAAAGAATGCCCCCTTGTGCTCGTCACCTTCCTTGGTATAAACAGATCCACAGCGAGATATTTGTATTGTCCCCTTATATACTTATACATGGTTATTAGATCGCCCCTCAGTTGTCTTTTTTCTAGACTAAATAATCCTAATTTCGCTAATCTATCTGGGTATTGTAGTTCTCCTGTCTGTCAGTACACTGTGCCGGCCCAGGTGACATGTACTCCTGTCTGTCAGTACTCTGTGCCGGCCCAGGTGACATGTCCTCCTGTCTGTCAGTACGCCGGCCCAGGTGACATGTACTCCTGTCTGTCAGTACTCTGTGCCGGCCCAGGTGACGTGTACTCCTGTCTGTCAGTACACTGTGCCGGCCCAGGTGACATGTACTCCTGTCTGTCAGTACACTGTGCCGGCCCAGGTGACATGTACTCCTGTCTGTCAGTACTCTGTGCCGGCCCAGGTGACGTGTACTCCTGTCTGTCAGTACACTGTGCCGGCCCAGGTGACATGTACTTCTGTCTGTCAGTACTCTGTGCCGGCCCAGGTGACATGTACTCCTGTCTGTCAGTACTCTGTGCCGGCCCAGGTGACATGTACTCCTGTCTGTCAGTACACTGTGCCGGCCCAGGTGACATGTACTCCTGTCTGTCAGTACACTGTGCCGGCCCAGGTGACATGTACTCCTGTCTGTCAGTACTCTGTGCCGGCCCAGGTGACGTGTACTCCTGTCTGTCAGTACACTGTGCCGGCCCAGGTGACATGTACTTCTGTCTGTCAGTACTCTGTGCCGGCCCAGGTGACATGTACTCATGTCTGTCAGTACTCTGTGCCGGCCCAGGTGACATGTACTTCTGTCTGTCAGTACTCTGTGTCGGCCCAGGTGACATGTACTCCTGTCTGTCATTACGCTGTGCCAGCCGAGGTGACATGTCCTCCTGTCTGTCAGTATTCTGTGCCGGCCCAGGTGACATGTATCAGGTTGAAGACTATTATCAGCAGCGTCTGTACTGGATACCTCTGTAACAAACGCTCAGCTGTAGGAGGCCGAAGTTCTCCGCCATGTTTCCATTCTCTGACAGCAAGCACACCTTGAAATCAGGAGGAGCTGAGGCACGGACTATGGGGCAGAGAGGCTGAACTGTCCATACTACATTCAGTGGGATTCCTTTTTATAAGACTGAAATCCTTGAAGGCCACGAGCAGGTTCTAGGTGGAACAGGGGATGGATGAGCCCCCCACAGACATCACTAATGATGACATCACTAATGATATGCACCCCACTGACATCACTAATGATATGCACCCCACTGACATCACTAATGATATGCCCCCCACAGATATCACTAATGATGACATCACTAATGATATGCCCCCCACAGACATCACTAATGATGACATCACTATTGATTTGCCCCCACCTCCAGACATCACTAATGATATGCCCCCTTCAGCCCCCCACAAAAATCACTAATGCTATTCAATATACTGGAAAGTGGGAAAAAATTCCATGTGTGAAATTGCGCTAAAAAATCGATTCCACAATTATTTTGACATTGTGTTCTGATATCTATTGTGCGATATATCTACTCCGGCAGTGTGCATCTCCAGGATAGTAGGATGATGGCGATACCAAACATATACAGTTTTATCTTTTTTTATTTAGTGCTAATCCGTAGGAGATCCGTAAAAATTAAATTTTTTCTTGTGTCTCAGTGTCCCGGGACCTGCATCATTTTCATTTTTCTGGGGTTAGTAGTGGGGGTGTCTTATAGACGCTTCTCCATTACTAACCTCTGGGCTTGATGTCACCTGACAATACAAAGCGAACATCAACCCCAAGCCTATTACCCCACTTTCCAACAAACCAAGGTAAGTGAGAAGAGAGGAGCTAAGCGTCAGATTTGGTGCATCTTTTGGATGTGCCATTTCTGGGGAGGGTGAGGCCTGATGTTGATAGCCAAGAGGGGAGAGGGGTATTCCCCTTCCCAGGCTATTAATATCAGCCCACAGCTGTCTGCTTATCCTTTGCTGGTTAGAATTTATAAGGGGACCCTAAGTCATTTTTTTCATTGGTCCTCATAAACTAAGCAGTAAAGGCTAAACAAACAGCTGTTATTATTTATTTTTTTATGCTTTGCTTATATAGCTCTATCATATTCCGCAGTGCTTTACATACAGCTGTGAGCTGTTAACAGCCTGGGAACTTTTTGGGATATTGTCACCTTTCCCAGACTACTATTATCAGCCCTTAGCTGTGGGCTTTCCCTCTGCTAGTTATTCAAATTATGCAAGAGTGAAACAAGTAACTTAAACAGAACAAGAGAAATGAAATTTGTCTTCTTGCAAACACAGTTTTTGCTTCCCTTTCAGCTCTGCTGTATTGTAACAATATTGCAACCCTGTCTGCCTGTGAGATGAAAGATGAAGCTGAGCGGAAGCTGCAGATGTGTCAGGTATAATTACACACAGCCCTGCAGTATGGTCAGGAAAGCAGAGAGCAGTCATTACATATCCCACTGTTAAACATTACACATAACACTGGTAATCATTACTCATCACACTGGTAACCATTACACATTACACTGGTAACTATTACACATCACACTGGTAACCATTAGACATCTCACTGGCATCTATTGCATATCACACTGGTAATATCCCCTTCATATAAAACGAGCTCTGGAGGCAGAATTATCTCCAGACCCCATCCTCCCCACAGCCAGGAAGAGGTCATTTCAGTAGCGTAGCGTAGCTACCCGGGGGCAGAGGGGGTGGAGACCCCGGGCCCCGTGCTCTGAGGGGGCCCACCGGGAGCTACGCTACTGTAACTGCATCGGTGTGCGCAGGCCTCCGGTACAGTTACATTCTGCTGCAGAGCAGAGAGAATTGATCTCCCTGCCACCCGACCGCTATGCGGCCCCTGAGCAGGTGCCACTAGTGGGCCCCCGCTCTTCATCACAAGTTCAGCTGTATTGGCATATAGCCAATGCAGCTGAGCGCATTGATGAGAGAGGGAGCGTTACTCTCCCTCTCCCATCATCCCCCTCTCAGCGACTGACATCACCGACGCCGATACTGACAGGGGGTTGCAATGACATCACTACTCGGTGCCCGCCGTCCGGAGACGTGCAGGCGCTCAGAGCAGCGGAGGAGCCAGGAGGAAGAGAGGTGAGTATTGGATTTATTTTTTTATGGGGGTGCATCATGTTATAGAGGCTGGCTATGGGGGTGCAATATACAATACAGGCTGCCTATGGGGATGCAATATAGTATATTGCATCCCCATAGGCAGCCTGTATACATAGTACAGGGAGGGCCATGTATATTGATACACCTAAATAAAATGGGAATGGTTGGTGATATCAACTTCCTGTTTGTGGAACCTTAGTATATGGAAGGGGGAAAACTTTTAAAGATGGGTGGTGACCATAGCGGCCATTTTGAAGTTAGACATTTTGGATCCAACTTTATTTTTTCCAATGGGAAGAGGGTCATGTGAAGCATCAAACTTATTGAGAATTTCACAAAAAAAGCAATGGTGTGCTTGGTTTTAACGTAACTTTATTCTTTCAAGAGTTATTTACAAGTATCTCTTGTTTACAGCCATTGACATGTCGCAGAGGTTAAAGGGAATCGGTCACCTAATTTTTCGCATATAAGCTGCCGCATAAAGAGCCACGACACGAAGCAAGGAGGTCATGACGACATCGTATGAAGATGGGAGGCGCCGGACCCGGACCTGCGATGCCCATCGGACCTGGACCGAACCAGACCACTTCTGGGTGAGTATAATCTAACTTGTTTTTCTTATCTTTCAGGTTACATCGGGGGCTTATTTACAGCATTACAGAATCGCTAATGGCGATGGCCGCAGCTTATATGCAAAAAATTAGGTGACAGATTCCCTTTAACACGTGAGGAGTGGATAGAAATTGTGTTGATGTCTGGTGAACGCAGTACCCGGGTCATTGCAGCAGATTTCAATGCAAGACACCCTATGCCAGAAAACTGTCACCATTCCCATATTATTTAGGTGTAAACATATAAATCGCCCACCCAAAAAAGTTTGCCTCATCACTGAACATAATTTCCTGTTTAAACTGAGGGTCCTGTTCCAATTTTTGTTTTTCCCATTCTGCAAATTCAGCGCGCCCATCTGGGTCAATCTTGTTGAGATGCTGCAGCAGCAGGATTCTGTAAGGGTGCCATTTGTGAGTAGCTAATATCCGCCGGCCGAAGAGATGTTAGACTGATGCCAGATTGGCGCACTGAATTTGCAGAATGGGCAAAAGAAAAATTAGAACAGGACCCTCAGTTTACACAGAACATTATGTTCAGTGATGAGGCAAACTTTTTTGGGTGGCCCATTTATATGGATACACCTAAATAACATGGGAATGGTGACAGTTTTCTTGCGTAAGGTGTCTTGCATTGAAATCTGTTGCAATGACCCTGGTACTGCGTTCAACAGACATCAACACAATTTCTATCTGCTCCTCATGTGTTAACCTCTGAGACATGTCAATGGCTGTAAACAAAGAGAAACTAGTAAATATCTCATGAAAGAATAAAGCTACATTAAATCCAAGCACACCATTGTTTTTCTTGTGAAATTCTCAATAAGTTTGACTCTCTTCCCATTGGAAAAAATAAAGTTGGATCCAAAATGGCTGACTTCAAAATGGCCGTCATGGTCACCACCCATCTTGAAAAGTTTTCCCCCTCCCATATACTAATGTGCCACAAACAGGAAGTTGATATCACCAACCATTCCCATTTTATTTAGGGGTATCCATATACATCGCCCACCCTGTATAATGCACCCCCATAGGCAGCCTGTATACATAGTATAATGCACCTTCATAGGCAGCCTGTATAGTATATTGCACCCCAAAAGGCAGCCTGTATACTATAATGAACCCCATAGGCAGCCTGTATACATAGTATAATGCACCCTAATAGGCAGCCTATATAGTATATTGAATATACTATACAGGCTGCATATGGGGGTGCATTATATGTATACAGGCTGCCTATGGGGGTGCATTAATATGTATACAGGCTGCCTATGGAATGGGGGTACAATATTCTATTCAGGCTGCCTATGGATGGGGTTCAATATACTATAAAGGCTGCCAATGGGGGTGCAATATACTATACAGGCTGCCTATGGGGGTACATTATACTATACAGGCTTCCTATGGGGGTGCATTATACAGTCTGCCTATGGGAAGTGCATTATACTATAGAGTCTGCCTATGGGGAGTGCATTATACTATATGGAGGCCTATGGGGAGTGCATTATACTATGTTGAGGATTGTCTGGCCAGTTATGCTATATGGAGGCTATCTAGTGGGTCACATACAGTGTGGAGATTAGTATTTGAGCTATCAAACAGTTTGGGGAATACTAAGGGGTCAGTATATATATATGCAGTGAGGGGGCATTAGACTGTATAAGAGAGCATCATATTGTGTAGAGGGGAGCTTTAAAGGGGGGGGAGACTCGGGACATTATTAAATGTAAAGTAGGCACTTATTGTTATAGGGGAACCTTAAGGTAACTGTGACTGTCAAGTGGGCACACAGGGCATTATTACTTTTTAGGAGACAAAATAAGGGCACTGTTTTCTACGGCACTTGCACCCGGCATTACTATATTATAGAGGGTTGCTTTAGAATTTAGAGGACACAGAGAACCACACAGCAGGTGCAGTAATAGGGACATATACGGCAGCAGAAGCTCAGTATTGGGTATCAGGTGCAGTAATAGGGACACATACGGCAGCAGCGGCTCAGTATTGGGGTATCAGGTGCAGTAATAGGGTCACATACGGCAGCAGTGGCTCAGTATTGGGTATCAGGTGCAGTAATAGGGACACATACGGCAGCAGCGGCTCAGTATTGGGGTATCAGGTGCAGTAATAGGGTCACATACGGCAGCAGTGGCTCAGTATTGGGTATCAGGTGCAGTAATAGGGACACATACGGCAGCAGCGGCTCAGTATTGGGGTATCAGGGGCAGTAATAGGGACACATACAGCAGCAGCGGCTCAGTACTGGGGTATCGGCAGGATGAGGAGTTTGTACAGGTTGCAAATAGTCCCATTGGGGACAATGCTGAAAATATGGGACGTGAAATGTGTCTTTGTTGTAATCTCTGCAGCCGAGACGTGGCTGGAAGAAGTTGTGTCGGTCTGGGCCAGATGGAAAAGACGGGAAAAGTGATTGATTCCATCAGAAATAACGTCAGCATTAGTCACTATCTGTAACTCTGCTGTAGTCTCTTATATGTTCTGTAGGGCTGGTATCTACCACTGACCATATGGCGGTAATATCAATATTGGTCTTTATATAGAGATTATTTTCAGAAACAGCGCGGTCATCTGCTGAGGTCCTCCTCCACTATTAGGGTGCGTTACCCAGTTATAATCAAGGTTACCTGGTTAGGGGTCCACTGAGAAGTTTTGCCCCCCTGAACCAAAACCCTAGCTACGCCTCTGGGTCACTTCTCAGCAACAACATATCTGATATGAGACTCACATATAGGATATATTGTTCAGCATTCTATAGCCTGTATGGCCATATTAACAGTTTATATAGGTCAAATGTGGCGACAGATTCCCTTTAAATAAGAGAATACTCTTTTGCTGGTATCAACACTAAGAAAAGGAAGCCATGATGCTAGGATTTCGGCATGGTCACATGTCATCCGCATCGCCATCACCGGAGCACGTTACCACTATTTCTTTATTTTTATTAATAACGCATATGTCGGGCAACAATGTAAGTTTAAATATCTGTGTTAACTGAAAATTAGATATAAATGAAGGATATGTAAGGAACAAAGCCAAAAATAACTTTTTTGATAATGTTGCAATTGAAATTGGAATCTAATCAACGGCACTTGCTTGTTGAATATTTATTTTTAAATTTCTTTTTCTCGTATTTTCAAATCTAGAAATCATCTGTCAATTCTCAACCAGCTTTCCAGAAAATTGTATTTCTAAGAAAAGGTGTGTCATAACTATTGTCATAACAGAGGGCCACATATCATGGCAGACGGGTATAGCTGGCCTTAGGCTCAAAAAACAGCTGAGACATTTCCTTTCTGAAGGCCAGAAGGTCACACTGTCCATCCTTGCTGTGTAAAAGTCAAAACACAAGAGGAAACAAGTGCCGCTAACTAGTTACTTCTGCTTATGACCGAGCTTCTGAGATGTGAAACCCGTGCACATAAATATGCACACCACAAGCACGCACACAGAATGTGTTCACAGGTGTATTTCTAGACCTGTAATCCTGCCGCGAGTAATCCACCCATCCCCCGAACACAATAAGATCTACTTGTCACAAGCACTTAACATCCATCCTAATACCTTCCATAGCCACTTACCCATGTGCAGCCCATAGTAGCATAAACAGGTACGCGGGTGCAACAGCGCAGACCATGAGCAAACAGTGGTACTTAAACCAACAAGTATTTATCTGATTAACACAATCAAAAGGTGCTTATGGCACAATATCAGGGGATCATACAAATGGTGAAATTGAAGCAAGTTATGCTACAAGCAATTCGGATAAACAAGATATTAGACAATGCTAGTTACACACTGTCGTTCTATTATTACAATTAAATAGCTGTTATCATCAGTGATGTCGTAGTCCTAATAACCTAACCTAAAGGGCATCCACATCACTCTCTAGTCAAGACAAGGCGTCACACAGGCCATAACAGGGGTCAACAATATTACCCGTTAGGCCACAAGTCCCAGATTGATGAATCACTTGCCACACCTGCCCCGCTGGCTGCCTTAGTTCCCTGAAGCACGGCTCGGTCCCCACTTTGTACCTTACATCTACACTGGAAGTGACGTCCCCCTGCTGTGACCCAGTCATTTCTCTCTCAGCCCTGACCCTGCTCAATTTTGGATCTCCCAGTTCCTGCTCTTGCCTCCGATTCTGGTCATTTGACTCAAGTCTCCCAGTTCCTCACTCGGATCTGGTCTCTCGGTTCCTCACTCAAATCTGGTCACTCAGTTCCTTCACTGTTCCGATTCAAGTCACCTGACTCCAGTCTCTCGTTTCCTCACTCAGATCTGGTCTCTCAGTTCCCTCACTGTTCCGATTCTGGTCACCTGACTCCAGTCTCTCGGTTCCTCACTCAGATCTGGTCTCTCGGTTCCCACACTGCTCCGATTCTGGTCACCTGACTCCAGTCTCTCGGTTCCTCACTCGAGTCTGGTCTGGCCTATGCAGCATCAATAGTAAAAAGATCTAATGTTAAAAATAATTTAAAAAATCATTATATACTCACCCTCCGTGGGCCCCCGGATCCAGCCGAGGCCTTTCCCGCTCCTCACGATGCTCCGGTGACCGGTCTATGCATTGCTGTCTCGCGAGATGATGACGTAGCGGTCTCGCGAGACTGCTACGTCATCATCTCGTGAGACCGCAATGCACTCTTGGGACTGGAGCGTCTCAAAGAGCATCGGTAAACGCCTCGACTGGATCCGGGGGGCCGACGGAGGGTGAGTATATAATGATTTTTTATTTTAATTCTTTTTTTTTAACAGGGATATGGTGCCCACATTGCTATATACTACGTGGGCTGTGTTAGATACTGCGTGGACTGTTATATATTACATCTCTGTGCTTTATACTATATAGGCTGTGCTATATACTATGTGGCTGTGGTATATATTATGTGGCTTGGAATATACTACATCGCTGTGCTCTATACTATGTGGCCTGTGTTATATACTGCATGGGCTGTGTTATATACTACATCTCTGTGCTATATACTACGTGGCTTGGGTTATATACTGCATGGGCAGTGTTATATACTACATCTCTGTGCTATATACTACGTGGCTGTGCTATATACTATGTGGCCTGGGTTATATACTGCATGGGCAGTGTTATATACTACATCTCTGTGCTATATACTACATGGCTGTGCTATATACTAAGTGGCTGTGCAATATATTATGTGGCTGTGCAATATGCTACGTAGCTGTGCAATATACTACGTGTCTGTGCTATATACTATGTGTCTGTGCTATATACTACGTGTCTGTGCTATATACTACGTTGCTGTGCTATATACTACGTGGCCTGTGTTATATACTGCATGGGCTGGGTTATATACCGTACTACATCTCTGTGCTATATACTACTGGCTGTGCTATATACTACGTGGCTGTGCAATATATTACGTGGCTGTGCAATATATTATGTGGCTGGGCAATATACTACGTGTCTGTGCTATATACTACGTGTCTGTGCTATATACTACGTGTCTGTGCTATATACTACATGGCTGGGCAATATACTACGTGGCTGGGCAATATACTACGTGGCAATTTGAACCACGCTTCGCTAATTGGTCGCGGCCGGCCAGCCGAATTCTGTGTGTAAATTGCCTTATTCTGAAAACTTCATAAATAAACTACATACAGATTCTAGAATACCCTATGCGTTAGAATCGGGCCACCATCTAGTAATAATAATAATTGCTTCTAGTCTTTCTTTGTGCAAAGGAGAATAAAGATGACCCTTCTACAATGTGACAGCCCTTGAGATATTTGCAGACAGCTATTAAGTCTCCTCTCAGTCTTCATTTTTGCAAGCTAAATATTCCCAAATCCTGTAAACGTTCCTCATCGGACATGGTTTGCAGACCGGTCACCATTCTGGTCGCTCTTCTCTGAACTTGCTCCGGTTTGTTGATGTCTTTTTTGAAAAGTGGTACCCAAAACTGGACACAGCATTCCAGGTGAGGTCTGACCAAAGAGGAATAGAGGGCAATAATGACTTTGAGTGATCTAGACTGTATGCTTCTGTTAATACATCCCAGAATTGTATTTGCCCTTTTGCTGCTGCATCACACTGTTGACTCATGTTCAGTTTATGATCTATTAGTATACCCAAGTCTTTTTTACATGTGCTGTTGCTTAGCCCTATTCCTCCCATTCTGTATATGCTTTTTTCATTTTCAAAGCCCAGATGTAGTACTTTGCATTTTTCCTGTTAAAAATCATTCTGTTAGTTGCTGGTCACTGCTCCCGTTTATTTATATCTTTTTGAATCCTCTCTCTTCTCTAATATTAGCTATCCCTCCTAGCTTTGTGTCATCAGCAAATTTAATCAGTTTACCCTCAATTCCTTCATCTAAATCATTGATGAAGATGTTGAACAATACAGGGCCCAGGACACAACCCTGTGGTACCCCACTTGAGACACTCTTCCAACTGGATGTGCAGCCATTTACGACTTTAATTTAATCCATTTAATAGAAGCGATGGGATTCTGAAAGAGTGCAAGATCAGGAAATTAATATTTTCAATGGTTGTCTTGGAGTCCGTAAACAAACTATAGACGGTGCTTTATGATATATACTGCTAAACGATGCCCTGAAGCATTTGGACAGGCTGCAGGAATGCAACAGGGAATCATACTCTCCACAGGGTTCCAGAATCCATTCATTCATGACCGCTCCCCCAGAAACCCATCAATGTATCTACCTGTCATATATGATTGATGCTTCAGAAAATTCCAGAGTAGGACAAATATCCTAAGAAATAAATATTCAGAATTGTTATTTTCTGTGAGATACAAGTATTTACTATAACAGAGAGCTATCAGGTCCTCATCAGGCTAAGTCCACTGTAAATCCTATTAGAGTTTATGGAAGGGGTAGCTGAATGCTGCAATAATCTTCTTATCTACCGCAGACACCCCAAAGACAATTAGACAATATAAGTTTTTATGATGAATACAATGAATAAAATGTAGTTGTAGGGCATCACACTGACAGTGGCATGAAAGTGGATGATGGTAGTGATGGTATATAATGGCGATATGCATCCCTAGATAAAGGCCCCTTCACATTAAGCGACGCTGCAGCGATACCGACAACGATCCGGATCGCTGCAGCGTCGCTGTTTGGTCGCTGGAGAGCTGTCACACAGACCGCTCTCCAGCGACCAACGATCCCGAGGTCCCCGGTAACCAGGGTAAACATCGGGTAACTAAGCGCAGGGCCGCGCTTAGTAACCCGATGTTTACCCTGGTTACCATGCTAAAAGTAAAAAAAAAAAAACACTAGATACTTACCTACAGCCGTCTGTCCTCCAGCGCTGTGCTCTGCTTCTCTGCTCTCCTCCTGTACTGTCTGGGAGCCGGAAAGCAGAGCGGTGACGTCACCGCTCTGCTTTCCGGCTCACAGACAGTACAGGAGGAGAGCAGAGCACAGCGCTGGAGGACAGACGGCTGTAGGTAAGTATGTAGTGTTTGGTTTTTTTTACTTTTAGCATGGTAACCAGGGTAAACATCGGGTTACTAAGCGCGGCCCTGCGCTTAGTTACCCGATGTTTACCCTGGTTACCAGTGAAGACATCGCTGGATCGGTGTCACACACGCCGATCCAGCGATGTCAGCAGGAGATCCAGCGACGAAATAAAGTTCTGGACTTTCCTCAGCGACCAACGATCTCCCAGCAGGGGCCTGATCGTTGGTCGCTGTCACACATAACGATTTCATTAACGATATCGTTGCTACGTCAAAAATAGCAACGATATCGTTAACGATATCGTTATGTGTGAAGGTACCTTAACACATCTATCTATCTAGCCGCCTGCTGTGTGAGAAAATAGTACACTGTCACATCCACCTGAATGGGGCTGTGTTGCAATTCTTTGCACAGAAGGTGTCAAGGAGAACGACAGATTAAGCAGTAAAGGTACCTTCACACTCAGCAACTTTACAACGAGAACAACAAAGATCCGTGACGTTGCAGTGTCCTGGATAGCGATCTCGTTGTGTTTGGCATGCAACAGCGATCTGGATCCCGCTGTGACATCGCTGGTCGGAGCTAGAAGTCCAGAACTTTATTTCGTCGTCAGGTCGGCGTGTATCGTCATGTTTGACAGCAAAAGCAACGATGCCAGCAATGTTTTACATGGAGCTAACAACCTGCAAGAACGATAAGTGAGTCGCCGTTACGTCACTGGATCGCTCCTGCATCGTTCTGGAGTTGCTGTGTTTGACGTCTATACAGCGACCTAAACAGCGACGCTGCAGCGATCGGCTCATTTTTTATATCGCTGCAGCGTCGCTGAGTGTGATGGTACCTTAAGCTATAGGGCCCCTGTTCTTTCATTTGTGTAATCAGAATGTTACATACTTGTGACTAGAGTTGAGCGACCTTGACCTTTTTAGAGTCGAGCCGGGTTTCGCGAAACCCGACTATCTCAAAAGTCGGGTCGAGTGAAATCGGCCGATTATGACGTAAAGTCGGGATCGACCGAAACACGAAACCCAATGCAAGTCAATGGGGCAGCATAGTCGGCAGTGAGTGGGGGCCAGGAAAACACCTAGAGTGCCCATTTTAATGTCAAAACCATCCATTCTTCTTAATGAAGCTTGTCAAGCGTAATTTACCTTATAATAATTGGAAGGCATTTGAAATTGGGGGTCATTTGGCTAAAGTTGTGGTGGGTAGGGCTGGTTCAAGTAATTAGTGGGCCCAGGAAATCTGGACCACGTCACGGCAGTGGAGCAGGGAGAGGTAAGTATTTCAACTTTGCAAGTGCTGTGAACCTGAGCAAGCAGGGGGGGCCCACTCGTTGGCATTGGCACTGGCACAGGGCCCCTCAAAGTACAGCGGTGTGTTTGCACGGCGGGGGCGCCTCCCACCGGCAGCAACACTTTTGCGTACCATGAGAGGCCCTGTGCCAGTGACGTCGCCAACTAGTATTCCTCCCCCCACCTGATGAAGGAACCTGCACTTTCATCTGCACCTTCCTGTTTGTCCCCGTGTAAGGTGGTATGGTATGTGGGAAGGGGGACCTGACTTTCAGCAGGGTCACAATCTTGCAGTGTAGCGTGCACGGGAAATGTTGCGTTATGGGTCAATGTACCAGCAGACTCATCTATCACTGGCTGGGCAATGGGCAGGATGAGGAGGAAACACAGATATAGGCCCAAAGAATAAAGTGGGCTAAATGCAGTTCAAAATTGGTAACACAGGACTAATCAGGGGGCATTGCAGTGGAGGACAACTGGAATGAGAGGCTGACACAGAGAGTAGGCCCAAATCAGTAAGTAGTCGAAATGCAGTTCAAAATTGGCAACAGTAGTAAACAGGCGGCACAGCTTTGTTCAGTGGAGGAGAACAGCAAGGAGTGGCAGACACCGATAGTAGGCCCCAACCCAACTAGTAGGGCAAATGCAGTCTAACATTAACAACTACTTAACGAGCGCCTGAAAACGGAATTTCAGGACAGGAAACCAGGAGAACAGCAAGGAGCGGCAGACACCGATAGTAGGCCCCAAACCAACTAGTACGCCAAATGCAGTTGTTCCGTTTAACCACAATTTAATGAGAGCCTGAAGATAGAAGTTCAGGAAAGGCAACCTGGAGAACACCTTGGAGTGGAACACACCATCTCTCTACACCCCATACCCAATTTGTAGGCCTAATGCAGCGTAGTTTCCAACAACTACTAAACTAGAGCATGATGATCGAAGCATTGGCGAGGAAACCTGGGGAACACCTTGGAGTGGAACACACCATCTCTCTACAGTGGAACACACCATCTCTCTACACCCCATACCCAATTTGTAGGCCTAATGCAGCGTAGTTTCCAACAACTACTAAACGAGAGCCGGAAGATCGAAGCAATGGAGAGGAAACCTGGGGAACACCTTGGAGTGTAACACACCATCTCTCTACACCCCATACCCAATTTGTAGGCCTAATGCAGCGTAGTTTCCAACAACTACTAAACGAGAGCCGGAAGATCGAAGCTCAGGAAAGGCAACCTGGAGAACACCTTGGAGTGGAACACACCATCTCTCTACACCCCATACCCAATTTGTAGGCCCAATGCAGCGTAGTTTCCAACAACTACTAAACGAGAGCCGGAAGATCGAAGCAATGGAGAGGAAACCTGGGGAACACCTTGGAGTGTAACACACCATCTCTCTACACCCCATACCCAATTTGTAGGCCTAATGCAGCGTAGTTTCCAACAACTACTAAACGAGAGCCGGAAGATCGAAGCAATGGAGAGGAAACCTGGGGAACACCTTGGAGTGTAACACACCATCTCTCTACACCCCATACCCAATTTGTAGGCCTAATGCAGCTTAGTTTCCAACAACTACTAAACGAGAGCCGGAAGATCGAAGCAATGGAGAGGAAACCTGGGGAACACCTTGGAGTGTAACACACCATCTCTCTACACCCCATACCCAATTTGTAGGCCTAATGCAGCGTAGTTTCCAACAACTACTAAACGAGAGCCGGAAGATCGAAGCAATGGAGAGGAAACCTGGGGAACACCTTGGAGTGTAACACACCATCTCTCTACACCCCATACCCAATTTGTAGGCCTAATGCAGCGTAGTTTCCAACAACTACTAAACGAGAGCCGGAAGATCGAAGCTCAGGAAAGGCAACCTGGGGAACACCTTGGAGTGGAACACACCATCTCTCTACACCCCATACCCAATTTGTAGGCCCAATGCAGCGTAGTTTCCAACAACTACTAAACGAGAGCCGGAAGATCGAAGCTCAGGAAAGGCAACCTGGGGAACACCTTGGAGTGTAACAAACCCTCTCTCTACACCACGGAAGGGCTGATTCTTAGGAAGGAAGGCTGTCGGAAAGAAGCAGGGCGTGTCCGAGGGTGATTATATTCTTATTAGGTATATACTCACCCTTGGATGCGCCCTGCTTCTTTATTTGTAATGAATGTTTATTTGCAATGTGGTTTTGACTTACTCTATTTTTTTGGTAAATAATGATTTTATTATTTTCATTGTTTTGCATCTTCTTGGCAATAATATAAAGAAGACGCGACAGGACAACACTCGGTGGATGCCATATCTGTGTTTAAAATTGAAAAAACCTTTCAGTTAACTACTTGCAGGAGAAAGTTATTGTAGCTGGTGGCCATTTTTAGTACTGTACCAGATTTTTGTTGTATGTGTTTGTTTTTAATGTTAAAATGTCTGCATTTGATATCTCTCCAGTATTTTCTTTTTTATAAGCAAAATACTTATTTTTATATTTTCTGATGTTGGTTCCAGGGGTACACGGGCAGCAGTGGTGTGGTCAGTGGAGGCCTAGTGGAAGGAGTGACCGCAGACAGGCATCGAAGGCCTAAAATAATAACACATGGCTGTAGGCAATTTTAAATTGGTTACAGGGGTACACGGGCAGCAGTGGTGTGGTCAGTGGAGGCCTAGTGGAAGGAGTGACCGCAGACAGGCATCGAAGGCCTAAAATAATAACACATGGCTGTAGGCAATTTTAAATTGGTTCCAGGGGTACACGGGCAGCAGTGGTGTGGTCAGTGGAGGCCTAGTGGAAGGAGTGACCGCAGACAGGCATCGAAGGCCTAAAATAATAACACATGGCTGTAGGCAATTTTAAATTGGTTCCAGGGGTACACGGGCAGCAGTGGTGTGGTCAGTGGAGGCCTAGTGGAAGGAGTGACCGCAGACAGGCATCGAAGGCCTAAAATAATAACACATGGCTGTAGGCAATTTTAAATTGGTTCCAGGGGTACACGGGCAGCAGTGGTGTGGTCAGTGGAGGCCTAGTGGAAGGAGTGACCGCAGACAGGCATCGAAGGCCTAAAATAATAACACATGGCTGTAGGCAATTTTAAATTGGTTACAGGGGTACACGGGCAGCAGTGGTGTGGTCAGTGGAGGCCTAGTGGAAGGAGTGACCGCAGACAGGCATCGAAGGCCTAAAATAATAACACATGGCTGTAGGCAATTTTAAATTGGTTCCAGGGGTACACGGGCAGCAGTGGTGTGGTCAGTGGAGGCCTAGTGGAAGGAGTGACCGCAGACAGGCATCGAAGGCCTAAAATAATAACACATGGCTGTAGGCAATTTTAAATTGGTTCCAGGGGTACACGGGCAGCAGTGGTGTGGTCAGTGGAGGCCTAGTGGAAGGAGTCACCGCAGACAGGCATCGAAGGCCTAAAATAATAACACATGGCTGCAGGCAATTTTAAATTGGTTCCAGGGGTACACGGGCAGCAGTGGTGTGGTCAGTGGAGGCCTAGTGGAAGGAGTGACCGCAGACAGGCATCGAAGGCCTAAAATAATAACACATGGCTGTAGGCAATTTTAAATTGGTTCCAGGGGTACACGGGCAGCAGTGGTGTGGTCAGTGGAGGCCTAGTGGAAGGAGTCACCGCAGACAGGCATCGAAGGCCTAAAATAATAACACATGGCTGTAGGCAATTTTAAATTGGTTCCAGGGGTACACGGGCAGCAGTGGTGTGGTCAGTGGAGGCCTAGTGGAAGGAGTGACCGCAGACAGGCATCGAAGGCCTAAAATAATAACACATGGCTGTAGGCAATTTTAAATTGGTTCCAGGGGTACACGGGCAGCAGTGTTGTGGTCAGTGGAGGCCTAGTGGAAGGAGTCACCGCAGACAGGCATCGAAGGCCTAAAATAATAACACATGGCTGTAGGCAATTTTAAATTGGTTACAGGGGTACACGGGCAGCAGTGGTGTGGTCAGTGGAGGCCTAGTGGAAGGAGTGACCACAGACAGGCATCGAAGGCCTAACATAACAAAAATGTCAATACAATGGTATTGTCAGTGGCAGGCATTGAAGGATGTCAGCGCATAGACTAAACATTGGTGGAGCTGTGAGATAATTTTGCAAGTGGTAGAGCACTGTTTGAGCTGGGGTGGGGGGAAACTGTCTTGTGGCCGGCGGTACAGGCCCAGGGCCCCTCATATTACAACGGTGTGTCTGACGTTGGGTGCGCACCACCACCGCCAGAGACACTTTATTGTACTAGGAGGGACCCAGTGACAGTGCCGTCGACCAAAAGCGGGCTCACCCACCTCTTCAGACAAACTGCACTCTCACGGGTGCTGTCGCCAAGTGTCGATACCACGGCCCCGTGTGGGGAGTTTGGCCATTTAGTGAGGTGTAAACATGTCGTATGCTGGACAATCAGGTGCAGAAAATTACGAGATTGGAAAAGGCATTCAGAATAGTCCACAGGCAAGACCTTTTCATAGGAAAGCTAGGTGTCAGCCGGGCAAGGTGGGGCAAAAGATTTTGAAATCCAGTTGTGGTTCATTTTAATGAAGGTTAGATCATCTACATTTTGGGTAGCCAGACGAGTCCTTTTTTCTGTTAGTATTGAACCTGCAGCACTGAATACTCTTTCTGATAGGACACTAGCTGCCGGGCAAGCAAGCTCCTGCAATGCATATTCTGCCAATTCTGGCCAGGTGTCTAATTTTGATGCCCAGTAATCAAATGGGAATGACGGTTGAGGGAGAACATCGATAAGGGATGAAAAATAGTTTGTAACCATACTGGACAAATGTTGTCTCCTGTCACTTTGAATTGATGCTGCAGTACCTGTCCTGTCTGCGGTCATAGCAAAATCACTCCACAACCTGGTCAGAAAACCCCTCTGGCCAACGCCACTTCTGATTTCTGCCCCTCTAACTCCTCTGATCTGCTGGCCCCTGCAGCTCGTGTGAGAACGATCACGGGCGCTGTGTGCAGGGAATGCCAGAAGCAAACGGTCAACAAGAGTTGATTGTTTGGTTGCTAATATTAGTTCCAAGTTCTCATGTGGCATTATATTTTGCAATTTGCCTTTATAGCGAGGATCAAGGAGGCAGGCCAACCAGTAATCGTCATCATTCATCATTTTAGTTATGCGTGTGTCCCTTTTGAGGATACGTAAGGCATAATCCGCCATGTGGGCCAAAGTTCCAGTTCTCAAATCTGCGGTTGTGCTTGGTTGAGGGGCAGTTTCAGGCAAATCCACGTCACTTGTGTCCCTCAAAAAACCAGAACCCGGCCTTGCCGCGCCACCAATTTCCAGTGGCCCCAGAAAAGCTTCCTCATTAAAAATATAATCATCCCCATCATCCTCCTCGTCCTCCTCCTCCTCTTCGCCCGCTACCTCGTCCTGTACACTGCCCTGGCCAGACAATGGCTGACTGTCATCAAGGCTTTCCTCTTCCTCAGCTGCAGACGCCTGATCCTTTATGTGCGTCAAACTTTGCATCAGCAGACGCATTAGGGGGATGCTCATGCTTATTATGGCGTTGTCTGCACTAACCAGCCGTGTGCATTCCTCAAAACACTGAAGGACTTGACACATGTCTTGAATCTTCGACCACTGCACACCTGACAACTCCATGTCTGCCATCCTACTGCCTGCCCGTGTATGTGTATCCTCCCACAAAAACATAACAGCCCGCCTCTGTTCACACAGTCTCTGAAGCATGTGCAGTGTTGAGTTCCACCTTGTTGCAACGTCTATGATTAGGCGATGCTGGGGAAGGTTCAAAGAACGCTGATAGGTCTGCATACGGCTGGAGTGTACGGGCGAACGGCGGATATGTGAGCAAAGTCCACGCACTTTGAGGAGCAGGTCGGATAACCCCGGATAACTTTTCAGGAAGCACTGCACCACCAGGTTTAAGGTGTGAACCAGGCAAGGAATGTGTTTCAGTTGGGAAAGGGAGATGGCAGCCATGAAATTCCTTCCGTTATCACTCACTACCTTGCCTGCCTCAAGATCTACAGTGCCCAGCCACGACTGCGTTTCTTTCTGCAAGAACTCGGACAGAACTTCCACGGTGTGTCTGTTGTCGCCCAAACACTTCATAGCCAATACAGCCTGCTGACGTTTGCCAGTAGCTGCCCCATAATGGGAGACCTGGTGTGCAACAGTGGCAGCTGCGGATGGAGTGGTTGTGCGACTGCGGTCTGTGGACGAGCTCTCGCTTTTGCAGGAGGACGAAGAGGAGGAGGAGGGGGTGCGAACGGCTACAGCCAATTGTTTCCTAGACCGTGGGCTAGGCAGAACTGTCCCAAACTTGCTGTCCCCTGTGGACCCTGCATCCACCACATTTACCCAGTGTGCCGTGATGGACACGTAACGTCCCTGGCCATGCCTACTGGTCCATGCATCTGTTGTCAGGTGCACCTTTGTGCTCACAGATTGCCTGAGTGCATGGACGATGCGCTCTTTAACATGCTGGTGGAGGGCTGGGATGGCTTTTCTGGAAAAAAAGTGTCGACTGGGTAGCTCGTAGCGTGGTACAGCGTAGTCCATCAGGGCTTTGAAAGCTTCGCTTTCAACTAACCGGTAGGGCATCATCTTTAACGAGATTAGTCTAGCTATGTGTGCGTTCAAACCCTGTGTACGCGGATGCGAGGCTAAGTACTTCCTTTTTCTAACCATAGTCTCATGTAGGGTGAGCTGGACTGGAGAGCTGGAGATCGTGGAACTAGCGGGGGTGCCGGTGGACATGGCAGACTGAGAGACGGTGGGAGATGGTATTGTTGCCACCGGTGCCCTAGATGCAGTGTTTCCTACTACGAAACTGGTGATTCCCTGACCCTGACGGCTTTGGCCTGGCAAAGAAACCTGCACAGATACTGCAGGTGGTGCGGAAAATGGTGGCCCTACACTGCCGGAAGGGATGTTGCGTTGCTGACTAGCTTCATTGGCCGAGGGTGCTACAACCTTAAGGGACGTTTGGTAGTTAGTCCAGGCTTGCAAATGCATGGTGGTTAAATGTCTATGCATGCAACTTGTATTGAGAGTGACTTTTCAGATTCTGTCCTCTGCTTAAGGTAGTTGAACATTTTTGACAGATGACTTTGCGCTGATCAATTGGATGTTGTTTAAAAAAATGCCAGACTGCACTCTTTCTAGCATCGGATACCTTTTCAGGCATTGCAGACTGAGCTTTAACCGGATGGCCACGCTGTCCTCCAACAGGTTTTAGCTTTGCCACGCGTTTTGGGCAATATACGGGCCCGGCAGATGGAACCTGTTGCGATGTTGATGCCTGCTGCGGCCCCTCCTCCTCCGCTTCAGAACTGCTGCCGCCTGCACCCTGTTCCCCCAATGGCTGCCAATCGGGGTCAAGAACTGGGTCATCTATTACCTCTTCTTGTAGCTCGTGTGCAACTTCGTCTGTGTCACCGTGTCGGTCGGTGGTATAGCGTTCGTGATGGGGCAACATAGTCTCATCAGGGTCTGATTCTTGATCAGCACCCTGCGAGGGCAATGTTGTGGTCTGAGTCAAAGGACCAGCATAGTAGTCTGGCTGTGGCTGTGCATCAGTGCACTCCATGTCAGATTCAACTTGTAATGGGCATGGACTGTTAACTGCTTCACTTTCTAAGCCAGGGACGGTATGTGTAAAGAGCTCCATGGAGTAACCCGTTGTGTCGCCTGCTGCATTCTTCTCTGTTGTTGTTTTTGCTGAAGAGGACAAGGAAGCGACTTGTCCCTGACCGTGAACATCCACTAACGACGCGCTGCTTTGACATTTACCAGTTTCACGAGAGAAGGCAAAAGAGCTAGAGGCTGAGTCAGCAAGATAAGCCAAAACTTGCTCTTGCTGCTCCGGCTTTAAAAGCGGTTTTCCTACTCCCAGAAAAGGGAGCGTTCGAGGCCTTGTGTAGCCAGACGACGAACCTGGCTCCACAGCTCCAGACTTAGGTGCAATATTTTTTTTCCCACGACCAGCTGATGCTCCACCACTACCACTACCCTCATTACCAGCTGACAATGAACGCCCCCGGCCACGACCTCTTCCACCATACTTCCTCATTGTTTTAAAAACGTAAACAAACTAACGGTATTTGTTGCTGTCACACAAATTACACGGTGAGCTATAACTTCAGTATGATTTAGCTACCCCTTTACAGGTGAGTGAGACCACAACGAAAATCAGGCACAATGTTACACACTCTGTTGTTGGTGGCAACAAATGAGAGAGATGCCACACACGCAGGACTGTCACTGAAGCACAAATGTAAATATTAATCTCCCACTGATTTGATTTTTTTTTTTTTTTTCAGGGAGACTTTAGGAAAAAAAAAAAATAGAATAAAATGATTTTTTCAGGAAGAATTTAGAAACCAAAGAAAATAAAATGATTTTTTCAGGGAGAATTTAGAAAACAAATAAAACAAAAAAAGGCTTTCTATGGCCCACTGAGTGAGAGATGACGCACACAGGAGTCAGGAGTGGCACACAAGCCCAGAGGCCAATATTTATCTCCCACTGATTGATGTAGTGATTTTTTCAGGTAGATTTTGGAACCCAAATCAAGCTAAAAAAAATAATAGGCTTTCTATGGCCCACAATTGGAGAGAGAGAGAGAGATGGCACACCCAGGAGTCAAGACTGGCACACAAGCAGAAAGGGCAATATTAATCTCCCACTGATTTGTTTTTTGTTTTTTTTTCAGGGAGACTTTAGGAAAAAAAAAATAGAATAAAATGATTTTTTCAGGAAGAATTTAGAAACCAAATAAAATAAAATGATTTTTTCAGGGAGAATTTAGAAAACAAATAAAACAAAAAATGGCTTTCTATGGCCCAGAGTGAGAGATGACGCACACAGGAGTCAGGAGTGGCACACAAGCCCAGAGGCCAATATTTATCTCCCACTGATTGATGTAGTGATTTTTTCAGGTAGATTTTGGAACCCAAATCAAGCTAAAAAAATAATAGGCTTTCTATGGCCCACAATTGGAGAGAGAGAGAGAGAGAGAGATGGCACACCCAGGAGTCAAGACTGGCACACAAGCAGAAAGGGCAATATTAATCTCCCACTGATTTGTTTTTTTTTTTTTTTTTTCAGGGAGACTTTAGGAAAAAAAAAATAGAATAAAATGATTTTTTCAGGAAGAATTTAGAAACCAAATAAAATAAAATGATTTTTTCAGGGAGAATTTAGAAAACAAATAAAACAAAAAAAGGCTTTCTATGGCCCACTGAGTGAGAGATGACGCACACAGGAGTCAGGAGTGGCACACAAGCCCAGAGGCCAATATTTATCTCCCACTGATTGATGTAGTGATTTTTTCAGGTAGATTTTGGAACCCAAATCAAGCTAAAAAAATAATAGGCTTTCTATGGCCCACAATTGGAGAGAGAGAGAGAGATGGCACACCCAGGAGTCAAGACTGGCACACAAGCAGAAAGGGCAATATTAATCTCCCACTGATTTGTTTTTTTTTTTTTTTTTTCAGGGAGACTTTAGGAAAAAAAAAATAGAATAAAATGATTTTTTCAGGAAGAATTTAGAAACCAAATAAAATAAAATGATTTTTTTCAGGGAGAATTTAGAAAACAAATAAAACAAAAAAAGGCTTTCTATGGCCCACTGAGTGAGAGATGACGCACACAGGAGTCAGGAGTGGCACACAAGCCCAGAGGCCAATATTTATCTCCCACTGATTGATGTAGTGATTTTTTCAGGTAGATTTTGGAACCCAAATCAAGCTAAAAAAATAATAGGCTTTCTATGGCCCACAATTGGAGAGAGAGAGAGAGATGGCACACCCAGGAGTCAAGACTGGCACACAAGCAGAAAGGGCAATATTAATCTCCCACTGATTTGTTTTTTTTTTGTTTTTTTCAGGGAGACTTTAGGAAAAAAAAAATAGAATAAAATGATTTTTTCAGGAAGAATTTAGAAACCAAATAAAATAAAATGATTTTTTCAGGGAGAATTTAGAAAACAAATAAAACAAAAAAAGGCTTTCTATGGCCCACTGAGTGAGAGATGACGCACACAGGAGTCAGGAGTGGCACACAAGCCCAGAGGCCAATATTTATCTCCCACTTTTTTTTTTTTGTTCCAGGGAAAATTTATAAACCCAATAAAAAAAATAATAAATAGGCTTTCTATGGCCCACTATCTGAGAGACAGAGAGAGATGGCACGCTTAGGACTGGCACACAAGCCCAAAGGCCAATATTAATCTCCCTTTTTTTTTTAAGGGAGAATTTATAAAACCAAAAAAAAATAAATAAATAGGCTTTCTATGGCCCACTATTTGTGAGAGAGATGGCACGCTCAGGACTGGCACACAAGCCCAGAGGCCAATATTAATCTCCCACTTTTTTTTTTTTTCCAGGGAAAATTTATAAACCCAATAAAAAATAAATAAATAAATAGGCTTTCTATGGCCCACTATCTGAGAGAGAGAGATGGCACGCTTAGGACTGGCACACAAGCCCAAAGGCCAATATTAATCTCCCACTGATTGATTTATTGATTTTTTCAGGTAGAATTTAGAACCCAAATAAAGGAAAAAAAAAAAAAAATGGGCTTTCTATGGCCCACTGAGTGAGTGATGATGCACACAGGAGTCAGGAGTGGCACACAAGCCCTGAGGCCAATATTTTTCTCCCACTGATTGATGTAGTGATTTTTTCAGGTAGATTTTAGAACCAAAATCAAGCAAAAAAATAAATAGGCTTTCTATGGCCCACTGAGTGAGTGATGATGCACACAGGAGTCAAGAGTGGCACACAAGCCCTGAGGCCAATATTTTTCTCCCACTGATTGATGTAGTGATTTTTTCAGGTAGATTTTATAACCCAAATCAAGCAAAAAAATAAATAGGCTTTCTATGGCCCACTGAGTGAGAGATGACACAGACAGGGATGGCACTCTAGCAGAAATGTCAATCTTAATCTCCCACAAAAAAAAAAAAAAAAAAAACAGGGAGTGTCCTTCAATTACTATCTCCCTGCACTAATCTCAGCCAGGTATGGCAGGCAGCAATAAGGAGTGGACTGATGCACAAATTAAATAAAAAGTGTGTACAAACCAAAAAGATAGCTGTGCAGAAAGGAAGGAACAAGAGGATTTGTGCTTTGAAAAAAGCAGTTGGTTTGCACAGCGGCGTACACACAGCAATGCAGCTATCAGGGAGCCTTCTAGGGCAGCCCAATGAGCTACAGCGCTGAGGGGGAAAAAAAAAAAATGTAGCTTCCACTGTCCCTGCACACCGAAGGTGGTGTTGGGCAGTGGAAATCGCTACAGCACAAGCGGTTTGGTGGTTAATGGACCCTGCCTAACGCTATCCCTGCTTCTGACGAAGCGGCAGCAACCTCTCCCTAAGCTCAGATCAGCAGCAGTAACATGGCGGTCGGCGGGAACTCCCCTTTATAGCCCCTGTGACGCCGCAGACAGCAAGCCAATCACTGCAATGCCCTTCTCTAAGATGGTGGGGACCAGGACCTATGTCATCACGCTGCCCACACTCTGCGTTTACCTTCATTGGCTGAGAAATGGCGCTTTTCGCGTCATTGAAACGCGACTTTGGCGCGAAAGTCGTGTACCGCATGGCCGACCCCGCACAGGGGTCGGATCGGGTTTCATGAAACCCGACTTTGCCAAAAGTCGGCGACTTTTGAAAATGAACGACCCGTTTCGCTCAACCCTACTTGTGACCCTAAAAATTGAACCTTCCAGGAGTTTCATGGTGCTTGAAGCACTGGCAGCTGTTTGAAAGAGGGCAGCATGTCATTGCTTTATGCTATGCTACCCAGCTCAATAGCACCAAAACTTTTTTCCACTCATGGTTAGTGAAGTGGTGAAGCCATTTATTGTCAAACTACTGTGTTTTCTCTTTTTAAATCAAAATGACAACCAAAACATCCAAATGACCCTGGTCAAAAGTTCACATACCCTGGTGATTTTGCACAGAAGTTGACACAAATGGGTTTGAATAGCTACTAAAGGTAACATCCTCACCTTGTTCCAGAAGTTTTCAGGCTTGTCTCTGTGCTGTTTTGTCATACTTCGCAGGCGTACTTGTCTCTGCCCTGCTGATGTATGAGCAAAGTACTGTAATGCGCATTGTAAAGTGCAGCTTTCGTGTTTGGGAATCAATGAGGCAGTGACCCAACAAACTTCAACTTAAACTACTATATTTTCCAACTTACAGACAAATCCAAAACTTTATCCTCCGATTTGCAGCCGTAAGGTCCACTTCAGTCCGTAGCCATGGACGACTGCATTACTGCATAATCTGTTGGTGCAGTAATGGCTTGCTCAAGTCTCTAGTCTGTGTTTAAGCCACAAACAGGCCTGCACAGAGCTCCTACTCTGTTCCATGCAAAACACAATACTGACACACCCAAACCTTAAGTGAAAGTTTAAATGGGAATTATGTACATAGCCTTTCCCAAGACCCAAAGTGGAAGGAGAGATCCAACCCACTACCATCCTACAGATCTCTCCAAAAATAAAAGCCCATGTTGGGTTTCCTTAAATCTGACTTGGTAAGGTAGTTTGACTAAATCTACACTCACTTTTATTTTGCATTGTAACCACAGCTGTGGCTGTAATTACAATGCTCTGCAGCAGGTTTGGTATGCTTCTATGAACATCCTGGGGACACTGTTATGTTTGCTAATGACAGGTGTTATGAAGGCAATCCAGAAACACAGTGTGCTTAGCGATCAGAGCGCACACAGTGATCTGACAAATACCCAAAAATACAAGAACGAGCTCTGAGACGTGGAAACTCTGTAGACTGCACACCTGATCCTATCCTAAACACAACTAAAAGCGGCTGTGGATTGCGCCTAACAACTACCTAGGCAACTCGGCACAGCCTAAGAAACTAGCTAGCCTGAAGATAGAAAAATAGGCCTGACTTGCCCCAGAGAAATTCCCCAAAGGAAAAGGCAGCCCCCCACATATAATGACTGTGAGTAAGATGAAAAGACAAAACGTAGGGATGAAATAGATTCAGCAAAGTGGGGCCCGATATTCTAGGACAGAGCGAGGACAGTAAAGCGAACTTTGCAGTCTACAAAAAACCCTAAAGCAAAACCACGCAAAGGGGGCAAAAAAACCCCACCGTGCCGAACTAACGGCACGGCGGTACACCCTTTGCGTCTCAGAGCTTCCAGCAAAACAAAAGACAAGCTGGACAGAAAAAAAGCAACAAAAAAGCAAAAAGCACTTAGCTATACAGAGCAGCAGGTCACAGGAACAATCAGGAGAAGCTCAGATCCAACACTGAAACATTGACAAGGAGCAAGGATAGCAGCATCAGGCGGAGTTAAGTAATGAAGCAGTTAACGAGCTCACCAGAACACCTGAGGGAGGAAGCTCAGAAGCTGCAGTACCACTTGTGACCACAGGAGTGAATTCAGCCACAGAATTCACAACAGTACCCCCCCCCTTGAGGAGGGGTCACCGAACCCTCACCAGAGCCCCCAGGCCGACCAGGATGAGCCGCATGAAAGGTACGAACAAGATCGGAAGCATGAACATCAGAGGCAAAAACCCAGGAATTATCTTCCTGAGCATAACCCTTCCATTTAACCAGATACTGGAGTTTCCGTCTAGAAACACGAGAATCCAAAATCTTCTCCACAATATACTCCAATTCCCCCTCCACCAAAACCGGGGCAGGAGGCTCAACAGATGGAACCATAGGTGCCACGTATCTCCGCAACAACGACCTATGGAATACATTATGTATGGAAAAGCAGTCTGGGAGGGTCAAACGAAAAGACACAGGATTGAGAACCTCAGAAATCCTATACGGACCAATAAAACGAGGTTTAAATTTAGGAGAGGAAACCTTCATAGGAATATGACGAGAAGATAACCAAACCAGATCCCCAACACGAAGTCGGGGACCCACACGGCGTCTGCGATTAGCGAAAAGTTGAGCTTTCTCCTGGGACAAGATCAAATTGTCCACTACCTGAGTCCAGATCTGCTGCAACCTATCCACCACAGAATCCACACCAGGACAGTCCGAAGATTCAACCTGTCCTGAAGAGAAACGAGGATGGAACCCAGAATTGCAAAAAAATGGAGAAACCAAGGTAGCCGAGCTGGCCCGATTATTAAGAGCGAACTCAGCCAACGGCAAAAAGGACACCCAATCATCCTGGTCTGCAGAAACAAAACATCTCAGATATGTTTCCAAGGTCTGATTGGTTCGTTCGGTCTGGCCATTAGTCTGAGGATGGAAAGCCGAGGAAAAAGATAGGTCAATGCCCATCCTACCACAAAAGGCTCGCCAAAACCTTGAAACAAACTGGGAACCTCTGTCAGAAACAATATTCTCAGGAATGCCATGCAAACGAACCACATGCTGGAAGAACAAAGGCACCAAATCAGAGGAGGAAGGCAATTTAGCCAAGGGCACCAGATGGACCATTTTAGAAAAGCGATCACAGACCACCCAAATGACTGACATCTTTTGAGAAACGGGAAGGTCAGAAATGAAATCCATCGAAATATGTGTCCAAGGCCTCTTTGGGACCGGCAAGGGCAAAAGCAACCCACTGGCACGAGAACAGCAGGGCTTAGCCCTAGCACAAATCCCACAGGACTGCACAAAAGTACGTACATCCCGTGACAGAGATGGCCACCAGAAGGATCTAGCCACTAACTCTCTGGTACCAAAGATTCCAGGATGACCAGCCAACACCGAACAATGAAGTTCAGAGATAAGTTTATTAGTCCACCTATCAGGGACGAACAGTTTCTCTGCTGGACAACGATCAGGTTTATTCGCCTGAAATTTTTGCAGCACCCGCCGCAAATCAGGGGAGATGGCAGACACAATGACTCCTTCCTTGAGGATACCCGCTGGCTCAGATAAACCCGGAGAGTCGGGCACAAAACTCCTAGACAGAGGATCCGCCTTCACATTATTAGAGCCCGGAAGGTACGAAATCACAAAGTCGAAGCGGGCAAAAAATAACGACCAACGGGCCTGTCTAGGATTCAAGCGCTTGGCAGACTCGAGATAAGTCAAGTTCTTATGATCAGTCAATACCACCACGCGATGCTTAGCTCCTTCAAGCCAATGACGCCACTCCTCGAATGCCCACTTCATGGCCAGCAACTCTCGATTGCCCACATCATAATTACGCTCAGCGGGCGAAAACTTCCTGGAAAAGAAAGCACATGGTTTCATCACTGAGCAATCAGAACCTCTCTGTGACAAAACCGCCCCTGCTCCAATCTCAGAAGCATCAACCTCGACCTGGAACGGAAGAGAAACATCTGGCTGACACAACACAGGGGCAGAACAAAAACGACGCTTCAACTCCTGAAAAGCTTCCACAGCAGCAGAAGACCAATTAACCAAATCAGCACCCTTCTTGGTCAAATCGGTCAATGGTTTGGCAATGCTAGAAAAATTACAGATGAAGCGACGATAAAAATTAGCAAAGCCCAGGAACTTTTGCAGACTTTTCAGAGATGTCGGCTGAATCCAATCCTGGATGGCTTGGACCTTAACTGGATCCATCTCGATAGTAGAAGGGGTAAAGATGAACCCCAAAAATGAAACTTTCTGCACACCGAAGAGACACTTTGATCCCTTCACAAACAAAGAGTTTGCACGCAGGACCTGAAAAACCATTCTGACCTGCTTCACATGAGACTCCCAATCATCTGAGAAGATCAAAATGTCATCCAAGTAAACAATCAGGAATTTATCCAGATACTCACGGAAGATGTCATGCATAAAAGACTGAAACACAGATGGAGCATTGGCAAGTCCGAACGGCATCACTAGATACTCAAAATGACCCTCGGGCGTATTGAATGCAGTTTTCCATTCATCTCCTTGCCTGATTCTCACCAGATTATACGCACCACGAAGATCTATCTTAGTGAACCAACTAGCCCCCTTAATCCGAGCAAACAAGTCAGATAACAATGGCAAGGGATACTGAAATTTAACAGTGATCTTATTAAGAAGGCGGTAATCAATACACGGTCTCAGCGAACCATCCTTCTTGGCTACAAAGAAGAACCCTGCTCCCAGTGGTGATGACGATGGGCGAATATGTCCCTTCTCCAGGGATTCCTTCACATAACTGCGCATAGCGGCGTGTTCGGGCACGGATAAATTAAATAATCGACCTTTAGGGAATTTACTACCAGGAATCAAATTGATAGCACAATCACAATCCCTATGCGGAGGTAGAGCATCGGACTTGGGCTCTTCAAATACATCCTGATAATCAGACAAGAACTCTGGGACCTCAGAAGGGGTGGATGACGAAATCGACAAAAATGGAACATCACCATGTACCCCCTGACAACCCCAGCTGGATACCGACATGGAATTCCAATCCAATACTGGATTATGGGTTTGTAGCCATGGCAACCCCAACACGACCACATCATGCAGATTATGCAACACCAGAAAGCGAATAACTTCCTGATGTGCAGGAGCCATGCACATGGTCAGCTGGGCCCAGTATTGAGGTTTATTCTTGGCCAAAGGTGTAGCATCAATTCCTCTCAATGGAATAGGACACCGCAAAGGCTCCAAGAAAAACCCACAACGTTTAGCATAATACAAATCCATCAGATTCAGGGCAGCGCCCGAATCCACAAACGCCATGACAGAAAACGACGACAAAGAGCATATCAAGGTAATGGACAGAAGGAATTTGGACTGTACAGTACCAATGACGGCAGACCTAGCGGACCGCTTAGTGCGCTTAGGACAATCAGAAATAGCATGAGTGGAATCACCACAGTAGAAACACAGACCATTCAGACGTCTGTATTCCTGCCGTTCAACTCTAGTCATAGTCCTATCGCACTGCATAGGCTCAGGTTTAACCTCAGGCAGTACCGCCAAATGGTGCACAGATTTACGCTCGCGCAAGCGTCGACCGATCTGAATGGCCAAAGACAAAGACTCATTCAAACCAGCAGGCATAGGAAATCCCACCATCACATCCTTAAGAGCCTCAGAGAGACCCTTTCTGAACAAAGCTGCCAGCGCAGATTCATTCCACTGAGTGAGTACTGACCACTTCCTAAATTTCTGACAATATACTTCTATATCATCCTGACCCTGGCACAAAGCCAGCAAATTTTTCTCAGCCTGATCCACTGAATTAGGCTCATCGTACAGCAATCCGAGCGCCAGGAAAAACGCATCGACACTACTCAATGCAGGGTCTCCTGGCGCAAGAGAAAATGCCCAGTTTTGACGGTCGCCGCGCAAAAAAGAAATAATAATCAAAACCTGTTGAATAGGATTACCAGAAGAATGAGGTTTCAAGGCCAGAAATAGCTTACAATTATTTTTGAAACTTAGAAACTTAGTTCTATCTCCAAAAAACAAATCAGGAATAGGAATTCTTGGTTCTAACATAGATTTCTGATCAATAGTATCTTGAATTTTTTGTACATTTATAACGAGATTATCCATTGAAGAGCACAGACCCTGAATATCCATGTCCACACCTGTGTCCAGAATCACCCAAATGTCTAGGGGGAAAAAAAAAAGTGAACACAGAGCAGAAAAAAAAAAATGATGTCAGAACTTTTTCTTTCCCTCTATTGAGAATCATTAGTTTGGCTCCTTGTACTGTTATGTTTGCTAATGACAGGTGTTATGAAGGCAATCCAGAAACACAGTGTGCTTAGCGATCAGAGCGCACACAGTGATCTGACAAATACCCAAAAATACAAGAACGAGCTCTGAGACGTGGAAACTCTGTAGACTGCACACCTGATCCTATCCTAAACACAACTAAAAGCGGCTGTGGATTGCGCCTAACAACTACCTAGGCAACTCGGCACAGCCTAAGAAACTAGCTAGCCTGAAGATAGAAAAATAGGCCTGACTTGCCCCAGAGAAATTCCCCAAAGGAAAAGGCAGCCCCCCACATATAATGACTGTGAGTAAGATGAAAAGACAAAACGTAGGGATGAAATAGATTCAGCAAAGTGGGGCCCGATATTCTAGGACAGAGCGAGGACAGTAAAGCGAACTTTGCAGTCTACAAAAAACCCTAAAGCAAAACCACGCAAAGGGGGCAAAAAAAAACCACCGTGCCGAACTAACGGCACGGCGGTACACCCTTTGCGTCTCAGAGCTTCCAGCAAAACAAAAGACAAGCTGGACAGAAAAAAAGCAACAAAAAAGCAAAAAGCACTTAGCTATACAGAGCAGCAGGTCACAGGAACAATCAGGAGAAGCTCAGATCCAACACTGAAACATTGACAAGGAGCAAGGATAGCAGCATCAGGCGGAGTTAAGTAATGAAGCAGTTAACGAGCTCACCAGAACACCTGAGGGAGGAAGCTCAGAAGCTGCAGTACCACTTGTGACCACAGGAGTGAATTCAGCCACAGAATTCACAACAGGACACATAACGACCCTCGTATATCATTCCCCTCACTGCCTCACATATCCCACCTGCTCAAATTTGGGGAGGTTGAACATGTTACCATACAGGATGCCCGTGATAGGGCATCAGCATTTCCTTGCGCCTTCCGAACTCGATGTTCCACCGAGAAACTAAAATTTTGCAATGGCAGAAACCATCTGGTGACTTGAGCATTTCTCTACTTGGCATTTCTCATCCAGACCAAGGGTGAATTACCAAGCGAAACTGTTGCTTCAGTAAATAATAACGTAGGGACTCCAGGGCCTACTTAATGGCCAAGCACTCCTTCTCCACTATGCTATAATTTTTCTCTGCCAGGGTAAGGTAGGTGACCGGATGTTCTTCTCCATTCACCTCTTGAGACTAAACCGCCCTTAGGCCTACCTCTGAGGCATCCGTTTTGACGATAAAGCCTTTCTTGATGTTGGGGCTGGTGAGGACAGGCTTTCCACACATCACCAACTTCATGGACTGGAATGTTTTCCCCACCTGAGGGTTCCACCGAACCATGACCAATTTCCTTCCCTTTAAAGGGAACCTGTCACTCCCAAAATGGAAGTTGAGCTAAGCCCACCGGCATCAGGGGCTTATCTACAGCATTCTGGAATGCTGTAGGTAAGCACCCGATGTATCCTGAAAGATGAGAAAAAGAGGTTAGATTATACTCACCTGGGCAGGCGGTCCAATCCGATGGGCATGGCGGTCCGGTTCGGGACCTCCCATCTTCTTACGATGACATCCTCTTCTTGTCTTCACGCTGCGGCTCCGGCGCAGGCGTACTTTGTCTGCCCTGTTGAGGGCAGAGCAAAGTACTGCAGTGCGCAGGCGCCTGGCAGGGTCAGAGAGGCCCGGCGCCTGCGCACTGCAGTACTTTGCTCTGCCCTCAACAGGGCAGACAAAGTACGCCTGCGCCGGAGCCGCAGTGTGAAGACAAGAAGAGCACGTCATCCTATGAAGATGGGAGGTCCCGGACCGGACCGCGACGCCCATCGAACCGGACCGCAGCGGGAACGCCCCTGTGTGAGTATAATATAACCTCTTTTTCTCACCTTTCAGGATACATCGGGGGCTTATCTACAGCATTCCAGAATGCTTCTAGATAAGCCCCTGATGCCGGTGGGCTTAGCTCAATTTCCATTTTGGGGGTGACAGGTTCCCTTTTAGAGATTGTTCAAAGGTGTCAATCTCTCGGCAACATTAGGTATAAATTGTCAGTAATACCCAATGATGCCAATCTTTGCTCTTTCCTGTTTCATAGTAAGAGGCCAGGAACAGTTTTGAATGGCCTCAATTTTGTTTATTTGGGGTTTGACCCAGGATAACCACCTGATCTAGGTTGCCCAGGTCCCCAGGCCCCACCCAGCACTGTAGGGAAACTGGAAGAGTTCACACCAACCAGTCAACTACTACCCTCTCTACCAACTGGGCTGGGCTGAAGCTCTCAAGCTGGAGACATTTTTTTACTAACTGCAATAAGTCATATGCCTGAGACCTAGCAGTTCCGGTCTCCACAAAGGACCACTGGTACACTCGTTTTGCCCATACATATGCATTAACCTCCAGTTGGGCAAGGATCTCACTTTTCAGTTTCCCATAGTTCTGGGCATCCTCCCTGCTGACGTCAAAATAATATTTGTGGGCGTCTCCCATCAGGAACAGGCCACCAGTTCAGGCCACTGGGAAATCGTCAAACTCTTCCGCTTCGCTGTGCATTCAAACATGGTAAAGGAAGCTTCCCTGTCCTCCGGACTCATGTTCCTCAGTGCTGACGCGGGCCTTGGGACAAACTGGGGTCGGCGGTGGGGGTGTCTCTCGCAATCTATTACAGAATCAGGTTGTAGGTCTGCTGCTGCCGTTGGTGCTGTTGGTGCTGTTCCTGCTGTTGGTTGCCATTGTAACTGCAGCTGTTGCTGCTGGGTGAGGGCCAACTTTCATGTTTATTTCATTTGTGTGTATTAGAACAACACAAAAAATAGAGAAAAAAAGATGAATTGGACATCATTTCACACAAACCCCCCAAAATGGGCCAAACAAAATTTTTGGCACCTTTCCAGAATTTTAGGTAATCAACTTTGTTTCAAGCATCTTATGCTCATTCAAACTCACTTGTGGTAAGTAACTGGTGTGGGCAATAGGAAAATCACACCTAAAACAAGATAAAAAGCGGAGAAGTTCGCTCAATCTTTGCATTGTGCGTCTGTGTGCCACACTAAGCATGGAAACCAGGAAGAGGAGAAGAGAACTGTTTGAGGACTTGAGAACTAAAATTGTTAAAAAATATCAACAATCTCAAGATTACAAATCCATCTCCAGAGATCTTGATGTTCCTTTGTCCATAATAGTGGGCAACATAATCAAGAAGTTTACAACCCACGGCACTATAGCTAATCTTCCTGGATGTGGATGGAAGAAACATTTGCTTAAAGGTACCTTCACACATAACGATTTCGTTAACGATATCGTTGCAACGTCACGCTTTTTGTGACGTAGCAACGATCCCGCTAACGATCTCGTTATGTGTGACAGCGACCAACGATCAGGCCCCTGCTGGGAGATCGTTGGTCGCTGGGGAATGATCAGCACCTTTTTTTGGTCGCTGATCACCCGCTGTCATCGCTGGATCGGCGTGTGTGACCCCGATCCAGCGATGTGTTCACTTGTAACCAGGGTAAATATAACCCGATATTTACCCTGGTTACCATTGTAAAAGTTTAAAAAAAAAAACAGTACATACTCACATTCTGATGTCTGTCACGTTCCCCACCGTCAGCTTCCCTGCACTGACTGTCAGCTCCGGCCATAAAGCACAGCACAGCGGTGACGTCACCGCTGTGCTCTGCTTTACGGCCGGCGCTGACGCAGTCAGTGCGGGAAGCTGACGGCGGGGGACGTGACAGACATCGGAAAGTGAGTATGTAGTGTTTTTTTTTTTTTTCTACTTTTACAATGGTAACCAGGGTAAATATCGGGTTACTAAGCGCGGCCCTGCACTTAGTAACCCGATGTTTACCCTGGTTACCCGGGGACTTCGGCATCGTTGAAGACAGTTTCAACGATGCCGAAGTCGTTCCCCTGATCGTTGGTCGCTCGAGAGAGCTGTCGTGTGACAGCTCCCCAGCGACCACACAACGACTTACCAACGATCACGGCCAGGTCGTATCGCTGGTCGTGATCGTTGGTAAGTCGTTTAGTGTAACGGTACCTTAAAGGATGCAACACAGGATAGTGCAGATAGTAGACAAGCAGTCCTAATCAAATTCCAAAGAAATTTAAGCTGTACTGTCCTGCAGGCTCAGAGTGCATCTGTGTCAGCGCGAACTGTCCGTTGACATTTGAATCAAATGAAATGCTATGGCAGGAGACCAAGGAGGACCCCACTGCTGACACAGAGGCATAAAAAAGCTAGAATGAAGTGTGCCAAAATGTACACAAGTAAGCCAAAATCCTGGCTTGTGAGCAGATGAGACCATGATAGAGCTTTTTGGTAAAGCACATCATTTTACTGTTTACCGAAAACAGAATGAGGCCTACAAAGAAAAGAATACAGTACATATAATGAAAAATGGTGGAGATTCAAAGATGTTTTAGGTTTGTTTTGCTACCTCTGGCACAGGGTGCGGTGCCTTGACTGTGTGCAAGACATCATGAAATCTGGGGGTCTTCCAGCAGGACAATAACCCCAAACATACTTTAAGAAGCACCCAGAAATAAATGAAACCAAAGCACTAGAGAGTTGTGAAATGGCCAGCAATGAGTCCGGAACTAAATCCCAATCAACCCTTGTGGAGAGATCTTAAAATTGCTGTTGGGAGAAGGCACCGTTCATATATGAGAGGCCTGGAGCAGTTTTCAAAAGAAGAGTGGTAAAAAATTCCAGTTGAGAGGTGTATGGTTTTAGGAAACAATTAATTGCAGTTACCATATATACTCGTGAATAAGCCAAGGTTTTCAGCAAATTTTTTTGTGCTGAAAACGCCCGCCCTCGGCTTATACACTAGTCAATTGTCCAGAACGCTGGTGGGGGAGGGGGAGCGGCGTAGCAGCAGCAGGAGCCAGCGGCTGTGGCAGAGTGACAGCTGCAGCCACCGGCTAACAGAAGACATCATACTCACCCTCCGTTGCTGCATCTCCGTTGTCCCGGCACCGGCAGCTCACCTCTCTTGAGCGATCACGTGGTACCGCTCATTAATGTAATGAATATGTATGCGTCTCCACTCCCATAGGCGTGGAGCGCATATTCAACACCTTAATGAGCGGTACCGCGTGACCGCTCAGCGCAGGAGTTGAGAGCTGCCGGCGCCGGGATAACGGAAATGCAGGGACAGAGACCCATTCGCGAGGAGGGTGAGTAGGATGGGGGGTGGGAGGGGGGATGTGAGCAATACATACTACCATGGGACGGGGGGAGCAGAGCCATGGGGGACCGGGGGAGCCGAGCCATGCGGGACCGGGGGAGCCGAGCCATGCGGGACCGGGGAGCCATGCATACAACAGGGGGAGCCACACATACCAGGATAGGACAGGGGGAGCCACATATCAGGGCAGGACACAGAGAGCCACATACCAGGACAGGATAGGGGGAGCCACATACCAGGACAGGTATGAGGGGACAATGCATACCCGGCTTATACTCGAGTCAATAAGTTGGTGCCTTGGCTTATACTCGGGTCGGTTTATACTCGAGTATGTACGGTATTTATTCCAAAGGGTGTGCAACCAAATATTAAGTTGAGGGTGCCAACAATTTTGGCGTTTTATGTGAAATGATGTCCCATCTGCACTTTTTCTTAGTTTTTCTTTTTTTATGTTATTCCAATACACACAAAGGAAATAAGCACATGTATAACAAAATATGTGTAATTTCAGTAATTTTGCGGGAGAAATATTTCATTTTCTGGAACAATTTCAAAAATACCAACACTTCTGACCATGATTATATATACACAGGCTCGGACTGGCCCACCGGAGAACCGGAGGATTCTCCGGTGGGCCCAGGCACTGACACCTGCTGTGTGGGCCCCCACTGCTCCAGGGCCCCCCCCACCTCCCTCCCACCCTCCTTCCTTGAAGACGATACTCACCCTGCTCCAGCGATGGTTGGTCTCGGCGTCTGCAGCTCAGCTCCTCCTGCTTGAGCGGTCACGTGGTACCGCTCATTAAGGTCATGAATATGCGCATATTCATGACCTTAATTAGCGGTATCACATGACCGCTCAAGCAGGAAGAAGGTGCTGCGCCGGAAGTCGGGACAGAGCCTGGAGCCATGTCTACGCGGCCGCGCGGTGTTTGGGACAGGACAGGTGAGTCTGAGGGACGGGTCAGGTCAGGTGAGTATGAGGGACGGGGGCGGGGCGTCCTCCAGTGCGGCGCTGATAGCAGGAGATCTCCTGTGCTGTGGAGAGAGGCTGAGGAGCAGCGCAATGGTGGGGGCTCTGTACATGACAGGAGTACTCCATGGGGCTGATCTGAGGGTTGTGGGGGCACAGATAAGCGGACGTTCCTACATGGGGGCTGTACAGAGAGCAGGGTGACTTTTGAATGTGGGGAAGGAGGGGGTACTGTCACATGGGGGTCTGTGGGGAAGGAGGGGGTGCTGTCACGTGGGGGTCTTTGGGGAAGGAGGGGGTGCTGTCACGTGGGGGTCTTTGGGGAAGGAGGGGGTGCTGTCATGTGGGGGTCTGTGGGGAAGGAGGGGGTGCTGTCAGGTGGGGGTCTGTGGGGAAGAAGGGGGTGCTGTCACGTGGGGGTCTGTGGGGAAGGAGGGGGTGCTGTCACGTGGGGGTCTGGGGAAGGAGGGGGTGCTGTCACGTGGGGGTCTGTGGGGAAGGAGGGGGTGTCACGTGGGGGTCTGTGGGGAGGGAGGGGGTGCTGTCACGTGGGGGTCTGTGGGGAGGGAGGGGATGCTGTCACACACATGGGGGGTCTGTGGGGAAGGAGGGGGTGCTGTCACACACATGGGGGGGTCTGTGGGGAAGGAGGGGGTGCTGTCACACACATGGGGGGTCTGTGGGGAAGGAGGGGGTGCTGTCACACACATGGGGGTTCTGAAGGAGGACATAAGCCGGCGCGCCATGCAAGATGGGAGCGGGGGGGGGGGGGGTTGAGAGATAAGCCATGCATACAGGGGGGGACAAGATCCATGCATTCGGGGGGGAATACGAGCCATGCATTCAGGGGGTATTTATGAGCCAAGCATAGAGGGGGGAATATGAGCCATGCATTCAGGGGGGGGGGGAATATGAGCCATGCATACAGGAGGGGGAATATGAGCCATGCATACAGGAGGGGGGGGGGTCATTATACAGCATTGAGCATCATGTGGGATCATTATACAGTATTGAGCATCATCTGTGGCCATTATACAGTATTGAGCATCATGTGTGGCCATTATACAGTGTTGAGCATCATGTGGGGCCATTGTACAGTATTGAGCATCATGTGTGGCCATTATACAGTATTGAGCATCATGTGTGGCCAATGGACATTATACAGTATGGAGCATCATGTGTGGCCGTTTTACAGTATGGAGCATCATGTGTGGCCGTTATACAGTATGGAGCATCATGTGTGGCCGTTATACAGTATGGAGCATCATGTGTGGCCGTTATACAGTATGGAGCATCATGTGTGGCCATTATACAGTATTGAGCATCATGTGGGATCATTATACAGTATGGAGCATCATGTGTGGCCATTATACAGTATGGAGCGTCATTTGTGGCCATTATACAGTATGGAGCATCATCTGTGGCCATTATACAGTATGGAGCATCATGTGTGGCCATTATACAGTATGGAGCATCATTTGTGGCCATTATACAGTATGGAGCATCATGTGTGTGGCCATTATACAGTATTGAGCATTATGTGTGGCCATATTTTTTTTTGTTTATAATTATTGTATATAAAACAGTGTGATCAGCAGTGCTAAATGGGTGTGGTTGGGACATGGATATGGGTGTGACTAGTTGTGAAATGGGTGTGGTAAGAGGCGTGGCCCAAAATTTGCCGCGGCACACTAAGCGCGCCGCAAACTTTATACCTCCTTCCCTTCTTCAACAGTTGGGAGGTATGGTACCACATTTGCCACATCACGGCAAGTGCCGCAAATCCCATAGGGAATGAATGAGGCCGAACGCAGTATTGCTGTAAGTGATCCGTTACGCGGCAGATGCAGAAAAACTGCCCGATCTACTGCAAAAGGCGACTTTCACATCAGCGATTCTTGCCAAAGTCTATGCCGATACTCACCAAAGGGGGAGGCAGCACTAAAAGTGCCTAGGGCAGCAGAAACTCTAAATAATGCCCTTGGGGGCTACATTCTATTCTGTGGGGAGACTGCATTATACTCAGGGTACTACATTATATTATGGGGGGCTACATCATACTATATGAGGGGGCTACAGTATACTCTATGGGGGGGCTGCATTATATTCTGTGGTGGAACTGCATTCTCTCAGGGGACTACATTATATTCTGTGGTGGGTTGCACTATACTATATGAGGTGGGCTGCATTATACCCTATGGGGGTGCTACATTATATTCTATGGTGGGGACTGTCATACCTGAAGGGGTTGCATTATATTTTGTGGGGTGCTGCATTATATTCTATGAGAGGGGACCGCATTATATTTTATGAGGGGGCTACATTATATTCTGTGAGGTTGGCTACCCCAACCCTTGCTACATTATTAAGACGTG
This sequence comes from Ranitomeya imitator, assembly GCF_032444005.1. Taxonomy (NCBI): domain Eukaryota; kingdom Metazoa; phylum Chordata; class Amphibia; order Anura; family Dendrobatidae; genus Ranitomeya; species Ranitomeya imitator. The sequence goes on along the minus strand of NC_091282.1, from coordinate 1,058,427,283 downwards.
AACTACCTTATATTATACCCTGATATTAGCGCTTTTTACCGCACAATTGGTGGTCTTGTATCTATTTCTATGTAGCTACATAGTGGGCCCCAAGAATGATTTTCTCTGGTGGGCCCAAGGTGCTCCAGTCCGACGCTGTATATACATCATACTAGTATGCTATAGCAGAGTTCTTAAGGGTGCTCGCTGTACTTTATATAGGGAAAAATTGTCAAAGTTTTATCCAGAAAACTAAAAAATATTTATCCATCATCCAGGTGCAATCTGTATACAATCTGTTGGTTGTGTTTTTTTTTTTTTTGTAGCAGCAGATATTCATGATTTACAAGACCATTTACAGTTTCCTATGTTACAGAGCTGCAATATATCCAGGAAAAATGAATGCTAAACTCTGCTCTGTATAGCATTTGATTTTTATTGTGCACATATAGACAGATTTATAGATTTGGAGATTTACGGAAGAATCAAGTGCATGCTGTGTTTTTTTTTTTACATACAGATTTGGTTTCTGAAAAAAATTGCTCGTATGTACTGCCCCATTGAATAACATTGGACAGAGTGTGGTCCATTTTTTATGGACAGCACCCAGTCCGAAAAAACGGTTGTGCCCTTACTCTTTTCCCCACTTCCACATTTCAGTGCCCTCAGCAGTGCTGCAGCGTTATGGAGTACACAGAGCTATTTGTTACTATCTCCTCATACTTATCCTTTAAATATACTACACTTTCACTGCACTTTTTATTTTAACATATTGTAACTTTTAGCTATGGAATATGAAAAAGAGGATATGTTGAAGCAAAACACGAGCTTTGTGGCATTTTTAAAGGTTAACTGTCTGTGACTCTTAGAGTCATAGTGAATCAGCAGAATGATTTCATCATTGTGAACAATTTTTTAGTTTTATGCTTGATTCTTACCTCAAAAAGCATTATTATCTTCTAACATTTGTTACTGGGGGTGGAATAACCAATGGGAGCATTAGGTAGTCCCTTGTGTGCAGCGCCCCAGAGTCCTGGTCGTTGCAGTAATGTCATTCTTCCACCAGGGGGAGCGATGTTACGTCTGATGGCACCAAAGGAGTTCACCCTGCCAGGTATCACAGCCACACACACACTTCACACGCCGGCCACCAGGGGGAGCAAAAGGTTCTATCTATTAGGCCACTCCTCACACTTGGGTAAAACTGGGGGTTGGTTAGGAAGTGAGGAAGAAGCTGACTGGAGGGAGAAGGAGATAGTCAGTCGGAGTTGGAGCCAGGAGAGGGAGAGAAGCAGCCTGGGCTCGGCCCAGGGAATTCCTGTCAGACAGACAGAGGAACAAGAAGGAACATCAGAGGCTCAGTAAAGAAAGAAGGACACGGAGCTGCGCCTGCAACCCATGCGGCAGCCTCCTAAGAAAGGACAAGAAAGGAAGTGTGCCGTAGTGAATGAGCACAGAAGTCATAGCAACAGGAGTAAAACATCAGTGGGAGACCAGCTAGAAGCAGGCTGCCTCCCTTTGAGCGCAGATCCGGTGGCCGGAACATCGAGGGAGTAATATACTCTACGCTTTACTTCAGAGACCGGCAGGGCAGTCGATTACAAGTTGGCTGCCCGACCTAAACACCTAAGCAGACAAGGTGGCAACGCGGAGGAGGGGCGACACTAGGGTCCCTATAAAATAGCCTCAGGCCACCACCGTCATACGGGTTATGTGTTATGGCTGGCAATCAGGCAACACAGCGTGCAGTAATCAGCGCACATACAGAGATCTGGCAATAACCAAAAACAATAGGACGAGCTCTGAGACGTGGAATCTCTGTAGACTGCAGTACCTGATCTATCCTCACACAACTATAAGCAGCAGTGGATTGCGCCTATCAACTACCTATGCAACTCGGCACTGCCTGAGGAGCTGACTAGCCTGAAGATAGAAATACAAGCCTGACTTACCTCAGAGAAATACCCCAAAGGAATAGGCAGCCCCCCACATATAATGACTGTTAGCAAGATGAAAAGACAAACGTAGGAATGAAATAGATTCAGCAAAGTGAGGCCCGATATTCTAGACAGAGCGAGGATAGCAAAGAGAACTATGCAGTCTACAAAAAACCCTAAAACGAAAACCACGCAAAGGGGCAAAAAGACCCACCGTGCCGAACTAACAGCACGGCGGTGCACCCCTTTGCTTCTCAGAGCTTCCAGCAAAAGTTAATAGCAAGCTGGACAGAAAAAACAGAAAACAAACTAGAAGCACTTATCTAGCAGAGCAGCAGGCCCAAGGAAAGATGCAGTAGCTCAGATCCAACACTGGAACATTGACAAGGAGCAAGGAAGACAGACTCAGGTGGAGCTAAATAGCAAGGCAGCCAACGAGCTCACCAAAACACCTGAGGGAGGAAGCCCAGAGACTGCAATACCACTTGTGACCACAGAAGTGAACTTAGCCACAGAATTCACAACAGTACCCCCCCCTTGAGGAGGGGTCACCGAACCCTCACCAGAACCCCCAGGCCGACCAGGATGAGCCACATGAAAGGCACGAACAAGATCTGGGGCATGGACATCAGAGGCAAAAACCCAGGAATTATCTTCCTGAGCATAACCCTTCCATTTGACCAGATACTGGAGTTTCCGTCTAGAGACACGAGAATCCAAAATCTTCTCCACAATATACTCCAATTCCCCCTCCACCAAAACAGGGGCAGGAGGCTCCACAGATGGAACCATAGGTGCCACGTATCTCCTCAACAACGACCTATGGAATACATTATGTATGGAAAAGGAGTCTGGGAGGGTCAGACGAAAAGACACCGGATTGAGAATCTCAGAAATCCTATACGGACCAATAAAACGAGGTTTAAATTTAGGAGAGGAAACCTTCATAGGTATATGACGAGAAGATAACCAAACCAGATCCCCAACACGAAGTCGGGGTCCCACACGGCGTCTGCGATTAGCGAAAAGCTGAGCCTTCTCCTGGGACAAGGTCAAATTGTCCACTACCTGAGTCCAGATCTGCTGCAACCTGTCCACCACATAATCCACACCAGGACAGTCCGAAGACTCAACCTGTCCTGAAGAGAAACGAGGATGGAACCCAGAATTGCAGAAAAATGGAGAGACCAAGGTAGCCGAGCTGGCCCGATTATTAAGGGCGAACTCAGCCAACGGCAAAAATGACACCCAATCATCCTGGTCAGCGGAAACAAAACATCTCAGATATGTTTCCAAGGTCTGATTGGTTCGTTCGGTCTGGCCATTAGTCTGAGGATGGAAGGCCGAGGAAAAAGATAGGTCAATGCCCATCCTACCACAAAAGGCTCGCCAGAACCTCGAGACAAACTGGGAACCTCTGTCAGAAACAATATTCTCAGGAATGCCATGTAAACGAACCACATGCTGGAAGAACAAAGGCACCAAATCAGAGGAGGAAGGCAATTTAACCAAGGGCACCAGATGGACCATTTTAGAAAAGCGATCACAGACCACCCAAATGACCGACATTTTTTGAGAAACGGGAAGGTCAGAAATGAAATCCATCGAAATATGTGTCCAAGGCCTCTTCGGGACCGGCAAGGGCAAAAGCAACCCACTGGCACGTGAACAGCAGGGCTTAGCCCTAGCACAAATTCCACAGGACTGCACAAAAGCACGCACATCCCGTGACAGAGATGGCCACCAGAAGGATCTAGCAACCAACTCCCTGGTACCAAAGATTCCTGGATGACCGGCCAGCACCGAACAATGAAGTTCAGAGATAACTTTACTAGTCCACCTATCAGGGACGAACAGTTTCTCGGCCGGACAACGATCAGGTTTATTAGCCTGAAATTTCTGCAACACTCTCCGCAAATCAGGGGAGATGGCAGACACAATGACTCCTTCCTTGAGGATACTCGCCGGCTCAGATAACCCCGGAGAGTCGGGCACAAAACTCCTAGACAGAGCATCCGCCTTCACATTTTTAGAGCCCGGAAGGTATGAAATCACAAAATCAAAACGAGCAAAAAATAACGACCAACGGGCCTGTCTAGGATTCAAGCGCTTGGCAGACTCGAGATAAGTCAAGTTCTTATGATCAGTCAATACCACCACGCGATGCTTAGCACCCTCAAGCCAATGACGCCACTCCTCGAATGCCCACTTCATGGCCAGCAACTCTCGGTTGCCCACATCATAATTACGCTCAGCAGCAGAAAATTTCCTGGAAAAGAAAGCACATGGTTTGAACACTGAGCAACCAGAACCTCTCTGTGACAAAACCGCCCCTGCACCAATCTCAGAAGCATCAACCTCGACCTGGAACGGAAGAGAAACATCAGGTTGACACAACACAGGGGCACAGCAAAAACGACGCTTCAACTCCTGAAAAGCTTCCACGGCAGCAGAAGACCAATTAACCAAATCAGCACCCTTCTTGGTCAAATCGGTCAATGGTCTGGCAATGCTAGAAAAATTACAGATGAAGCGACGATAAAAATTAGCAAAGCCCAGGAATTTCTGCAGACTTTTTAGAGATGTCGGCTGAGTCCAATCCTGGATGGCCTGAACCTTAACCGGATCCATCTCGATAGTAGAAGGGGAAAAGATGAACCCCAAAAATGAAACTTTCTGCACACCGAAGAGACACTTTGATCCCTTCACGAACAAGGAATTAGCACGCAGTACCTGGAAAACCATTCTGACTTGCTTCACATGAGACTCCCAATCATCTGAGAAGATCAAAATGTCATCCAAGTAAACAATCAAGAATTTATCCAGATACTCACGGAAAATGTCATGCATAAAAGACTGAAAAACAGATGGAGCATTGGCAAGTCCGAACGGCATCACCAGATACTCAAAATGACCCTCGGGCGTATTAAATGCCGTTTTCCATTCATCTCCCTGCCTGATTCTCACCAGATTATACGCACCACGAAGATCAATCTTAGTAAACCAACTAGCCCCCTTAATCCGAGCAAACAAGTCAGAAATCAATGGCAAGGGATACTGAAACTTAACAGTGATCTTATTAAGAAGGCGGTAATCAATACACGGTCTTAGCGAACCATCCTTCTTGGCTACAAAAAAGAACCCTGCTCCCAATGGTGACGACGATGGGCGAATATGTCCCTTCTCCAGGGACTCCTTCACATAACTGCGCATAGCGGTGTGTTCAGGTACGGACAAATTAAATAAACGACCCTTAGGGAATTTACTACCAGGAATCAAATCGATAGCACAATCACAATTCCTATGCGGAGGTAGGGCATCAGACTTGGACTCTTCAAATACATCCTGAAAGTCCGACAAGAACTCTGGGATGTCTGAAGGAATGGATGACGAAATAGACAAAAATGGAACATCACCATGTACTCCCTGACAACCCCAGCTGGTTACCGACATAGAGTTCCAATCCAATACTGGATTATGGGTTTGTAGCCATGGCAACCCCAACACGACCACATCATGCAAATTATGCAGTACCAAAAAGCGAATAACTTCCTGATGTGCAGGAGCCATGCACATGGTCAGCTGGGCCCAGTACTGAGGCTTATTCTTGGCCAAAGGTGTAGCATCAATTCCTCTCAACGGAATAGGACACCGCAAAGGCTCCAAGAAAAATCCACAACGTTTAGCATAATCCAAATCCATCAGATTCAGGGCAGCGCCTGAATCCACAAACGCCATGACAGAATATGATGACAAAGAGCACATTAAGGTAATGGACAAAAGGAATTTGGACTGTACAGTACCAATAACGGCAGAGCTATCGAACCGCCTAGTGCGTTTAGGACAATTAGAAATAGCATGAGTAGAATCACCACAATAGAAACACAGTCTGTTCAGACGTCTGTGTTCGTGCCGTTCTACTTTAGTCATAGTCCTGTCGCACTGCATAGGCTCAGGCTTACTCTCAGACAATACCGCCAGATGGTGCACAGATTTACGCTCGCGCAAGCGACGACCGATCTGAATGGCCAAGGACATAGACTCATTCAAACCAGCAGGCATAGGAAATCCCACCATTACATCCTTAAGAGCTTCAGAGAGACCCTTTCTGAACAAAGCCGCTAGTGCAGATTCATTCCACAGAGTGAGTACTGACCATTTCCTAAATTTCTGACAATATACTTCTACATCATCCTGACCCTGGCATAAAGCCAGCAGATTTTTCTCAGCTTGATCCACTGAATTAGGCTCATCGTAAAGCAATCCCAGCGCCTGGAAAAATGCATCAACATTACTCAATGCAGAATCTCCTGGTGCAAGAGAAAACGCCCAGTCCTGTGGGTCGCCGCGCAAAAAAGAAATAATAATCAAAACCTGTTGAATAGGATTACCAGAAGAATGAGGTTTCAAGGCCAAAAATAGCTTACAATTATTTCTGAAGCTCAGGAACTTAGTTCTGTCACCAAAAAACAAATCAGGAATCGGAATTCTTGGTTCTAGCATCGATTTCTGATCAATAGTATCTTGAATCTTTTGTACATTTACAACGAGATTATCCATTGAGGAGCACAGAGCCTGAATATCCATGTCCACAGCTGTGTCCTGAAGCACTCCAATGTCTAGGGGAAAAAAAAGACTGAAGACAGAGCTAAGAAAAAAAAATGATGTCAGGATTTCTTTTTTCCCTCTATTGGAAATCATTGAAGGGCTCCTTGTACTGTTATGGCTGGCAATCAGGCAACACAGCGTGCAGTAATCAGCGCACATACAGAGATCTGGCAATAACCAAAAACAATAGGACGAGCTCTGAGACGTGGAATCTCTGTAGACTGCAGTACCTGATCTATCCTCACACAACTATAAGCAGCAGTGGATTGCGCCTATCAACTACCTATGCAACTCGGCACTGCCTGAGGAGCTGACTAGCCTGAAGATAGAAATACAAGCCTGACTTACCTCAGAGAAATACCCCAAAGGAATAGGCAGCCCCCCACATATAATGACTGTTAGCAAGATGAAAAGACAAACGTAGGAATGAAATAGATTCAGCAAAGTGAGGCCCGATATTCTAGACAGAGCGAGGATAGCAAAGAGAACTATGCAGTCTACAAAAAACCCTAAAACGAAAACCACGCAAAGGGGCAAAAAGACCCACCGTGCCGAACTAACAGCACGGCGGTGCACCCCTTTGCTTCTCAGAGCTTCCAGCAAAAGTTAATAGCAAGCTGGACAGAAAAAACAGAAAACAAACTAGAAGCACTTATCTAGCAGAGCAGCAGGCCCAAGGAAAGATGCAGTAGCTCAGATCCAACACTGGAACATTGACAAGGAGCAAGGAAGACAGACTCAGGTGGAGCTAAATAGCAAGGCAGCCAACGAGCTCACCAAAACACCTGAGGGAGGAAGCCCAGAGACTGCAATACCACTTGTGACCACAGAAGTGAACTTAGCCACAGAATTCACAACAGTACCCCCCCCTTGAGGAGGGGTCACCGAACCCTCACCAGAACCCCCAGGCCGACCAGGATGAGCCACATGAAAGGCACGAACAAGATCTGGGGCATGGACATCAGAGGCAAAAACCCAGGAATTATCTTCCTGAGCATAACCCTTCCATTTGACCAGATACTGGAGTTTCCGTCTAGAGACACGAGAATCCAAAATCTTCTCCACAATATACTCCAATTCCCCCTCCACCAAAACAGGGGCAGGAGGCTCCACAGATGGAACCATAGGTGCCACGTATCTCCTCAACAACGACCTATGGAATACATTATGTATGGAAAAGGAGTCTGGGAGGGTCAGACGAAAAGACACCGGATTGAGAATCTCAGAAATCCTATACGGACCAATAAAACGAGGTTTAAATTTAGGAGAGGAAACCTTCATAGGTATATGACGAGAAGATAACCAAACCAGATCCCCAACACGAAGTCGGGGTCCCACACGGCGTCTGCGATTAGCGAAAAGCTGAGCCTTCTCCTGGGACAAGGTCAAATTGTCCACTACCTGAGTCCAGATCTGCTGCAACCTGTCCACCACATAATCCACACCAGGACAGTCCGAAGACTCAACCTGTCCTGAAGAGAAACGAGGATGGAACCCAGAATTGCAGAAAAATGGAGAGACCAAGGTAGCCGAGCTGGCCCGATTATTAAGGGCGAACTCAGCCAACGGCAAAAATGACACCCAATCATCCTGGTCAGCGGAAACAAAACATCTCAGATATGTTTCCAAGGTCTGATTGGTTCGTTCGGTCTGGCCATTAGTCTGAGGATGGAAGGCCGAGGAAAAAGATAGGTCAATGCCCATCCTACCACAAAAGGCTCGCCAGAACCTCGAGACAAACTGGGAACCTCTGTCAGAAACAATATTCTCAGGAATGCCATGTAAACGAACCACATGCTGGAAGAACAAAGGCACCAAATCAGAGGAGGAAGGCAATTTAACCAAGGGCACCAGATGGACCATTTTAGAAAAGCGATCACAGACCACCCAAATGACCGACATTTTTTGAGAAACGGGAAGGTCAGAAATGAAATCCATCGAAATATGTGTCCAAGGCCTCTTCGGGACCGGCAAGGGCAAAAGCAACCCACTGGCACGTGAACAGCAGGGCTTAGCCCTAGCACAAATTCCACAGGACTGCACAAAAGCACGCACATCCCGTGACAGAGATGGCCACCAGAAGGATCTAGCAACCAACTCCCTGGTACCAAAGATTCCTGGATGACCGGCCAGCACCGAACAATGAAGTTCAGAGATAACTTTACTAGTCCACCTATCAGGGACGAACAGTTTCTCGGCCGGACAACGATCAGGTTTATTAGCCTGAAATTTCTGCAACACTCTCCGCAAATCAGGGGAGATGGCAGACACAATGACTCCTTCCTTGAGGATACTCGCCGGCTCAGATAACCCCGGAGAGTCGGGCACAAAACTCCTAGACAGAGCATCCGCCTTCACATTTTTAGAGCCCGGAAGGTATGAAATCACAAAATCAAAACGAGCAAAAAATAACGACCAACGGGCCTGTCTAGGATTCAAGCGCTTGGCAGACTCGAGATAAGTCAAGTTCTTATGATCAGTCAATACCACCACGCGATGCTTAGCACCCTCAAGCCAATGACGCCACTCCTCGAATGCCCACTTCATGGCCAGCAACTCTCGGTTGCCCACATCATAATTACGCTCAGCAGCAGAAAATTTCCTGGAAAAGAAAGCACATGGTTTGAACACTGAGCAACCAGAACCTCTCTGTGACAAAACCGCCCCTGCACCAATCTCAGAAGCATCAACCTCGACCTGGAACGGAAGAGAAACATCAGGTTGACACAACACAGGGGCACAGCAAAAACGACGCTTCAACTCCTGAAAAGCTTCCACGGCAGCAGAAGACCAATTAACCAAATCAGCACCCTTCTTGGTCAAATCGGTCAATGGTCTGGCAATGCTAGAAAAATTACAGATGAAGCGACGATAAAAATTAGCAAAGCCCAGGAATTTCTGCAGACTTTTTAGAGATGTCGGCTGAGTCCAATCCTGGATGGCCTGAACCTTAACCGGATCCATCTCGATAGTAGAAGGGGAAAAGATGAACCCCAAAAATGAAACTTTCTGCACACCGAAGAGACACTTTGATCCCTTCACGAACAAGGAATTAGCACGCAGTACCTGGAAAACCATTCTGACTTGCTTCACATGAGACTCCCAATCATCTGAGAAGATCAAAATGTCATCCAAGTAAACAATCAAGAATTTATCCAGATACTCACGGAAAATGTCATGCATAAAAGACTGAAAAACAGATGGAGCATTGGCAAGTCCGAACGGCATCACCAGATACTCAAAATGACCCTCGGGCGTATTAAATGCCGTTTTCCATTCATCTCCCTGCCTGATTCTCACCAGATTATACGCACCACGAAGATCAATCTTAGTAAACCAACTAGCCCCCTTAATCCGAGCAAACAAGTCAGAAATCAATGGCAAGGGATACTGAAACTTAACAGTGATCTTATTAAGAAGGCGGTAATCAATACACGGTCTTAGCGAACCATCCTTCTTGGCTACAAAAAAGAACCCTGCTCCCAATGGTGACGACGATGGGCGAATATGTCCCTTCTCCAGGGACTCCTTCACATAACTGCGCATAGCGGTGTGTTCAGGTACGGACAAATTAAATAAACGACCCTTAGGGAATTTACTACCAGGAATCAAATCGATAGCACAATCACAATTCCTATGCGGAGGTAGGGCATCAGACTTGGACTCTTCAAATACATCCTGAAAGTCCGACAAGAACTCTGGGATGTCAGAAGGAATGGATGACGAAATAGACAAAAATGGAACATCACCATGTACTCCCTGACAACCCCAGCTGGTTACCGACATAGAGTTCCAATCCAATACTGGATTATGGGTTTGTAGCCATGGCAACCCCAACACGACCACATCATGCAAATTATGCAGTACCAAAAAGCGAATAACTTCCTGATGTGCAGGAGCCATGCACATGGTCAGCTGGGCCCAGTACTGAGGCTTATTCTTGGCCAAAGGTGTAGCATCAATTCCTCTCAACGGAATAGGACACCGCAAAGGCTCCAAGAAAAATCCACAACGTTTAGCATAATCCAAATCCATCAGATTCAGGGCAGCGCCTGAATCCACAAACGCCATGACAGAATATGATGACAAAGAGCACATTAAGGTAATGGACAAAAGGAATTTGGACTGTACAGTACCAATAACGGCAGAGCTATCGAACCGCCTAGTGCGTTTAGGACAATTAGAAATAGCATGAGTAGAATCACCACAATAGAAACACAGTCTGTTCAGACGTCTGTGTTCGTGCCGTTCTACTTTAGTCATAGTCCTGTCGCACTGCATAGGCTCAGGCTTACTCTCAGACAATACCGCCAGATGGTGCACAGATTTACGCTCGCGCAAGCGACGACCGATCTGAATGGCCAAGGACATAGACTCATTCAAACCAGCAGGCATAGGAAATCCCACCATTACATCCTTAAGAGCTTCAGAGAGACCCTTTCTGAACAAAGCCGCTAGTGCAGATTCATTCCACAGAGTGAGTACTGACCATTTCCTAAATTTCTGACAATATACTTCTACATCATCCTGACCCTGGCATAAAGCCAGCAGATTTTTCTCAGCTTGATCCACTGAATTAGGCTCATCGTAAAGCAATCCCAGCGCCTGGAAAAATGCATCAACATTACTCAATGCAGAATCTCCTGGTGCAAGAGAAAACGCCCAGTCCTGTGGGTCGCCGCGCAAAAAAGAAATAATAATCAAAACCTGTTGAATAGGATTACCAGAAGAATGAGGTTTCAAGGCCAAAAATAGCTTACAATTATTTCTGAAGCTCAGGAACTTAGTTCTGTCACCAAAAAACAAATCAGGAATCGGAATTCTTGGTTCTAGCATCGATTTCTGATCAATAGTATCTTGAATCTTTTGTACATTTACAACGAGATTATCCATTGAGGAGCACAGAGCCTGAATATCCATGTCCACAGCTGTGTCCTGAAGCACTCCAATGTCTAGGGGAAAAAAAAGACTGAAGACAGAGCTAAGAAAAAAAAAATGATGTCAGGATTTCTTTTTTCCCTCTATTGGAAATCATTGAAGGGCTCCTTGTACTGTTATGGCTGGCAATCAGGCAACACAGCGTGCAGTAATCAGCGCACATACAGAGATCTGGCAATAACCAAAAACAATAGGACGAGCTCTGAGACGTGGAATCTCTGTAGACTGCAGTACCTGATCTATCCTCACACAACTATAAGCAGCAGTGGATTGCGCCTATCAACTACCTATGCAACTCGGCACTGCCTGAGGAGCTGACTAGCCTGAAGATAGAAATACAAGCCTGACTTACCTCAGAGAAATACCCCAAAGGAATAGGCAGCCCCCCACATATAATGACTGTTAGCAAGATGAAAAGACAAACGTAGGAATGAAATAGATTCAGCAAAGTGAGGCCCGATATTCTAGACAGAGCGAGGATAGCAAAGAGAACTATGCAGTCTACAAAAAACCCTAAAACGAAAACCACGCAAAGGGGCAAAAAGACCCACCGTGCCGAACTAACAGCACGGCGGTGCACCCCTTTGCTTCTCAGAGCTTCCAGCAAAAGTTAATAGCAAGCTGGACAGAAAAAACAGAAAACAAACTAGAAGCACTTATCTAGCAGAGCAGCAGGCCCAAGGAAAGATGCAGTAGCTCAGATCCAACACTGGAACATTGACAAGGAGCAAGGAAGACAGACTCAGGTGGAGCTAAATAGCAAGGCAGCCAACGAGCTCACCAAAACACCTGAGGGAGGAAGCCCAGAGACTGCAATACCACTTGTGACCACAGAAGTGAACTTAGCCACAGAATTCACAACAGTTATGTCCTATCCATCTGGGGGACAGAGAGAGAGAAGTAACAAGAGTGAGGACCTTATGGTAGCTAATGCAAGTAAGGACCTACTACGTTACTGTGCGCAAGGGGAAGAATACTGATTTCCACCTGGATAAGGGGACTCTGGAATTGCCATCAGACCGGCCGGACTCTGCCTACCCTGTCATCCGGCACCCTGGACTGTGGATGTTGAAGCCTTCAGTAAAGGTAAAGAGACTGCACCCATTGTGTCCTCTTTATTCACCGCACCTTGCACCATCCACCATCAAGACTTCTGGGAAGCCCTGGGGATATACTTCACCTGTGGGAAGGTATAACATATTCTGCAGCGCTTTATGTAAGAGATAAATGTTCCTCAAATTCATTTGATTAACCTAAACCATTTCTCAAATGGTTACAGTCAGTGGCGTAACTAGAGTCTGATGGGCCCAGTGCAAGATTTGGACTGGGGGCCCCTGCCATTCTGAATAAATTATATATATGCACCCTCCATCATGGTATATATGTGCCTTATCCTGACCCCATTCTGGTATACTGTATATAGTCTATTCTGATATATGTCTCTTATCCAGTGCCCCATCCTGGTATATATCTGTCCCCCGTTCTGCCGTTGATCTGTAATGTATAAAAGAATATAAACCATTATACTCATGAGGGGCTTACACAGAAGTCATGGGGATCCATATAAGAAGTATAATGCACCCCCATAGTCCTCCATATAATATAATGCACCCCATAGTCCTCTGTGTAATATACTGCACAGTTCATAGTCATCCATGTTGTATAATCAAATGCACCTCCATAGTCATCCATAAAGTATAATGCACAGCCCATAGTCCTCAATAAAGTATAATGCACCCCATAGTACTTCATAGTAGTAAAATGCACATCATAGTCCTCCCCTATAAAGTATTATGCACCCATGTAGTCATCTTATTAAATATAATGCACCCTGATAGTCCTCCATAGTAGTATAATTCACCCCAAAGTCATATATAGTATAATGCAGCAGCCCCATAGGTGATTAAAATGTGGCAGCCCCATAGGAGTATAAAATGTGGCAGCCCCATAGGAGTATAAAATGCAGCAGCCCCATAGAAGTATAAAATGCGGCAGCCCCATTGCAGTATAATGCAGCAGCCCCATAGGAGTATAAAATGCAGCTGCCCCATAGAAGTATAAAATGCGGCAGCCCCATAGGAGTATAAAATGCAGCAGCCTCATAGCAGTATAAAATGCAGCAGCCCATAGCAATATAATACGGCAGCCCCATAGCAGTATAAAATGCGGCAGCCCCATAGGAGTATAAAATGCGGAAGCCCCATAGGAGTATAAAATGTGGCAGCCCCATAGGAGTATAAAATGCGGAAGCCCCATAGCAGTATAAAATGCAGCAGCCCCATAGCAGTATAAAATGCAGCATCCCCATAGCAGTATAATGCGGTAGCCCCATAGGAGTATAAAATGCGGAAGCCCCATAGGAGTATAAAATGCGGCAGCCCCATAGGAGTATAAAATGTGGCAGCCCCATAGGAGTATAAAATGCGGCAGCCCCATAGGAGTATAAAATGCAGCAGCCCCATAGGAGTATAAAATGTGGTAGCCCCATAGGAGTATAAAATGCGGCAGCCCCATAGGAGTATAAAATGCGGCAGCCCCATAGGAGTATAAAATGTGGCAGCCTCATAGCAGTATAAAATGCGGCAGCCCCATAGGAGTATAAAATGTGGCAACCCCATAGGAGTATAAAGTGCAGCAGCCCCATAGGAGTATAAAATGCAGCAGCCCCATAGGAGTATAAAATGCGGTAGCCCCATAGGAGTATAAAATGTGGCAACCCCATAGGAGTATAAAGTGCAGCAGCCCCATAGGAGTATAAAATGCAGCAGCCCCATAGGAGTATAAAATGCGGCAGCGGGCAGCCCCATAGGAGTATAAAATGCGGCAGCCCCATAGGAGTATAAAATGCAGCAGCCCCATAGGAATATAAAGTGTGGCAGCCCCATAGGAATATAAAGTGCAGCAGCCCCATATGAGTATAAAATGCGGCAGCCCCATAGGAGTATAAAATGCAGCAGCCCCATAGGAATATAAAGTGCAGCAGCCCCATAGGAATATAAAGTGCAGCAGCCCCATAGGAATATAAAGTGCAGCAGCCCATAGCAGTATAACGCATCCCCTTCCCCCTCCCATAGTAGTATAATGCACCCCCATACCTGTATAATATGTTGCATACCACGGCTTTACAAAAAAATAAAAAGGTTTTCCTTACTTGACTGAGCTCCAGAGATGTCCTCACCCACGATTAAGATGAGGTGGGTGCGCAGCGTCGTTCTGGCGTATGACAGTGACATCATACGTCGGCAACATGCGTGCTGACGTTAGCTGCCAGCCTGTGATTGGCCAGTGGCTGTTAACTGTTGCTGTGCGGGAGGAATCTCCTGCATGGCAACAGATTTTAACTGATCGTGCGTCAGAGGATGCGCGATCCGTTACCTTGGCAGCAGAATCCTGCCGCTGCGGCCCCCTCTGCTCATCGGACCCCATACGCGAATAAGCGCAGTAATGCCCTGATGGCGACCTGGCCCGGCAGCATGTATTGTGGGTTGAAGCATTTGCTGGTGTCGATGTGCCTCTGACCTGCCGGGCCCGGTCGAGGTAGCGACCACTGTGACCGTAGTAGTTACGTGTTGTGAGTTCCGTTCTGGAGCTCCCTCCTGTGGTTGCTAATGGTATTTTTGCGAGTTCTGCCCTTGGGCTCCCTCTGGTGGTTTCAAGTGGAACTGCTGCTCCGTTAGGTAGCTGTGGCAGCTGCCTTCACTAATCGCCTTGCCTGGGTTTGTTATTTAAACCTGCTCTGGGCCTTGGTCTATGCCTGCTGCCAATGTTCTTGGTTGGATTTGATTCTTCCCTTGGATTTCTCATATGGCCAGTCCTTGTCTGCAAAAGATAAGTTTTGCTAGTTTTGTTTGTCCATTTACTTGGACTCTATTGCTTTGCATTTTGTCTCTTTTGTCCAGCTTGTCTCTATGTCTTATTCAGGCTAGCTGGAAGCTCTGGGAAAGCAGATTTGCCCCTCCACACCGTGAGTCGGTGTGGAGTTCATTTTTGTAAACTCTGCGTGGATTTTGTAGTTTTTTATACTGACCGCACAGTATCCTTTGCTCTCTGTCTATCTAGTTTAGTTTTGGCCTCCCTTTGCTGAAATCTAATTTCATTTCTGTGTTCGTCATTTCCCTCTCCTTTCACAGTCAATATTTGTGGGGGGCTGTCTTTCCTTTTGGGGGTTTCTCTGAGGCAAGATAGCTTTCTATTTCCTTCTTTAGGGGTAGTTATATCTGAGGCTGTGACGAGGTGTCTAGGGAGTGTCAGGAACATCCCACGGCTATTTCTAGTTGTGTTGTTAGGATTAGGGACTGTGGTCAGTAGAGATACCACCTTCTCAGAGCTCGTTCCATGTTGCGTTTTAGCCACCAGGTCATTTCAGTGTGGCCTCTTAACCACCAGGTCATAACAGTACAGCAGGCCAAGAATGAATTGAATGCATCTCAAAAGAAGGGAAAAAAAAGAGTTCTGAACCATTTTTTTTTCTGTGCTCTGTTCTGTCTTCTTTTTCCTCTTGATATCTGGGTGGTGCTGGATATATGCTCTGGTATGGAGGTTCAGGGTTTGTTTTCTCGTGTGGATCAACTTGCTGCAAGAGTCCAGAGTATCCAAGATTATATTGTTCAGACTCTGGCTCTAGAGCCAAGAATTCCTACTCCTGATTTGTTTTTTGGGGACAGATCCAAGTTTTTGAACTTCAAAAATAGCTGCAAATGGTTTTTTTGCTTTGAAACCCCGTTCTTCTGGTGATCCCATTCAGCAAGTGAAAATCATCATATCCTTACTGCGTGGTGATCCTCAAGACTGGGAATTTGCTCTTGAAACAGGGAATCCGGCATTATTGAATGTAGATGCATTCTTTCAGGCGCTCGGATTGTTGTATGACGAACCTAACTCTGTAGAGCATGCTGAGAAAACACTGTTGGCCCTGTGTCAGGGTCAGGAAGCGGCAGAGTTATATTGCCAGAAATTTAGAAAATGGTCTGTGCTCACTAAATGGAATGAAGAGGCGCTGGCTGCTATTTTCAGAAAAGGTCTTTCTGAAACTCTTAAAGATGTTATGGTGGGCTTTCCTACGCCTACCGGTTTGAGCGAATCTATGTCTCTAGCTATTCAGATTGATCGGCGCTTGCGTGAGCGCGAGGCGGTGCACCATATGGCAGTGTCCTCTGAGCGAAGTCCTGAGCCTATGCAATGTGATAGGATTTTGACTAGAGCAGAAAGGCAGAAATTCAGACGTCAGAATGGCCTGTGTTTTTACTGTGGTGATTCAGCTCATGCTATTTCTGACTGCCCTAAGCATACTAGGAGGGTTCCTGGGTCTGTTACCATTAGTACTGTGCAGCCTAAATTTCTCTTGTCTGTTGCCCTGATTTGCTCATTGTCGTCCTTTTCTGTTATGGCATTTGTGGATTCTGGCGCTGCCCTGAACTTAATGGACTTAGAATTTGCCAAGCGCTGTGGTTTTTCCTTGGAACCTTTGCAGAGTCCTATTCCCTTGAGGGGGATTGATGCTACGCCATTGGCCAAGAATAAACCTCAGTACTGGACACAGTTAACCATGTGCATGGCTCCAGCACATCAGGAAAATATTCGTTTTTTGGTGTTGCATAATTTGCATGATGTTGTTGTGCTGGGTTTTCCATGGTTACAGGAACATAATCCAGTGCTGGATTGGAGATCTATGTCTGTGACTAGTTGGGGTTGTCAGGGGATACATAGTGATATTCCTTTGATGTCCATTTCCTCGTCCCCTTCTTCTGAAGTTCCTGAGTTTTTGTCGGATTTCCAGGATGTATTTGATGAGCCCAAGTCCAGTTCCCTGCCTCCTCATAGGGACTGCGATTGCGCCATTAATTTGATTCCTGGCTGTAAGTTCCCTAAGGGCCGACTTTTCAATCTGTCTG
Organism: Ranitomeya imitator; assembly: GCF_032444005.1. Lineage (NCBI taxonomy): Eukaryota > Metazoa > Chordata > Amphibia > Anura > Dendrobatidae > Ranitomeya > Ranitomeya imitator. The sequence goes on along the minus strand of NC_091282.1, from coordinate 1,058,409,930 downwards.
TGCCAGAGCATGCCGCTATGCGGAGTTATGTAAAGGAGTCCTTGGAGAAAGGGCATATTCGCCCGTCTTCGTCACCGTTGGGAGCGGGATTTTTTTTTGTTGCCAAGAAGGATGGCTCCTTGAGACCCTGTATAGATTATCGCCTTCTCAATAAGATCACTGTCAAATTCCAGTATCCGTTACCTTTGCTTTCTGATTTGTTTGCTCGGATTAAGGGTGCTAGTTGGTTTCCTAAAATCGACCTCCGAGGGGCGTATAATCTTGTGCGTATTAAACAAGGTGATGAATGGAAAACAACATTTAATACGCCTGAAGGCCATTTTGAATATCTTGTAATGCCATTCGGGCTCTCTAATGCTCCATCGGTATTTCAGTCCTTTATGCATGATATCTTCCGGAATTATCTGGATAAATTTATGATTGTGTATTTGGATGATATTTTGGTTTTCTCCGATGATTGGGAGTCTCATGTGATGCAGGTTAGGATGGTGTTTCAGGTCCTTCGTACTAATGCGTTGTTTGTGAAGGGGTCTAAGTGCCTCTTTGGAGTTCAGAGGGTTTCTTTTTTGGGTTTCATTTTTTCTCCCTCGGCTATTGAAATGGACCCTGTTAAAGTCCAGGCCATTCATGATTGGACTCAACCTACATCTGTAAAGAGCCTTCAGAAATTTTTGGGCTTTGCCAATTTTTATCGTCGCTTTATTGCTAATTTTTCTAGTGTGGTGAAGCCTCTGACCGATTTGATGAGGAAGGGCGCTGATGTGGTGAATTGTTCCTCTGCGGCTGTTGAGGCTTTTCAGGAGCTTAAACGTCGTTTTACTTCTGCCCCTGTGTTGCGTCAGCCAGATGTTTCTCTCCCTTTTCAGGTTGAGGTTAATGCTTCTGAGATTGGGGCAGGGGCCGTTTTGTGTCAGAGAAATTCTGATGGCTCTTTGATGAAACCTTGTGCCTTCTTCTCCAGAAAATTTTCGTCTTCTGAGCGTAATTATGATGTCGGCAATCGGGAGTTGTTGGCTATGAAGTGGGCATTTGAGGAGTGGCGACATTGGCTTGAGGGAGCCAAGCATCGCGTGGTGGTCTTGACTGATCACAAGAATCTGATTTACCTCGAGTCTGCTAAGCGGTTGAATCCTAGACAGGCTCGGTGGTCTTTGTTTTTCTCACATTTTGATTTTGTGGTCTCGTATATTCCTGGATCTAAGAATGTGAAGGCTGATGCCCTTTCTAGGAGTTTTTTGCCTGATTCTCCGGGAGTTCTTGAGCCGGCTGGGATCCTCAAGGAGGGGGTGATTCTTTCTGCTATCTCCCCTGATTTACGGCGGGTACTTCAGGAGTTTCAGGCTGATAAACCTGACCGCTGTCCTGTGGGGAAATTGTTTGTTCCTGATAGATGGACTAGTAGGGTAATTTCTGAGGTTCATTGTTCGGTGTTGGCTGGTCACCCTGGGATTTTCGGTACCAGAGACTTGGTGGCTAGGTCCTTTTGGTGGCCTTCCTTGTCGCGGGATGTGCGTTCGTTTGTGCAGTCCTGTAGGACCTGTGCTTGGGCTAAGCCTTGCTGTTCCCGTGCCAGCGGGTTGCTTTTGCCTTTGCCTATTCCTGAGAGGCCCTGGACGCATATTTCCATGGATTTTATTTCTGATCTTCCTGTTTCTCAGAAGATGTCTGTCATCTGGGTGGTTTGTGACCGGTTTTCTAAGATGGTCCATTTGGTGCCGTTGCCTAAGTTGCCTTCCTCTTCTGATTTGGTTCCATTATTTTTTCAGCATGTGGTTCATTTGCATGGTATTCTGGAGAATATTGTGTCTGACAGAGGTTCCCAGTTCCTTTCTAGGTTTTGGCGGTCCTTTTGTGCTAGAATGGGCATTGATTTGTCTTTTTCTTCTGCATTCCATCCTCAGACAAATGGCCAAACGGAGCGAACCAATCAGACCTTGAAAACCTATTTGAGATGCTTCAAGTCTGCTGATCAGGATGATTGGGTGACCTTTTTGCCGTTGGCCGAGTTTGCCCTTAATAATCGAGCTAGTTCGGCTACATTGGTTTTGCCTTTTTTTTTGTAACTTTGGTTTTCATCCTCATTTTTCTTCAGGGCAGCTTGAGCCTTCTGACTGTCCTGGTGTGGATTCCGTGGTGGACAGGTTGCAGCAAATTTGGACTCATGTGGTGGACAATTTGACATTGTCTCAGGAGAAGGCTCAGTGTTTTGCTAACCGTCGTCGGTGTGTTGGTCCCCGGCTTCGTGTTGGGGATTTGGTCTGGTTGTCTTCTCGTCATGTTCCTATGAAGGTTTCTTCCCCTAAGTTCAAGCCTCGCTTTATTGGGCCTTATAAGATTTCTGAAATTATCAATCCAGTGTCTTTTCATTTGGCCCTTCCAGCTTCCTTTTCCATTCATAATGTGTTCCATAGATCCTTGTTGCGGAGATATGTGGTACCTATGGTTCCCTCCGTTGATCCTCCCGCTCCGGTGTTGGTTGAGGGGGAATTGGAATATGTGGTAGAGAAGATTTTGGATTCTCGTTTTTCGAGGCGGAAGCTTCAGTATCTGGTCAAGTGGAAGGGTTATGGCCAGGAGGATAATTCTTGGGTTGTTGCCTCCGATGTTCATGCTCCCGATTTGGTTCATGCTTTCCATTTGGCTCGTCCTGATCGGCCTGGGAGCTCTGGTGAGGGTTTGGTGACCCCTCCTCAAGGGGGGGGTACTGTTGTGAGTTCCGTTCTGGAGCTCCCTCCTGTGGTTGCTAATGGTATTTTTGCGAGTTCTGCCCTTGGGCTCCCTCTGGTGGTTTCAAGTGGAACTGCTGCTCCGTTAGGTAGTTGTGGCAGCTGCCTTCACTAATCGCCTTGCCTGGGTTTGTTATTTAAACCTGCTCTGGGCCTTGGTCCATGCCTGCTGCCAATCTTCTTGGTTGGATTTGATTCTTCCCTTGGATTTCTCATATGGCCAGTCATTGTCTGCAAAAGATAAGTTTTGCTAGTTTTGTTTGTCCATTAAGTAAATGGACAAACAAAACTAGCAAAACTTATCTTTTGCAGACAATGACTGGCCATATGAGAAATCCAAGGGACTCTATTGCTTTGCATTTTGTCTCTTTTGTCCAGCTTGTCTCTATGTCTTATTCAGGCTAGCTGGAAGCTCTGGGAAAGCAGATTTGCCCCTCCACACCGTGAGTCGGTGTGGAGTTCATTTTTGTAAACTCTGCGTGGATTTTGTAGTTTTCAATACTGACCGCACAGTATCCTTTGTTCTCTGTCTATCTAGTTTAGTTTTGGCCTCCCTTTCCTGAAATCTAATTTAATTTCTGTGTTCGTCATTTCCCTCTCCTTTCACAGTCAATATTTGTGGGGTGCTGTCTTTCCTTTTGGGGGTTTCTCTGAGCCAAGATAGCTTTCTATTTCCTTCTTTAGGGGTCGTTATATCTGAAGCTGTGACGAGGTGTCTAGGGAGTGTCAGGAACATCCCACGGCTATTTCTAGTTGTGTTGTTAGGAGGTGCAGGGGTGCATTCGTGCACTGTTATTCGTGTATTTTTTATTCAAAGTACTTTTTTTTCTAAGTACTCGGCAGTTATAACATGGCAGAATATAATCAAGCATCTCTTCTCTCTTCATACAGGTAAACATATCATTCATTCTCTGAGCTGAAATATCCTGCATGTCTATTGCTCCAGTCCCTGACAGCAAGCAGCTTGGATGGTAAACATATCATTCATTCTCTGAGCTGAAATATCCTGCATGTCTATTGCTCCAGTCCCTGACAGCAAGCAGCTTGGATGGTAAACATATCATTCATTCTCTGAGCTGAAATATCCTGCATGTCTATTGCTCCAGTCCCTGACAGCAAGCAGCTTGGATGGTAAACATATCATTCATTCTCTGAGCTGAAATATCCTGCATGTCTATTGCTCCAGTCCCTGACAGCAAGCAGCTTGGATGGTAAACATATCATTCATTCTCTGAGCTGAAATATCCTGCATGTCTATTGCTCCAGTCCCTGACAGCAAGCAGCTTGGATGGTAAACATATCATTCATTCTCTGAGCTGAAATATCCTGCATGTCTATTGCTCCAGTCCCTGACAGCAAGCAGCTTGGATGGTAAACATATCATTCATTCTCTGAGCTGAAATATCCTGCATGTCTATAGCTCCAGTCCCTGACAGCAAGCAGCTTGGATGGTAAACATATCATTCATTCTCTGAGCTGAAATATCCTGCATGTCTATTGCTCCAGTCCCTGACAGCAAGCAGCTTGGATGGTAAACATATCATTCATTCTCTGAGCTGAAATATCCTGCATGTCTATTGCTCCAGTCCCTGACAGCAAGCAGCTTGGATGGTAAACATATCATTCATTCTCTGAGCTGAAATATCCTGCATGTCTATTGCTCCAGTCCCTGACAGCAAGCAGCTTGGATGGTAAACATATCATTCATTCTCTGAGCTGAAATATCCTGCATGTCTATTGCTCCAGTCCCTGACAGCAAGCAGCTTGGATGGTAAACATATCATTCATTCTCTGAGCTGAAATATCCTGCATGTCTATTGCTCCAGTCCCTGACAGCAAGCAGCTTGGATGGTAAACATATCATTCATTCTCTGAGCTGAAATATCCTGCATGTCTATTGCTCCAGTCCCTGACAGCAAGCAGCTTGGATGGTATCTGAGTCATTCTATCTTCGGCATTGAATCCTGCATGTATCTATATATGTTAGTCATCCTATTATGCTTTTGTTTGTGTTTATAGATATTTAACTCACTTTTGCATGTCCTTACTCAGAGAGATCACATAACTGTTTCAAAGCGGTTTATGATCCATGTAGACCTGGACATTTGTTTATCTGATCACTACATTTATTGTGTCCTGTTGTCTCAACTGAGTTAGATTGATTGCTAACGAGCTTTAACCCCCCCCCCCAAAAAAAAAAAAGAGAGATCTAAGGGCTAGCCTTCTATAAATGTAGATTTAGCTTGGGGATGCATTCGTGCAGGGGTGCATTCGTGCACTGTTATTCGTGTATTTTTTATTCAAAGTACTTTTTTTTCTAAGTACTCGGCAGTTATAACATGGCAGAATATAATCAAGCATCTCTTCTCTCTTCATACAGGTAAACATATCATTCATTCTCTGAGCTGAAATATCCTGCATGTCTATTGCTCCAGTCCCTGACAGCAAGCAGCTTGGATGGTATCTGAGTCATTCTATCTTCGGCATTGAATCCTGCATGTATCTATATATATTAGTCATCCTATTATGCCTTTGTTTGTGTTTATAGATATTTAACTCACTTTTGCATGTCCTTACTCAGAGAGATCACATAACTGTTTCAAAGCGGTTTATGATCCATGTAGACCTGGACATTTGTTTATCTGATCACTACATTTATTGTGTCCTGTTGTCTCAACTGAGTTAGATTGATTGCTAACGAGCTTTAACCCCCCCCAAAAAAAACAAAAGAGAGATCTAAGGGCTAGCCTTCTATAAATGTAGATTTAGCTTGGGGATGCATTCGTGCAGGGGTGCATTCGTGCACTGTTATTCGTGTATTTTTTATTCAAAGTACTTTTTTTTCTAAGTACTCGGCAGTTATAACATGGCAGAATATAATCAAGCATCTCTCTCTCTTCATACAGGTAAACATATCATTCATTCTCTGAGCTGAAATATCCTGCATGTCTATTGCTCCAGTCCCTGACAGCAAGCAGCTTGGATGGTATCTGAGTCATTCTATCTTCGGCATTGAATCCTGCATGTATCTATATATATTAGTCATCCTATTATGCCTTTGTTTGTGTTTATAGATATTTAACTCACTTTTGCATGTCCTTACTCAGAGAGATCACATAACTGTTTCAAAGCGGTTTATGATCCTTGTAGACCTGGACATTTGTTTATCTGATCACTACATTTATTGTGTCCTGTTGTCTCAACTGAGTTAGATTGATTGCTAACGAGCTTTAAACCCCCCCCCCCAAAAAAAAAGAGAGATCTAAGGGCTAGCCTTCTATAAATGTAGATTTAGCTTGGGGATGCATTCGTGCAGGGGTGCATTCGTGCACTGTTATTCGTGTATTTTTTATTCAAAGTACTTTTTTTTCTAAGTACTCGGCAGTTATAACATGGCAGAATATAATCAAGCATCTCTTCTCTCTTCATACAGGTAAACATATCATTCATTCTCTGAGCTGAAATATCCTGCATGTCTATTGCTCCAGTCCCTGACAGCAAGCAGCTTGGATGGTATCTGAGTCATTCTATCTTCGGCATTGAATCCTGCATGTATCTATATATATTAGTCATCCTATTATGCCTTTGTTTGTGTTTATAGATATTTAACTCACTTTTGCATGTCCTTACTCAGAGAGATCACATAACTGTTTCAAAGCGGTTTATGATCCATGTAGACCTGGATATTTGTTTATCTGATCACTACATTTATTGTGTCCTGTTGTCTCAACTGAGTTAGATTGATTGCTAACGAGCTTTAACCCCCCCCAAAAAAAACAAAAGAGAGATCTAAGGGCTAGCCTTCTATAAATGTAGATTTAGCTTGGGGATGCATTCGTGCAGGGGTGCATTCGTGCACTGTTATTCGTGTATTTTTTATTCAAAGTACTTTTTTTTCTAAGTACTCGGCAGTTATAACATGGCAGAATATAATCAAGCATCTCTCTCTCTTCATACAGGTAAACATATCATTCATTCTCTGAGCTGAAATATCCTGCATGTCTATTGCTCCAGTCCCTGACAGCAAGCAGCTTGGATGGTATCTGAGTCATTCTATCTTCGGCATTGAATCCTGCATGTATCTATATATATTAGTCATCCTATTATGCCTTTGTTTGTGTTTATAGATATTTAACTCACTTTTGCATGTCCTTACTCAGAGAGATCACATAACTGTTTCAAAGCGGTTTATGATCCTTGTAGACCTGGACATTTGTTTATCTGATCACTACATTTATTGTGTCCTGTTGTCTCAACTGAGTTAGATTGATTGCTAACGAGCTTTAAACCCCCCCCCCCAAAAAAAAAGAGAGATCTAAGGGCTAGCCTTCTATAAATGTAGATTTAGCTTGGGGATGCATTCGTGCAGGGGTGCATTCGTGCACTGTTATTCGTGTATTTTTTATTCAAAGTACTTTTTTTTCTAAGTACTCGGCAGTTATAACATGGCAGAATATAATCAAGCATCTCTTCTCTCTTCATACAGGTAAACATATCATTCATTCTCTGAGCTGAAATATCCTGCATGTCTATTGCTCCAGTCCCTGACAGCAAGCAGCTTGGATGGTATCTGAGTCATTCTATCTTCGGCATTGAATCCTGCATGTATCTATATATATTAGTCATCCTATTATGCCTTTGTTTGTGTTTATAGATATTTAACTCACTTTTGCATGTCCTTACTCAGAGAGATCACATAACTGTTTCAAAGCGGTTTATGATCCATGTAGACCTGGATATTTGTTTATCTGATCACTACATTTATTGTGTCCTGTTGTCTCAACTGAGTTAGATTGATTGCTAACGAGCTTTAACCCCCCCCCCCAAAAAAAAGAGAGATCTAAGGGCTAGCCTTCTATAAATGTAGATTTAGCTTGGGGATGCATTCGTGCAGGGGTGCATTCGTGCACTGTTATTCGTGTATTTTTTATTCAAAGTACTTTTTTTTCTAAGTACTCGGCAGTTATAACATGGCAGAATATAATCAAGCATCTCTTCTCTCTTCATACAGGTAAACATATCATTCATTCTCTGAGCTGAAATATCCTGCATGTCTATTGCTCCAGTCCCTGACAGCAAGCAGCTTGGATGGTATCTGAGTCATTCTATCTTCGGCATTGAATCCTGCATGTATCTATATATATTAGTCATCCTATTATGCCTTTGTTTGTGTTTATAGATATTTAACTCACTTTTGCATGTCCTTACTCAGAGAGATCACATAACTGTTTCAAAGCGGTTTATGATCCATGTAGACCTGGACATTTGTTTATCTGATCACTACATTTATTGTGTCCTGTTGTCTCAACTGAGTTAGATTGATTGCTAACGAGCTTTAACCCCAAAAAAAAAAAAAAAAGAGAGATCTAAGGGCTAGCCTTCTATAAATGTAGATTTAGCTTGGGGATGCATTCGTGCAAGGGTGCATTCGTGCACTGTTATTCGTGTATTTTTTATTCAAAGTACTTTTTTTTCTAAGTACTCGGCAGTTATAACATGGCAGAATATAATCAAGCATCTCTTCTCTCTTCATACAGGTAAACATATCATTCATTCTCTGAGCTGAAATATCCTGCATGTCTATTGCTCCAGTCCCTGACAGCAAGCAGCTTGGATGGTATCTGAGTCATTCTATCTTCGGCATTGAATCCTGCATGTATCTATATATATTAGTCATCCTATTATGCCTTTGTTTGTGTTTATAGATATTTAACTCACTTTTGCATGTCCTTACTCAGAGAGATCACATAACTGTTTCAAAGCGGTTCATGATCCATGTAGACCTGGACATTTGTTTATCTGATCACTACATTTATTGTGTCCTGTTGTCTCAACTGAGTTAGATTGATTGCTAATGAGCTTTAACCCCAAAAAAAAAAAAAAAAGAGAGATCTAAGGGCTAGCCTTCTATAAATGTAGATTTAGCTTGGGGATGCATTCGTGCAGGGGTGCATTCGTGCACTGTTATTCGTGTATTTTTTATTCAAAGTACTTTTTTTTCTAAGTACTCGGCAGTTATAACATGGCAGAATATAATCAAGCATCTCTTCTCTCTTCATACAGGTAAACATATCATTCATTCTCTGAGCTGAAATATCCTGCATGTCTATTGCTCCAGTCCCTGACAGCAAGCAGCTTGGATGGTATCTGAGTCATTCTATCTTCGGCATTGAATCCTGCATGTATCTATATATATTAGTCATCCTATTATGCCTTTGTTTGTGTTTATAGATATTTAACTCACTTTTGCATGTCCTTACTCAGAGAGATCACATAACTGTTTCAAAGCGGTTTATGATCCATGTAGACCTGGACATTTGTTTATCTGATCACTACATTTATTGTGTCCTGTTGTCTCAACTGAGTTAGATTGATTGCTAACGAGCTTTAACCCCCCCCCCAAAAAAAAAAGAGAGATCTAAGGGCTAGCCTTCTATAAATGTAGATTTAGCTTGGGGATGCATTCGTGCAGGGGTGCATTCGTGCACTGTTATTCGTGTATTTTTTATTCAAAGTACTTTTTTTTCTAAGTACTCGGCAGTTATAACATGGCAGAATATAATCAAGCATCTCTTCTCTCTTCATACAGGTAAACATATCATTCATTCTCTGAGCTGAAATATCCTGCATGTCTATTGCTCCAGTCCCTGACAGCAAGCAGCTTGGATGGTATCTGAGTCATTCTATCTTCGGCATTGAATCCTGCATGTATCTATATATATTAGTCATCCTATTATGCCTTTGTTTGTGTTTATAGATATTTAACTCACTTTTGCATGTCCTTACTCAGAGAGATCACATAACTGTTTCAAAGCGGTTTATGATCCATGTAGACCTGGACATTTGTTTATCTGATCACTACATTTATTGTGTCCTGTTGTCTCAACTGAGTTAGATTGATTGCTAACGAGCTTTAACCCCCCCCCCCAAAAAAAAAAGAGAGATCTAAGGGCTAGCCTTCTATAAATGTAGATTTAGCTTGGGGATGCATTCGTGCAGGGGTGCATTCGTGCACTGTTATTCGTGTATTTTTTATTCAAAGTACTTTTTTTTCTAAGTACTCGGCAGTTATAACATGGCAGAATATAATCAAGCATCTCTTCTCTCTTCATACAGGTAAACATATCATTCATTCTCTGAGCTGAAATATCCTGCATGTCTATTGCTCCAGTCCCTGACAGCAAGCAGCTTGGATGGTATCTGAGTCATTCTATCTTCGGCATTGAATCCTGCATGTATCTATATATATTAGTCATCCTATTATGCCTTTGTTTGTGTTTATAGATATTTAACTCACTTTTGCATGTCCTTACTCAGAGAGATCACATAACTGTTTCAAAGCGGTTTATGATCCATGTAGACCTGGACATTTGTTTATCTGATCACTACATTTATTGTGTCCTGTTGTCTCAACTGAGTTAGATTGATTGCTAACGAGCTTTAACCCCCAAAAAAAAAAAAAAAGAGAGATCTAAGGGCTAGCCTTCTATAAATGTAGATTTAGCTTGGGGATGCATTCGTGCAAGGGTGCATTCGTGCACTGTTATTCGTGTATTTTTTATTCAAAGTACTTTTTTTTCTAAGTACTCGGCAGTTATAACATGGCAGAATATAATCAAGCATCTCTTCTCTCTTCATACAGGTAAACATATCATTCATTCTCTGAGCTGAAATATCCTGCATGTCTATTGCTCCAGTCCCTGACAGCAAGCAGCTTGGATGGTATCTGAGTCATTCTATCTTCGGCATTGAATCCTGCATGTATCTATATATATTAGTCATCCTATTATGCCTTTGTTTGTGTTTATAGATATTTAACTCACTTTTGCATGTCCTTACTCAGAGAGATCACATAACTGTTTCAAAGCGGTTCATGATCCATGTAGACCTGGACATTTGTTTATCTGATCACTACATTTATTGTGTCCTGTTGTCTCAACTGAGTTAGATTGATTGCTAATGAGCTTTAACCCCCAAAAAAAAAAAAAAAGAGAGATCTAAGGGCTAGCCTTCTATAAATGTAGATTTAGCTTGGGGATGCATTCGTGCAGGGGTGCATTCGTGCACTGTTATTCGTGTATTTTTTATTCAAAGTACTTTTTTTTCTAAGTACTCGGCAGTTATAACATGGCAGAATATAATCAAGCATCTCTTCTCTCTTCATACAGGTAAACATATCATTCATTCTCTGAGCTGAAATATCCTGCATGTCTATTGCTCCAGTCCCTGACAGCAAGCAGCTTGGATGGTATCTGAGTCATTCTATCTTCGGCATTGAATCCTGCATGTATCTATATATATTAGTCATCCTATTATGCCTTTGTTTGTGTTTATAGATATTTAACTCACTTTTGCATGTCCTTACTCAGAGAGATCACATAACTGTTTCAAAGCGGTTTATGATCCATGTAGACCTGGACATTTGTTTATCTGATCACTACATTTATTGTGTCCTGTTGTCTCAACTGAGTTAGATTGATTGCTAACGAGCTTTAACCCCCCCCCCCCAAAAAAAAAGAGAGATCTAAGGGCTAGCCTTCTATAAATGTAGATTTAGCTTGGGGATGCATTCGTGCAGGGGTGCATTCGTGCACTGTTATTCGTGTATTTTTTATTCAAAGTACTTTTTTTTCTAAGTACTCGGCAGTTATAACATGGCAGAATATAATCAAGCATCTCTTCTCTCTTCATACAGGTAAACATATCATTCATTCTCTGAGCTGAAATATCCTGCATGTCTATTGCTCCAGTCCCTGACAGCAAGCAGCTTGGATGGTATCTGAGTCATTCTATCTTCGGCATTGAATCCTGCATGTATCTATATATATTAGTCATCCTATTATGCCTTTGTTTGTGTTTATAGATATTTAACTCACTTTTGCATGTCCTTACTCAGAGAGATCACATAACTGTTTCAAAGCGGTTTATGATCCATGTAGACCTGGACATTTGTTTATCTGATCACTACATTTATTGTGTCCTGTTGTCTCAACTGAGTTAGATTGATTGCTAACGAGCTTTAACCCCAAAAAAAAAAAAAAAAGAGAGATCTAAGGGCTAGCCTTCTATAAATGTAGATTTAGCTTGGGGATGCATTCGTGCAAGGGTGCATTCGTGCACTGTTATTCGTGTATTTTTTATTCAAAGTACTTTTTTTTCTAAGTACTCGGCAGTTATAACATGGCAGAATATAATCAAGCATCTCTTCTCTCTTCATACAGGTAAACATATCATTCATTCTCTGAGCTGAAATATCCTGCATGTCTATTGCTCCAGTCCCTGACAGCAAGCAGCTTGGATGGTATCTGAGTCATTCTATCTTCGGCATTGAATCCTGCATGTATCTATATATATTAGTCATCCTATTATGCCTTTGTTTGTGTTTATAGATATTTAACTCACTTTTGCATGTCCTTACTCAGAGAGATCACATAACTGTTTCAAAGCGGTTTATGATCCATGTAGACCTGGACATTTGTTTATCTGATCACTACATTTATTGTGTCCTGTTGTCTCAACTGAGTTAGATTGATTGCTAACGAGCTTTAACCACAAAAAAAAAAAAAAGAGAGATCTAAGGGCTAGCCTTCTATAAATGTAGATTTAGCTTGGGGATGCATTCGTGCAGGGGTGCATTCGTGCACTGTTATTCGTGTATTTTTTATTCAAAGTACTTTTTTTTCTAAGTACTCGGCAGTTATAACATGGCAGAATATAATCAAGCATCTCTTCTCTCTTCATACAGGTAAACATATCATTCATTCTCTGAGCTGAAATATCCTGCATGTCTATTGCTCCAGTCCCTGACAGCAAGCAGCTTGGATGGTATCTGAGTCATTCTATCTTCGGCATTGAATCCTGCATGTATCTATATATATTAGTCATCCTATTATGCCTTTGTTTGTGTTTATAGATATTTAACTCACTTTTGCATGTCCTTACTCAGAGAGATCACATAACTGTTTCAAAACGGTTTATGATCCATGTAGACCTGGACATTTGTTTATCTGATCACTACATTTATTGTGTCCTGTTGTCTCAACTGAGTTAGATTGATTGCTAATGAGCTTTAACCCCCCCAAAAAAAAAAAAGAGAGATCTAAGGGCTAGCCTTCTATAAATGTAGATTTAGCTTGGGGATGCATTCGTGCAGGGGTGCATTCGTGCACTGTTATTCGTGTATTTTTTATTCAAAGTACTTTTTTTTCTAAGTACTCGGCAGTTATAACATGGCAGAATATAATCAAGCATCTCTTCTCTCTTCATACAGGTAAACATATCATTCATTCTCTGAGCTGAAATATCCTGCATGTCTATTGCTCCAGTCCCTGACAGCAAGCAGCTTGGATGGTATCTGAGTCATTCTATCTTCGGCATTGAATCCTGCATGTATCTATATATATTAGTCATCCTATTATGCCTTTGTTTGTGTTTATAGATATTTAACTCACTTTTGCATGTCCTTACTCAGAGAGATCACATAACTGTTTCAAAGCGGTTTATGATCCATGTAGACCTGGACATTTGTTTATCTGATCACTACATTTATTGTGTCCTGTTGTCTCAACTGAGTTAGATTGATTGCTAACGAGCTTTAACCCCAAAAAAAAAAAAAAAAAAGAGAGATCTAAGGGCTAGCCTTCTATAAATGTAGATTTAGCTTGGGGATGCATTCGTGCAGGGGTGCATTCGTGCACTGTTATTCGTGTATTTTTTATTCAAAGTACTTTTTTTTCTAAGTACTCGGCAGTTATAACATGGCAGAATATAATCAAGCATCTCTTCTCTCTTCATACAGGTAAACATATCATTCATTCTCTGAGCTGAAATATCCTGCATGTCTATTGCTCCAGTCCCTGACAGCAAGCAGCTTGGATGGTATCTGAGTCATTCTATCTTCGGCATTGAATCCTGCATGTATCTATATATATTAGTCATCCTATTATGCCTTTGTTTGTGTTTATAGATATTTAACTCACTTTTGCATGTCCTTACTCAGAGAGATCACATAACTGTTTCAAAGCGGTTTATGATCCATGTAGACCTGGACATTTGTTTATCTGATCACTACATTTATTGTGTCCTGTTGTCTCAACTGAGTTAGATTGATTGCTAACGAGCTTTAACCCCCCCCCCAAAAAAAAAAGAGAGATCTAAGGGCTAGCCTTCTATAAATGTAGATTTAGCTTGGGGATGCATTCGTGCAGGGGTGCATTCGTGCACTGTTATTCGTGTATTTTTTATTCAAAGTACTTTTTTTTCTAAGTACTCGGCAGTTATAACATGGCAGAATATAATCAAGCATCTCTTCTCTCTTCATACAGGTAAACATATCATTCATTCTCTGAGCTGAAATATCCTGCATGTCTATTGCTCCAGTCCCTGACAGCAAGCAGCTTGGATGGTATCTGAGTCATTCTATCTTCGGCATTGAATCCTGCATGTATCTATATATATTAGTCATCCTATTATGCCTTTGTTTGTGTTTATAGATATTTAACTCACTTTTGCATGTCCTTACTCAGAGAGATCACATAACTGTTTCAAAGCGGTTTATGATCCATGTAGACCTGGACATTTGTTTATCTGATCACTACATTTATTGTGTCCTGTTGTCTCAACTGAGTTAGATTGATTGCTAACGAGCTTTAACCCCCCAAAAAAAAAAAAAAGAGAGATCTAAGGGCTAGCCTTCTATAAATGTAGATTTAGCTTGGGGATGCATTCGTGCAAGGGTGCATTCGTGCACTGTTATTCGTGTATTTTTTATTCAAAGTACTTTTTTTTCTAAGTACTCGGCAGTTATAACATGGCAGAATATAATCAAGCATCTCTTCTCTCTTCATACAGGTAAACATATCATTCATTCTCTGAGCTGAAATATCCTGCATGTCTATTGCTCCAGTCCCTGACAGCAAGCAGCTTGGATGGTATCTGAGTCATTCTATCTTCGGCATTGAATCCTGCATGTATCTATATATATTAGTCATCCTATTATGCCTTTGTTTGTGTTTATAGATATTTAACTCACTTTTGCATGTCCTTCCTCAGAGAGATCACATAACTGTTTCAAAGCGGTTTATGATCCATGTAGACCTGGACATTTGTTTATCTGATCACTACATTTATTGTGTCCTGTTGTCTCAACTGAGTTAGATTGATTGCTAACGAGCTTTAACCACAAAAAAAAAAAAAAAGAGAGATCTAAGGGCTAGCCTTCTATAAATGTAGATTTAGCTTGGGGATGCATTCGTGCAGGGGTGCATTCGTGCACTGTTATTCGTGTATTTTTTATTCAAAGTACTTTTTTTTCTAAGTACTCGGCAGTTATAACATGGCAGAATATAATCAAGCATCTCTTCTCTCTTCATACAGGTAAACATATCATTCATTCTCTGAGCTGAAATATCCTGCATGTCTATTGCTCCAGTCCCTGACAGCAAGCAGCTTGGATGGTATCTGAGTCATTCTATCTTCGGCATTGAATCCTGCATGTATCTATATATATTAGTCATCCTATTATGCCTTTGTTTGTGTTTATAGATATTTAACTCACTTTTGCATGTCCTTACTCAGAGAGATCACATAACTGTTTCAAAGCGGTTTATGATCCATGTAGACCTGGACATTTGTTTATCTGATCACTACATTTATTGTGTCCTGTTGTCTCAACTGAGTTAGATTGATTGCTAACGAGCTTTAACCCCCCAAAAAAAAAAAAAAGAGAGATCTAAGGGCTAGCCTTCTATAAATGTAGATTTAGCTTGGGGATGCATTCGTGCAGGGGTGCATTCGTGCACTGTTATTCGTGTATTTTTTATTCAAAGTACTTTTTTTTCTAAGTACTCGGCAGTTATAACATGGCAGAATATAATCAAGCATCTCTTCTCTCTTCATACAGGTAAACATATCATTCATTCTCTGAGCTGAAATATCCTGCATGTCTATTGCTCCAGTCCCTGACAGCAAGCAGCTTGGATGGTATCTGAGTCATTCTATCTTCGGCATTGAATCCTGCATGTATCTATATATATTAGTCATCCTATTATGCCTTTGTTTGTGTTTATAGATATTTAACTCACTTTTGCATGTCCTTACTCAGAGAGATCACATAACTGTTTCAAAGCGGTTTATGATCCATGTAGACCTGGACATTTGTTTAATTGATCACTACATTTATTGTGTCCTGTTGTCTCAACTGAGTTAGATTGATTGCTAACGAGCTTTAACCCCCCCCAAAAAAAAAAGAGAGATCTAAGGGCTAGCCTTCTATAAATGTAGATTTAGCTTGGGGATGCATTCGTGCAGGGGTGCATTCGTGCACTGTTATTCGTGTATTTTTTATTCAAAGTACTTTTTTTTCTAAGTACTCGGCAGTTATAACATGGCAGAATATAATCAAGCATCTCTTCTCTCTTCATACAGGTAAACATATCATTCATTCTCTGAGCTGAAATATCCTGCATGTCTATTGCTCCAGTCCCTGACAGCAAGCAGCTTGGATGGTATCTGAGTCATTCTATCTTCGGCATTGAATCCTGCATGTATCTATATATATTAGTCATCCTATTATGCCTTTGTTTGTGTTTATAGATATTTAACTCACTTTTGCATGTCCTTACTCAGAGAGATCACATAACTGTTTCAAAGCGGTTTATGATCCATGTAGACCTGGACATTTGTTTATCTGATCACTACATTTATTGTGTCCTGTTGTCTCAACTGAGTTAGATTGATTGCTAACGAGCTTTAACCCCCCCCCCCAAAAAAAAAGAGAGATCTAAGGGCTAGCCTTCTATAAATGTAGATTTAGCTTGGGGATGCATTCGTGCAGGGGTGCATTCGTGCACTGTTATTCGTGTATTTTTTATTCAAAGTACTTTTTTTTCTAAGTACTCGGCAGTTATAACATGGCAGAATATAATCAAGCATCTCTTCTCTCTTCATACAGGTAAACATATCATTCATTCTCTGAGCTGAAATATCCTGCATGTCTATTGCTCCAGTCCCTGACAGCAAGCAGCTTGGATGGTATCTGAGTCATTCTATCTTCGGCATTGAATCCTGCATGTATCTATATATATTAGTCATCCTATTATGCCTTTGTTTGTGTTTATAGATATTTAACTCACTTTTGCATGTCCTTACTCAGAGAGATCACATAACTGTTTCAAAGCGGTTTATGATCCATGTAGACCTGGACATTTGTTTATCTGATCACTACATTTATTGTGTCCTGTTGTCTCAACTGAGTTAGATTGATTGCTAATGAGCTTTAACCCCAAAAAAAAAAAAAAAAAAGAGATCTAAGGGCTAGCCTTCTATAAATGTAGATTTAGCTTGGGGATGCATTCGTGCAGGGGTGCATTCGTGCACTGTTATTCGTGTATTTTTTATTCAAAGTACTTTTTTTTCTAAGTACTCGGCAGTTATAACATGGCAGAATATAATCAAGCATCTCTTCTCTCTTCATACAGGTAAACATATCATTCATTCTCTGAGCTGAAATATCCTGCATGTCTATTGCTCCAGTCCCTGACAGCAAGCAGCTTGGATGGTATCTGAGTCATTCTATCTTCGGCATTGAATCCTGCATGTATCTATATATATTAGTCATCCTATTATGCCTTTGTTTGTGTTTATAGATATTTAACTCACTTTTGCATGTCCTTACTCAGAGAGATCACATAACTGTTTCAAAGCGGTTTATGATCCATGTAGACCTGGACATTTGTTTATCTGATCACTACATTTATTGTGTCCTGTTGTCTCAACTGAGTTAGATTGATTGCTAACGAGCTTTAACCCCCCCCAAAAAAAAAAAAGAGAGATCTAAGGGCTAGCCTTCTATAAATGTAGATTTAGCTTGGGGATGCATTCGTGCAGGGGTGCATTCGTGCACTGTTATTCGTGTATTTTTTATTCAAAGTACTTTTTTTTCTAAGTACTCGGCAGTTATAACATGGCAGAATATAATCAAGCATCTCTTCTCTCTTCATACAGGTAAACATATCATTCATTCTCTGAGCTGAAATATCCTGCATGTCTATTGCTCCAGTCCCTGACAGCAAGCAGCTTGGATGGTATCTGAGTCATTCTATCTTCGGCATTGAATCCTGCATGTATCTATATATATTAGTCATCCTATTATGCCTTTGTTTGTGTTTATAGATATTTAACTCACTTTTGCATGTCCTTACTCAGAGAGATCACATAACTGTTTCAAAGCGGTTTATGATCCATGTAGACCTGGACATTTGTTTATCTGATCACTACATTTATTGTGTCCTGTTGTCTCAACTGAGTTAGATTGATTGCTAACGAGCTTTAACCCCCCCCCCCCAAAAAAAAAGAGAGATCTAAGGGCTAGCCTTCTATAAATGTAGATTTAGCTTGGGGATGCATTCGTGCAGGGGTGCATTCGTGCACTGTTATTCGTGTATTTTTTATTCAAAGTACTTTTTTTTCTAAGTACTCGGCAGTTATAACATGGCAGAATATAATCAAGCATCTCTTCTCTCTTCATACAGGTAAACATATCATTCATTCTCTGAGCTGAAATATCCTGCATGTCTATTGCTCCAGTCCCTGACAGCAAGCAGCTTGGATGGTATCTGAGTCATTCTATCTTCGGCATTGAATCCTGCATGTATCTATATATATTAGTCATCCTATTATGCCTTTGTTTGTGTTTATAGATATTTAACTCACTTTTGCATGTCCTTACTCAGAGAGATCACATAACTGTTTCAAAGCGGTTTATGATCCATGTAGACCTGGACATTTGTTTATCTGATCACTACATTTATTGTGTCCTGTTGTCTCAACTGAGTTAGATTGATTGCTAACGAGCTTTAACCCCAAAAAAAAAAAAAAAAGAGAGATCTAAGGGCTAGCCTTCTATAAATGTAGATTTAGCTTGGGGATGCATTCGTGCAAGGGTGCATTCGTGCACTGTTATTCGTGTATTTTTTATTCAAAGTACTTTTTTTTCTAAGTACTCGGCAGTTATAACATGGCAGAATATAATCAAGCATCTCTTCTCTCTTCATACAGGTAAACATATCATTCATTCTCTGAGCTGAAATATCCTGCATGTCTATTGCTCCAGTCCCTGACAGCAAGCAGCTTGGATGGTATCTGAGTCATTCTATCTTCGGCATTGAATCCTGCATGTATCTATATATATTAGTCATCCTATTATGCCTTTGTTTGTGTTTATAGATATTTAACTCACTTTTGCATGTCCTTACTCAGAGAGATCACATAACTGTTTCAAAGCGGTTCATGATCCATGTAGACCTGGACATTTGTTTATCTGATCACTACATTTATTGTGTCCTGTTGTCTCAACTGAGTTAGATTGATTGCTAATGAGCTTTAACCCCAAAAAAAAAAAAAAAAGAGAGATCTAAGGGCTAGCCTTCTATAAATGTAGATTTAGCTTGGGGATGCATTCGTGCAGGGGTGCATTCGTGCACTGTTATTCGTGTATTTTTTATTCAAAGTACTTTTTTTTCTAAGTACTCGGCAGTTATAACATGGCAGAATATAATCAAGCATCTCTTCTCTCTTCATACAGGTAAACATATCATTCATTCTCTGAGCTGAAATATCCTGCATGTCTATTGCTCCAGTCCCTGACAGCAAGCAGCTTGGATGGTATCTGAGTCATTCTATCTTCGGCATTGAATCCTGCATGTATCTATATATATTAGTCATCCTATTATGCCTTTGTTTGTGTTTATAGATATTTAACTCACTTTTGCATGTCCTTACTCAGAGAGATCACATAACTGTTTCAAAGCGGTTTATGATCCATGTAGACCTGGACATTTGTTTATCTGATCACTACATTTATTGTGTCCTGTTGTCTCAACTGAGTTAGATTGATTGCTAACGAGCTTTAACCCCCCCCAAAAAAAAAAAAGAGAGATCTAAGGGCTAGCCTTCTATAAATGTAGATTTAGCTTGGGGATGCATTCGTGCAGGGGTGCATTCGTGCACTGTTATTCGTGTATTTTTTATTCAAAGTACTTTTTTTTCTAAGTACTCGGCAGTTATAACATGGCAGAATATAATCAAGCATCTCTTCTCTCTTCATACAGGTAAACATATCATTCATTCTCTGAGCTGAAATATCCTGCATGTCTATTGCTCCAGTCCCTGACAGCAAGCAGCTTGGATGGTATCTGAGTCATTCTATCTTCGGCATTGAATCCTGCATGTATCTATATATATTAGTCATCCTATTATGCCTTTGTTTGTGTTTATAGATATTTAACTCACTTTTGCATGTCCTTACTCAGAGAGATCACATAACTGTTTCAAAGCGGTTTATGATCCATGTAGACCTGGACATTTGTTTATCTGATCACTACATTTATTGTGTCCTGTTGTCTCAACTGAGTTAGATTGATTGCTAACGAGCTTTAACCCCCCCCCCCCCAAAAAAAAAGAGAGATCTAAGGGCTAGCCTTCTATAAATGTAGATTTAGCTTGGGGATGCATTCGTGCAGGGGTGCATTCGTGCACTGTTATTCGTGTATTTTTTATTCAAAGTACTTTTTTTTCTAAGTACTCGGCAGTTATAACATGGCAGAATATAATCAAGCATCTCTTCTCTCTTCATACAGGTAAACATATCATTCATTCTCTGAGCTGAAATATCCTGCATGTCTATTGCTCCAGTCCCTGACAGCAAGCAGCTTGGATGGTATCTGAGTCATTCTATCTTCGGCATTGAATCCTGCATGTATCTATATATATTAGTCATCCTATTATGCCTTTGTTTGTGTTTATAGATATTTAACTCACTTTTGCATGTCCTTACTCAGAGAGATCACATAACTGTTTCAAAGCGGTTTATGATCCATGTAGACCTGGACATTTGTTTATCTGATCACTACATTTATTGTGTCCTGTTGTCTCAACTGAGTTAGATTGATTGCTAACGAGCTTTAACCCCAAAAAAAAAAAAAAAAGAGAGATCTAAGGGCTAGCCTTCTATAAATGTAGATTTAGCTTGGGGATGCATTCGTGCAAGGGTGCATTCGTGCACTGTTATTCGTGTATTTTTTATTCAAAGTACTTTTTTTTCTAAGTACTCGGCAGTTATAACATGGCAGAATATAATCAAGCATCTCTTCTCTCTTCATACAGGTAAACATATCATTCATTCTCTGAGCTGAAATATCCTGCATGTCTATTGCTCCAGTCCCTGACAGCAAGCAGCTTGGATGGTATCTGAGTCATTCTATCTTCGGCATTGAATCCTGCATGTATCTATATATATTAGTCATCCTATTATGCCTTTGTTTGTGTTTATAGATATTTAACTCACTTTTGCATGTCCTTACTCAGAGAGATCACATAACTGTTTCAAAGCGGTTTATGATCCATGTAGACCTGGACATTTGTTTATCTGATCACTACATTTATTGTGTCCTGTTGTCTCAACTGAGTTAGATTGATTGCTAACGAGCTTTAACCACAAAAAAAAAAAAAAAGAGAGATCTAAGGGCTAGCCTTCTATAAATGTAGATTTAGCTTGGGGATGCATTCGTGCAGGGGTGCATTCGTGCACTGTTATTCGTGTATTTTTTATTCAAAGTACTTTTTTTTCTAAGTACTCGGCAGTTATAACATGGCAGAATATAATCAAGCATCTCTTCTCTCTTCATACAGGTAAACATATCATTCATTCTCTGAGCTGAAATATCCTGCATGTCTATTGCTCCAGTCCCTGACAGCAAGCAGCTTGGATGGTATCTGAGTCATTCTATCTTCGGCATTGAATCCTGCATGTATCTATATATATTAGTCATCCTATTATGCCTTTGTTTGTGTTTATAGATATTTAACTCACTTTTGCATGTCCTTACTCAGAGAGATCACATAACTGTTTCAAAACGGTTTATGATCCATGTAGACCTGGACATTTGTTTATCTGATCACTACATTTATTGTGTCCTGTTGTCTCAACTGAGTTAGATTGATTGCTAATGAGCTTTAACCCCCCCCCCCAAAAAAAAGAGAGATCTAAGGGCTAGCCTTCTATAAATGTAGATTTAGCTTGGGGATGCATTCGTGCAGGGGTGCATTCGTGCACTGTTATTCGTGTATTTTTTATTCAAAGTACTTTTTTTTCTAAGTACTCGGCAGTTATAACATGGCAGAATATAATCAAGCATCTCTTCTCTCTTCATACAGGTAAACATATCATTCATTCTCTGAGCTGAAATATCCTGCATGTCTATTGCTCCAGTCCCTGACAGCAAGCAGCTTGGATGGTATCTGAGTCATTCTATCTTCGGCATTGAATCCTGCATGTATCTATATATATTAGTCATCCTATTATGCCTTTGTTTGTGTTTATAGATATTTAACTCACTTTTGCATGTCCTTACTCAGAGAGATCACATAACTGTTTCAAAGCGGTTTATGATCCATGTAGACCTGGACATTTGTTTATCTGATCACTACATTTATTGTGTCCTGTTGTCTCAACTGAGTTAGATTGATTGCTAACGAGCTTTAACCCCCCCAAAAAAAAAAAAAGAGAGATCTAAGGGCTAGCCTTCTATAAATGTAGATTTAGCTTGGGGATGCATTCGTGCAGGGGTGCATTCGTGCACTGTTATTCGTGTATTTTTTATTCAAAGTACTTTTTTTTCTAAGTACTCGGCAGTTATAACATGGCAGAATATAATCAAGCATCTCTTCTCTCTTCATACAGGTAAACATATCATTCATTCTCTGAGCTGAAATATCCTGCATGTCTATTGCTCCAGTCCCTGACAGCAAGCAGCTTGGATGGTATCTGAGTCATTCTATCTTCGGCATTGAATCCTGCATGTATCTATATATATTAGTCATCCTATTATGCCTTTGTTTGTGTTTATAGATATTTAACTCACTTTTGCATGTCCTTACTCAGAGAGATCACATAACTGTTTCAAAGCGGTTTATGATCCATGTAGACCTGGACATTTGTTTAATTGATCACTACATTTATTGTGTCCTGTTGTCTCAACTGAGTTAGATTGATTGCTAACGAGCTTTAACCCCCCCCAAAAAAAAAAGAGAGATCTAAGGGCTAGCCTTCTATAAATGTAGATTTAGCTTGGGGATGCATTCGTGCAGGGGTGCATTCGTGCACTGTTATTCGTGTATTTTTTATTCAAAGTACTTTTTTTTCTAAGTACTCGGCAGTTATAACATGGCAGAATATAATCAAGCATCTCTTCTCTCTTCATACAGGTAAACATATCATTCATTCTCTGAGCTGAAATATCCTGCATGTCTATTGCTCCAGTCCCTGACAGCAAGCAGCTTGGATGGTATCTGAGTCATTCTATCTTCGGCATTGAATCCTGCATGTATCTATATATATTAGTCATCCTAATATGCCTTTGTTTGTGTTTATAGATATTTAACTCACTTTTGCATGTCCTTACTCAGAGAGATCACATAACTGTTTCAAAGCGGTTTATGATCCATGTAGACCTGGACATTTGTTTATCTGATCACTACATTTATTGTGTCCTGTTGTCTCAACTGAGTTAGATTGATTGCTAACGAGCTTTAACCCCCCCCCCCCAAAAAAAAAGAGAGATCTAAGGGCTAGCCTTCTATAAATGTAGATTTAGCTTGGGGATGCATTCGTGCAGGGGTGCATTCGTGCACTGTTATTCGTGTATTTTTTATTCAAAGTACTTTTTTTTCTAAGTACTCGGCAGTTATAACATGGCAGAATATAATCAAGCATCTCTTCTCTCTTCATACAGGTAAACATATCATTCATTCTCTGAGCTGAAATATCCTGCATGTCTATTGCTCCAGTCCCTGACAGCAAGCAGCTTGGATGGTATCTGAGTCATTCTATCTTCGGCATTGAATCCTGCATGTATCTATATATATTAGTCATCCTATTATGCCTTTGTTTGTGTTTATAGATATTTAACTCACTTTTGCATGTCCTTACTCAGAGAGATCACATAACTGTTTCAAAGCGGTTTATGATCCATGTAGACCTGGACATTTGTTTATCTGATCACTACATTTATTGTGTCCTGTTGTCTCAACTGAGTTAGATTGATTGCTAATGAGCTTTAACCCCAAAAAAAAAAAAAAAAAAGAGAGATCTAAGGGCTAGCCTTCTATAAATGTAGATTTAGCTTGGGGATGCATTCGTGCAGGGGTGCATTCGTGCACTGTTATTCGTGTATTTTTTATTCAAAGTACTTTTTTTTCTAAGTACTCGGCAGTTATAACATGGCAGAATATAATCAAGCATCTCTTCTCTCTTCATACAGGTAAACATATCATTCATTCTCTGAGCTGAAATATCCTGCATGTCTATTGCTCCAGTCCCTGACAGCAAGCAGCTTGGATGGTATCTGAGTCATTCTATCTTCGGCATTGAATCCTGCATGTATCTATATATATTAGTCATCCTATTATGCCTTTGTTTGTGTTTATAGATATTTAACTCACTTTTGCATGTCCTTACTCAGAGAGATCACATAACTGTTTCAAAGCGGTTTATGATCCATGTAGACCTGGACATTTGTTTATCTGATCACTACATTTATTGTGTCCTGTTGTCTCAACTGAGTTAGATTGATTGCTAACGAGCTTTAACCCCAAAAAAAAAAAAAAAAGAGAGATCTAAGGGCTAGCCTTCTATAAATGTAGATTTAGCTTGGGGATGCATTCGTGCAAGGGTTCATTCGTGCACTGTTATTCGTGTATTTTTTATTCAAAGTACTTTTTTTTCTAAGTACTCGGCAGTTATAACATGGCAGAATATAATCAAGCATCTCTTCTCTCTTCATACAGGTAAACATATCATTCATTCTCTGAGCTGAAATATCCTGCATGTCTATTGCTCCAGTCCCTGACAGCAAGCAGCTTGGATGGTATCTGAGTCATTCTATCTTCGGCATTGAATCCTGCATGTATCTATATATATTAGTCATCCTATTATGCCTTTGTTTGTGTTTATAGATATTTAACTCACTTTTGCATGTCCTTACTCAGAGAGATCACATAACTGTTTCAAAGCGGTTTATGATCCATGTAGACCTGGACATTTGTTTATCTGATCACTACATTTATTGTGTCCTGTTGTCTCAACTGAGTTCGATTGATTGCTAACGAGCTTTAACCACAAAAAAAAAAAAAAAGAGAGATCTAAGGGCTAGCCTTCTATAAATGTAGATTTAGCTTGGGGATGCATTCGTGCAGGGGTGCATTCGTGCACTGTTATTCGTGTATTTTTTATTCAAAGTACTTTTTTTTCTAAGTACTCGGCAGTTATAACATGGCAGAATATAATCAAGCATCTCTTCTCTCTTCATACAGGTAAACATATCATTCATTCTCTGAGCTGAAATATCCTGCATGTCTATTGCTCCAGTCCCTGACAGCAAGCAGCTTGGATGGTATCTGAGTCATTCTATCTTCGGCATTGAATCCTGCATGTATCTATATATATTCCAGCCCTGTGCTGATGAGGGCCTAAAGCCCGAAACACGTGTCCACAGGTAGGAATTGGTTGGCTGTGTAAATTTAGAAACTAATCCGCAGCATTGCACGCTTGGCGGTTCCAAGCGCTGTGGATTAGACTGGGGTGGAAAGAGATGATTTGCATAGCTCCGCCTACTGCAAAGGATTCTGGGTAAACCTGCTATTCTTTGTATTATGCTGCTTGCAAGTACTTTCCATTTTAGGAAAGCATCCACTATGTATTTCCTTTAAGTAGAGGGCTTTTCGGTCTCTTTCGTCCCGCTACATTTAGCCCAACTTGGGTCTCTCCCTAAGGTGGCTAGCATGTGTGTATCGCTTGCTCACCGAGCCCCACTCCATACAGCCAACCAATTCCAGCCCTGTGCTGATGAGGGCCTAAAGCCCGAAACACGTGTCCACAGGTAGGAATTGGTTGGCTGTGTAAATTTAGAAACTAATCCGCAGCATTGCACGCTTGGCGGTTCCAAGCGCTGTGGATTAGACTGGGGTGGAAAGAGATGATTTGCATAGCTCCGCCTACTGCAAAGGATTCTGGGTAAACCTGCTATTCTTTGTATTATGCTGCTTGCAAGTACTTTCCATTTTAGGAAAGCATCCACTATGTATTTCCTTTAAGTAGAGGGCTTTTCGGTCTCTTTCGTCCCGCTACATTTAGCCCAACTTGGGTCTCTCCCTAAGGTGGCTAGCATGTGTGTATCGCTTGCTCACCGAGCCCCACTCCATACAGCCAACCAATTCCAGCCCTGTGCTGATGAGGGCCTAAAGCCCGAAACACGTGTCCACAGGTAGGAATTGGTTGGCTGTGTAAATTTAGAAACTAATCCGCAGCATTGCACGCTTGGCGGTTCCAAGCGCTGTGGATTAGACTGGGGTGGAAAGAGATGATTTGCATAGCTCCGCCTACTGCAAAGGATTCTGGGTAAACCTGCTATTCTTTGTATTATGCTGCTTGCAAGTACTTTCCATTTTAGGAAAGCATCCACTATGTATTTCCTTTAAGTAGAGGGCTTTTCGGTCTCTTTCGTCCCGCTACATTTAGCCCAACTTGGGTCTCTCCCTAAGGTGGCTAGCATGTGTGTATCGCTTGCTCACCGAGCCCCACTCCATACAGCCAACCAATTCCAGCCCTGTGCTGATGAGGGCCTAAAGCCCGAAACACGTGTCCACAGGTAGGAATTGGTTGGCTGTGTAAATTTAGAAACTAATCCGCAGCATTGCACGCTTGGCGGTTCCAAGCGCTGTGGATTAGACTGGGGTGGAAAGAGATGATTTGCATAGCTCCGCCTACTGCAAAGGATTCTGGGTAAACCTGCTATTCTTTGTATTATGCTGCTTGCAAGTACTTTCCATTTTAGGAAAGCATCCACTATGTATTTCCTTTAAGTAGAGGGCTTTTCGGTCTCTTTCGTCCCGCTACATTTAGCCCAACTTGGGTCTCTCCCTAAGGTGGCTAGCATGTGTGTATCGCTTGCTCACCGAGCCCCACTCCATACAGCCAACCAATTCCAGCCCTGTGCTGATGAGGGCCTAAAGCCCGAAACACGTGTCCACAGGTAGGAATTGGTTGGCTGTGTAAATTTAGAAACTAATCCGCAGCATTGCACGCTTGGCGGTTCCAAGCGCTGTGGATTAGACTGGGGTGGAAAGAGATGATTTGCATAGCTCCGCCTACTGCAAAGGATTCTGGGTAAACCTGCTATTCTTTGTATTATGCTGCTTGCAAGTACTTTCCATTTTAGGAAAGCATCCACTATGTATTTCCTTTAAGTAGAGGGCTTTTCGGTCTCTTTCGTCCCGCTACATTTAGCCCAACTTGGGTCTCTCCCTAAGGTGGCTAGCATGTGTGTATCGCTTGCTCACCGAGCCCCACTCCATACAGCCAACCAATTCCAGCCCTGTGCTGATGAGGGCCTAAAGCCCGAAACACGTGTCCACAGGTAGGAATTGGTTGGCTGTGTAAATTTAGAAACTAATCCGCAGCATTGCACGCTTGGCGGTTCCAAGCGCTGTGGATTAGACTGGGGTGGAAAGAGATGATTTGCATAGCTCCGCCTACTGCAAAGGATTCTGGGTAAACCTGCTATTCTTTGTATTATGCTGCTTGCAAGTACTTTCCATTTTAGGAAAGCATCCACTATGTATTTCCTTTAAGTAGAGGGCTTTTCGGTCTCTTTCGTCCCGCTACATTTAGCCCAACTTGGGTCTCTCCCTAAGGTGGCTAGCATGTGTGTATCGCTTGCTCACCGAGCCCCACTCCATACAGCCAACCAATTCCAGCCCTGTGCTGATGAGGGCCTAAAGCCCGAAACACGTGTCCACAGGTAGGAATTGGTTGGCTGTGTAAATTTAGAAACTAATCCGCAGCATTGCACGCTTGGCGGTTCCAAGCGCTGTGGATTAGACTGGGGTGGAAAGAGATGATTTGCATAGCTCCGCCTACTGCAAAGGATTCTGGGTAAACCTGCTATTCTTTGTATTATGCTGCTTGCAAGTACTTTCCATTTTAGGAAAGCATCCACTATGTATTTCCTTTAAGTAGAGGGCTTTTCGGTCTCTTTCGTCCCGCTACATTTAGCCCAACTTGGGTCTCTCCCTAAGGTGGCTAGCATGTGTGTATCGCTTGCTCACCGAGCCCCACTCCATACAGCCAACCAATTCCAGCCCTGTGCTGATGAGGGCCTAAAGCCCGAAACACGTGTCCACAGGTAGGAATTGGTTGGCTGTGTAAATTTAGAAACTAATCCGCAGCATTGCACGCTTGGCGGTTCCAAGCGCTGTGGATTAGACTGGGGTGGAAAGAGATGATTTGCATAGCTCCGCCTACTGCAAAGGATTCTGGGTAAACCTGCTATTCTTTGTATTATGCTGCTTGCAAGTACTTTCCATTTTAGGAAAGCATCCACTATCTATATATATTAGTCATCCTATTATGCCTTTGTTTGTGTTTATAGATATTTAACTCACTTTTGCATGTCCTTACTCAGAGAGATCACATAACTGTTTCAAAGCGGTTTATGATCCATGTAGACCTGGACATTTGTTTATCTGATCACTACATTTATTGTGTCCTGTTGTCTCAACTGAGTTAGATTGATTGCTAATGAGCTTTAACCCCAAAAAAAAAAAAAAAGAGAGATCTAAGGGCTAGCCTTCTATAAATGTAGATTTAGCTTGGGGATGCATTCGTGCAGGGGTGCATTCGTGCACTGTTATTCGTGTATTTTTTATTCAAAGTACTTTTTTTTCTAAGTACTCGGCAGTTATAACATGGCAGAATATAATCAAGCATCTCTTCTCTCTTCATACAGGTAAACATATCATTCATTCTCTGAGCTGAAATATCCTGCATGTCTATTGCTCCAGTCCCTGACAGCAAGCAGCTTGGATGGTATCTGAGTCATTCTATCTTCGGCATTGAATCCTGCATGTATCTATATATATTAGTCATCCTATTATGCCTTTGTTTGTGTTTATAGATATTTAACTCACTTTTGCATGTCCTTACTCAGAGAGATCACATAACTGTTTCAAAGCGGTTTATGATCCATGTAGACCTGGACATTTGTTTAATTGATCACTACATTTATTGTGTCCTGTTGTCTCAACTGAGTTAGATTGATTGCTAACGAGCTTTAACCCCAAAAAAAAAAAAAAAGAGAGATCTAAGGGCTAGCCTTCTATAAATGTAGATTTAGCTTGGGGATGCATTCGTGCAGGGGTGCATTCGTGCACTGTTATTCGTGTATTTTTTATTCAAAGTACTTTTTTTTCTAACTACTCGGCAGTTATAACATGGCAGAATATAATCAAGCATCTCTTCTCTCTTCATACAGGTAAACATATCATTCATTCTCTGAGCTGAAATATCCTGCATGTCTATTGCTCCAGTCCCTGACAGCAAGCAGCTTGGATGGTATCTGAGTCATTCTATCTTCGGCATTGAATCCTGCATGTATCTATATATATTAGTCATCCAATTATGCCTTTGTTTGTGTTTATAGATATTTAACTCACTTTTGCATGTCCTTACTCAGAGAGATCACATAACTGTTTCAAAGCGGTTTATGATCCATGTAGACCTGGACATTTGTTTATCTGATCACTACATTTATTGTGTCCTGTTGTCTCAACTGAGTTAGATTGATTGCTAACGAGCTTTAACCCCCCCCCAAAAAAAAAAAGAGAGATCTAAGGGCTAGCCTTCTATAAATGTAGATTTAGCTTGGGGATGCATTCGTGCAGGGGTGCATTCGTGCACTGTTATTCGTGTATTTTTTATTCAAAGTACTTTTTTTTCTAAGTACTCGGCAGTTATAACATGGCAGAATATAATCAAGCATCTCTTCTCTCTTCATACAGGTAAACATATCATTCATTCTCTGAGCTGAAATATCCTGCATGTCTATTGCTCCAGTCCCTGACAGCAAGCAGCTTGGATGGTATCTGAGTCATTCTATCTTCGGCATTGAATCCTGCATGTATCTATATATATTAGTCATCCTATTATGCCTTTGTTTGTGTTTATAGATATTTAACTCACTTTTGCATGTCCTTACTCAGAGAGATCACATAACTGTTTCAAAGCGGTTTATGATCCATGTAGACCTGGACATTTGTTTATCTGATCACTACATTTATTGTGTCCTGTTGTCTCAACTGAGTTAGATTGATTGCTAACGAGCTTTAACCCAAAAAAAAAAAAAAAAGAGAGATCTAAGGGCTAGCCTTCTATAAATGTAGATTTAGCTTGGGGATGCATTCGTGCAGGGGTGCATTCGTGCACTGTTATTCGTGTATTTTTTATTCAAAGTACTTTTTTTTCTAAGTACTCGGCAGTTATAACATGGCAGAATATAATCAAGCATCTCTTCTCTCTTCATACAGGTAAACATATCATTCATTCTCTGAGCTGAAATATCCTGCATGTCTATTGCTCCAGTCCCTGACAGCAAGCAGCTTGGATGGTATCTGAGTCATTCTATCTTCGGCATTGAATCCTGCATGTATCTATATATATTAGTCATCCTATTATGCCTTTGTTTGTGTTTATAGATATTTAACTCACTTTTGCATGTCCTTACTCAGAGAGATCACATAACTGTTTCAAAGCGGTTTATGATCCATGTAGACCTGGACATTTGTTTATCTGATCACTACATTTATTGTGTCCTGTTGTCTCAACTGAATTAGATTGATTGCTAACGAGCTTTAACCCCAAAAAAAAAAAAAAAAAAAGAGAGATCTAAGGGCTAGCCTTCTATAAATGTAGATTTAGCTTGGGGATGCATTCGTGCAGGGGTGCATTCGTGCACTGTTATTCGTGTATTTTTTATTCAAAGTACTTTTTTTTCTAAGTACTCGGCAGTTATAACATGGCAGAATATAATCAAGCATCTCTTCTCTCTTCATACAGGTAAACATATCATTCATTCTCTGAGCTGAAATATCCTGCATGTCTATTGCTCCAGTCCCTGACAGCAAGCAGCTTGGATGGTATCTGAGTCATTCTATCTTCGGCATTGAATCCTGCATGTATCTATATATATTAGTCATCCTATTATGCCTTTGTTTGTGTTTATAGATATTTAACTCACTTTTGCATGTCCTTACTCAGAGAGATCACATAACCGTTTCAAAGCGGTTTATGATCCATGTAGACCTGGACATTTGTTTATCTGATCACTACATTTATTGTGTCCTGTTGTCTCAACTGAGTTAGATTGATTGCTAACGAGCTTTAACCCCCCCCAAAAAAAAAAAAGAGAGATCTAAGGGCTAGCCTTCTATAAATGTAGATTTAGCTTGGGGATGCATTCGTGCAGGGGTGCATTCGTGCACTGTTATT
This sequence comes from Ranitomeya imitator, assembly GCF_032444005.1. Lineage (NCBI taxonomy): Eukaryota > Metazoa > Chordata > Amphibia > Anura > Dendrobatidae > Ranitomeya > Ranitomeya imitator. The sequence continues at coordinate 1,058,378,826 of NC_091282.1, read as the reverse complement.
CGTGTATTTTTTATTCAAAGTACTTTTTTTTCTAAGTACTCGGCAGTTATAACATGGCAGAATATAATCAAGCATCTCTTCTCTCTTCATACAGGTAAACATATCATTCATTCTCTGAGCTGAAATATCCTGCATGTCTATTGCTCCAGTCCCTGACAGCAAGCAGCTTGGATGGTATCTGAGTCATTCTATCTTCGGCATTGAATCCTGCATGTATCTATATATATTAGTCATCCTATTATGCCTTTGTATGTGTTTATAGATATTTAACTCACTTTTGCATGTCCTTACTCAGAGAGATCACATAACTGTTTCAAAGCGGTTTATGATCCATGTAGACCTGGACATTTGTTTATCTGATCACTACATTTATTGTGTCCTGTTGTCTCAACTGAGTTAGATTGATTGCTAACGAGCTTTAACCCCCCAAAAAAAAAAAAGAGAGATCTAAGGGCTAGCCTTCTATAAATGTAGATTTAGCTTGGGGATGCATTCGTGCAGGGGTGCATTCGTGCACTGTTATTCGTGTATTTTTTATTCAAAGTACTTTTTTTTCTAAGTACTCGGCAGTTATAACATGGCAGAATATAATCAAGCATCTCTTCTCTCTTCATACAGGTAAACATATCATTCATTCTCTGAGCTGAAATATCCTGCATGTCTATTGCTCCAGTCCCTGACAGCAAGCAGCTTGGATGGTATCTGAGTCATTCTATCTTCGGCATTGAATCCTGCATGTATCTATATATATTAGTCATCCTATTATGCCTTTGTTTGTGTTTATAGATATTTAACTCACTTTTGCATGTCCTTACTCAGAGAGATCACATAACTGTTTCAAAGCGGTTTATGATCCATGTAGACCTGGACATTTGTTTATCTGATCACTACATTTATTGTGTCCTGTTGTCTCAACTGAGTTAGATTGATTGCTAACGAGCTTTAACCCAAAAAAAAAAAAAAAAAAGAGAGATCTAAGGGCTAGCCTTCTATAAATGTAGATTTAGCTTGGGGATGCATTCGTGCAGGGGTGCATTCGTGCACTGTTATTCGTGTATTTTTTATTCAAAGTACTTTTTTTTCTAAGTACTCGGCAGTTATAACATGGCAGAATATAATCAAGCATCTCTTCTCTCTTCATACAGGTAAACATATCATTCATTCTCTGAGCTGAAATATCCTGCATGTCTATTGCTCCAGTCCCTGACAGCAAGCAGCTTGGATGGTATCTGAGTCATTCTATCTTCGGCATTGAATCCTGCATGTATCTATATACAGTGGGGCAAAAAAGTATTTAGTCAGTCAGCAATAGTGCAAGTTCCACCACTTAAAAAGATGAGAGGCGTCTGTAATTTACATCATAGGTAGACCTCAACTATGGGAGACAAACTGAGAAAAAAAAATCCAGAAAATCACATTGTCTGTTTTTTTAACATTTTATTTGCATATTATGGTGGAAAATAAGTATTTGGTCAGAAACAAAATTTCATCTCAATACTTTGTAATATATCCTTTGTTGGCAATGACAGAGGTCAAACGTTTTCTGTAAGTCTTCACAAGGTTGCCACACACTGTTGTTGGTATGTTGGCCCATTCCTCCATGCAGATCTCCTCTAGAGCAGTGATGTTTTTGGCTTTTCGCTTGGCAACACGGACTTTCAACTCCCTCCAAAGGTTTTCTATAGGGTTGAGATCTGGAGACTGGCTAGGCCACTCCAGGACCTTGAAATGCTTCTTACGAAGCCACTCCTTCGTTGCCCTGGCGGTGTGCTTTGGATCATTGTCATGTTGAAAGACCCAGCCACGTTTCATCTTCAATGCCCTTGCTGATGGAAGGAGGTTTGCACTCAAAATCTCACGATACATGGCCCCATTCATTCTTTCATGTACCCGGATCAGTCGTCCTGGCCCCTTTGCAGAGAAACAGCCCCAAAGCATGATGTTTCCACCACCATGCTTTACAGTAGGTATGGTGTTTGATGGATGCAACTCAGTATTCTTTTTCCTCCAAACACGACAAGTTGTGTTTCTACCAAACAGTTCCAGTTTGGTTTCATCAGACCATAGGACATTCTCCCAAAACTCCTCTGGATCATCCAAATGCTCTCTAGCAAACTTCAGACGGGCCCGGACATGTACTGGCTTAAGCAATGGGACACGTCTGGAACTGCAGGATCTGAGTCCATGGTGGCGTAGTGTGTTACTTATGGTAGGCCTTGTTACATTGGTCCCAGCTCTCTGCAGTTCATTCACTAGGTCCCCCCGCGTGGTTCTGGGATTTTTGCTCACCGTTCTTGTGATCATTCTGACCCCACGGGGTGGGATTTTGCGTGGAGCCCCAGATCGAGGGAGATTATCAGTGGTCTTGTATGTCTTCCATTTTCTAATTATTGCTCCCACTGTTGATTTCTTCACTCCAAGCTGGTTGGCTATTGCAGATTCAGTCTTCCCAGCCTGGTGCAGGGCTACAATTTTGTTTCTGGTGTCCTTTGACAGCTCTTTGGTCTTCACCATAATGGAGTTTGGAGTCTGACTGTTTGAGGGTGTGCACAGGTGTCTTTTTATACTGATAACAAGTTTAAACAGGTGCCATTACTACAGGTAATGAGTGGAGGAAAGAGGAGACTCTTAAAGAAGAAGTTACAGGTCTGTGAAAGCCAGAAATCTTGATTGTTTGTTTCTGACCAAATACTTATTTTCCACCATAATATGCAAATAAAATGTTAAAAAAAACAGACAATGTGATTTTCTGGATTTTTTTTTCTCAGTTTGTCTCCCATAGTTGAGGTCTACCTATGATGTAAATTACAGACGCCTCTCATCTTTTTAAGTGGTGGAACTTGCACTATTGCTGACTGACTAAATACTTTTTTGCCCCACTGTATATTAGTCATCCTATTATGCCTTTGTTTGTGTTTATAGATATTTAACTCACTTTTGCATGTCCTTACTCAGAGAGATCACATAACTGTTTCAAAGCGGTTTATGATCCATGTAGACCTGGACATTTGTTTATCTGATCACTACATTTATTGTGTCCTGTTGTCTCAACTGAGTTAGATTGATTGCTAACGAGCTTTAACCCCCCCCCCCAAAAAAAAAGAGAGATCTAAGGGCTAGCCTTCTATAAATGTAGATTTAGCTTGGGGATGCATTCGTGCAGGGGTGCATTCGTGCACTGTTATTCGTGTATTTTTTATTCAAAGTACTTTTTTTTCTAAGTACTCGGCAGTTATAACATGGCAGAATATAATCAAGCATCTCTTCTCTCTTCATACAGGTAAACATATCATTCATTCTCTGAGCTGAAATATCCTGCATGTCTATTGCTCCAGTCCCTGACAGCAAGCAGCTTGGATGGTATCTGAGTCATTCTATCTTCGGCATTGAATCCTGCATGTATCTATATATATTAGTCATCCTATTATGCCTTTGTTTGTGTTTATAGATATTTAACTCACTTTTGCATGTCCTTACTCAGAGAGATCACATAACTGTTTCAAAGCGGTTTATGATCCATGTAGACCTGGACATTTGTTTATCAGATCACTACATTTATTGTGTCCTGTTGTCTCAACTGAGTTAGATTGATTGCTAACGAGCTTTAACCCAAAAAAAAAAAAAAAAAGAGAGATCTAAGGGCTAGCCTTCTATAAATGTAGATTTAGCTTGGGGATGCATTCGTGCAGGGGTGCATTCGTGCACTGGTATTCGTGTATTTTTTATTCAAAGTACTTTTTTTTCTAAGTACTCGGCAGTTATAACATGGCAGAATATAATCAAGCATCTCTTCTCTCTTCATACAGGTAAACATATCATTCATTCTCTGAGCTGAAATATCCTGCATGTCTATTGCTCCAGTCCCTGACAGCAAGCAGCTTGGATGGTATCTGAGTCATTCTATCTTCGGCATTGAATCCTGCATGTATCTATATATATTAGTCATCCTATTATGCCTTTGTTTGTGTTTATAGATATTTAACTCACTTTTGCATGTCCTTACTCAGAGAGATCACATAACTGTTTCAAAGCGGTTTATGATCCATGTAGACCTGGACATTTGTTTATCTGATCACTACATTTATTGTGTCCTGTTGTCTCAACTGAGTTAGATTGATTGCTAACGAGCTTTAACCCCCCCCAAAAAAAAAAAAGAGAGATCTAAGGGCTAGCCATCTATAAATGTAGATTTAGCTTGGGGATGCATTCGTGCAGGGGTACATTCGTGCACTGTTATTCGTGTATTTTTTATTCAAAGTACTTTTTTTTCTAAGTACTCGGCAGTTATAACATGGCAGAATATAATCAAGCATCTCTTCTCTCTTCATACAGGTAAACATATCATTCATTCTCTGAGCTGAAATATCCTGCATGTCTATTGCTCCAGTCCCTGACAGCAAGCAGCTTGGATGGTATCTGAGTCATTCTATCTTCGGCATTGAATCCTGCATGTATCTATATATATTAGTCATCCTATTATGCCTTTGTATGTGTTTATAGATATTTAACTCACTTTTGCATGTCCTTACTCAGAGAGATCACATAACTGTTTCAAAGCGGTTTATGATCCATGTAGACCTGGACATTTGTTTATCTGATCACTACATTTATTGTGTCCTGTTGTCTCAACTGAGTTAGATTGATTGCTAACGAGCTTTAACCCCCCCCCCAAAAAAAAGAGAGATCTAAGGGCTAGCCTTCTATAAATGTAGATTTAGCTTGGGGATGCATTCGTGCAGGGGTGCATTCGTGCACTGTTATTCGTGTATTTTTTATTCAAAGTACTTTTTTTTCTAAGTACTCGGCAGTTATAACATGGCAGAATATATTCAAGCATCTCTTCTCTCTTCATACAGGTAAACATATCATTCATTCTCTGAGCTGAAATATCCTGCATGTCTATTGCTCCAGTCCCTGACAGCAAGCAGCTTGGATGGTATCTGAGTCATTCTATCTTCGGCATTGAATCCTGCATGTATATATATATATTAGTCATCCTATTATGCCTTTGTTTGTGTTTATAGATATTTAACTCACTTTTGCATGTCCTTACTCAGAGAGATCACATAACTGTTTCAAAGCGGTTTATGATCCATGTAGACCTGGACATTTGTTTATCTGATCACTACATTTATTGTGTCCTGTTGTCTCAACTGAGTTAGATTGATTGCTAACGAGCTTTAACCCCCCCCCCAAAAAAAAAAGAGAGATCTAAGGGCTAGCCTTCTATAAATGTAGATTTAGCTTGGGGATGCATTCGTGCAAGGGTGCATTCGTGCACTGTTATTCGTGTATTTTTTATTCAAAGTACTTTTTTTTCTAAGTACTCGGCAGTTATAACATGGCAGAATATAATCAAGCATCTCTTCTCTCTTCATACAGGTAAACATATCATTCATTCTCTGAGCTGAAATATCCTGCATGTCTATTGCTCCAGTCCCTGACAGCAAGCAGCTTGGATGGTATCTGAGTCATTCTATCTTCGGCATTGAATCCTGCATGTATCTATATATATTAGTCATCCTATTATGCCTTTGTTTGTGTTTATAGATATTTAACTCACTTTTGCATGTCCTTACTCAGAGAGATCACATAACTGTTTCAAAGCGGTTTATGATCCATGTAGACCTGGACATTTGTTTATCTGATCACTACATTTATTGTGTCCTGTTGTCTCAACTGAGTTAGATTGATTGCTAACGAGCTTTAACCCAAAAAAAAAAAAAAAAGAGAGAGATCTAAGGGCTAGCCTTCTATAAATGTAGATTTAGCTTGGGGATGCATTCGTGCAGGGGTGCATTCGTGCACTGTTATTCGTGTATTTTTTATTCAAAGTACTTTTTTTTCTAAGTACTCGGCAGTTATAACATGGCAGAATATAATCAAGCATCTCTTCTCTCTTCATACAGGTAAACATATCATTCATTCTCTGAGCTGAAATATCCTGCATGTCTATTGCTCCAGTCCCTGACAGCAAGCAGCTTGGATGGTATCTGAGTCATTCTATCTTCGGCATTGAATCCTGCATGTATCTATATATATTAGTCATCCTATTATGCCTTTGTTTGTGTTTATAGATATTTAACTCACTTTTACATGTCCTTACTCAGAGAGATCACATAACTGTTTCAAAGCGGTTTATGATCCATGTAGACCTGGACATTTGTTTATCTGATCACTACATTTATTGTGTCCTGTTGTCTCAACTGAGTTAGATTGATTGCTAACGAGCTTTAACCCCCCCCCCAAAAAAAAAAGAGAGATCTAAGGGCTAGCCATCTATAAATGTAGATTTAGCTTGGGGATGCATTCGTGCAGGGGTACATTCGTGCACTGTTATTCGTGTATTTTTTATTCAAAGTACTTTTTTTTCTAAGTACTCGGCAGTTATAACATGGCAGAATATAATCAAGCATCTCTTCTCTCTTCATACAGGTAAACATATCATTCATTCTCTGAGCTGAAATATCCTGCATGTCTATTGCTCCAGTCCCTGACAGCAAGCAGCTTGGATGGTATCTGAGTCATTCTATCTTCGGCATTGAATCCTGCATGTATCTATATATATTAGTCATCCTATTATGCCTTTGTATGTGTTTATAGATATTTAACTCACTTTTGCATGTCCTTACTCAGAGAGATCACATAACTGTTTCAAAGCGGTTTATGATCCATGTAGACCTGGACATTTGTTTATCTGATCACTACATTTATTGTGTCCTGTTGTCTCAACTGAGTTAGATTGATTGCTAACGAGCTTTAACCCCCCCCCAAAAAAAAGAGAGATCTAAGGGCTAGCCTTCTATAAATGTAGATTTAGCTTGGGGATGCATTCGTGCAGGGGTGCATTCGTGCACTGTTATTCGTGTATTTTTTATTCAAAGTACTTTTTTTTCTAAGTACTCGGCAGTTATAACATGGCAGAATATATTCAAGCATCTCTTCTCTCTTCATACAGGTAAACATATCATTCATTCTCTGAGCTGAAATATCCTGCATGTCTATTGCTCCAGTCCCTGACAGCAAGCAGCTTGGATGGTATCTGAGTCATTCTATCTTCGGCATTGAATCCTGCATGTATATATATATATTAGTCATCCTATTATGCCTTTGTTTGTGTTTATAGATATTTAACTCACTTTTGCATGTCCTTACTCAGAGAGATCACATAACTGTTTCAAAGCGGTTTATGATCCATGTAGACCTGGACATTTGTTTATCTGATCACTACATTTATTGTGTCCTGTTGTCTCAACTGAGTTAGATTGATTGCTAACGAGCTTTAACCCCCCCCCCCCAAAAAAAAGAGAGATCTAAGGGCTAGCCTTCTATAAATGTAGATTTAGCTTGGGGATGCATTCGTGCAAGGGTGCATTCGTGCACTGTTATTCGTGTATTTTTTATTCAAAGTACTTTTTTTTCTAAGTACTCGGCAGTTATAACATGGCAGAATATAATCAAGCATCTCTTCTCTCTTCATACAGGTAAACATATCATTCATTCTCTGAGCTGAAATATCCTGCATGTCTATTGCTCCAGTCCCTGACAGCAAGCAGCTTGGATGGTATCTGAGTCATTCTATCTTCGGCATTGAATCCTGCATGTATCTATATATATTAGTCATCCTATTATGCCTTTGTTTGTGTTTATAGATATTTAACTCACTTTTGCATGTCCTTACTCAGAGAGATCACATAACTGTTTCAAAGCGGTTTATGATCCATGTAGACCTGGACATTTGTTTATCTGATCACTACATTTATTGTGTCCTGTTGTCTCAACTGAGTTAGATTGATTGCTAACGAGCTTTAACCCCCCCAAAAAAAAAAAAAGAGAGATCTAAGGGCTAGCCTTCTATAAATGTAGATTTAGCTTGGGGATGCATTCGTGCAGGGGTGCATTCGTGCACTGTTATTCGTGTATTTTTTATTCAAAGTACTTTTTTTTCTAAGTACTCGGCAGTTATAACATGGCAGAATATAATCAAGCATCTCTTCTCTCTTCATACAGGTAAACATATCATTCATTCTCTGAGCTGAAATATCCTGCATGTCTATTGCTCCAGTCCCTGACAGCAAGCAGCTTGGATGGTATCTGAGTCATTCTATCTTCGGCATTGAATCCTGCATGTATCTATATATATTAGTCATCCTATTATGCCTTTGTTTGTGTTTATAGATATTTAACTCACTTTTGCATGTCCTTACTCAGAGAGATCACATAACTGTTTCAAAGCGGTTTATGATCCATTTAGACCTGGACATTTGTTTATCTGATCACTACATTTATTGTGTCCTGTTGTCTCAACTGAGTTAGATTGATTGCTAACGAGCTTTAACCCCCCCCCCCAAAAAAAAAGAGAGATCTAAGGGCTAGCCTTCTATAAATGTAGATTTAGCTTGGGGATGCATTCGTGCAGGGGTGCATTCGTGCACTGTTATTCGTGTATTTTTTATTCAAAGTACTTTTTTTTCTAAGTACTCGGCAGTTATAACATGGCAGAATATAATCAAGCATCTCTTCTCTCTTCATACAGGTAAACATATCATTCATTCTCTGAGCTGAAATATCCTGCATGTCTATTGCTCCAGTCCCTGACAGCAAGCAGCTTGGATGGTATCTGAGTCATTCTATCTTCGGCATTGAATCCTGCATGTATCTATATATATTAGTCATCCTATTATGCCTTTGTTTGTGTTTATAGATATTTAACTCACTTTTGCATGTCCTTACTCAGAGAGATCACATAACTGTTTCAAAGCGGTTTATGATCCATGTAGACCTGGACATTTGTTTATCTGATCACTACATTTATTGTGTCCTGTTGTCTCAACTGAGTTAGATTGATTGCTAATGAGCTTTAACCCCAAAAAAAAAAAAAAAAAGAGAGATCTAAGGGCTAGCCTTCTATAAATGTAGATTTAGCTTGGGGATGCATTCGTGCAGGGGTGCATTCGTGCACTGTTATTCGTGTATTTTTTATTCAAAGTACTTTTTTTTCTAAGTACTCGGCAGTTATAACATGGCAGAATATAATCAAGCATCTCTTCTCTCTTCATACAGGTAAACATATCATTTATTCTCTGAGCTGAAATATCCTGCATGTCTATTGCTCCAGTCCCTGACAGCAAGCAGCTTGGATGGTATCTGAGTCATTCTATCTTCGGCATTGAATCCTGCATGTATCTATATATATTAGTCATCCTATTATGCCTTTGTTTGTGTTTATAGATATTTAACTCACTTTTGCATGTCCTTACTCAGAGAGATCACATAACTGTTTCAAAGCTGTTTATGATCCATGTAGACCTGGACATTTGTTTATCTGATCACTACATTTATTGTGTCCTGTTGTCTCAACTGAGTTAGATTGATTGCTAACGAGCTTTAACCCCAAAAAAAAAAAAAAAAGAGAGCTCTAAGGGCTAGCCTTCTATAAATGTAGATTTAGCTTGGGGATGCATTCGTGCAGGGGTGCATTCGTGCACTGTTATTCGTGTATTTTTTATTCAAAGTACTTTTTTTTCTAAGTACTCGGCAGTTATAACATGGCAGAATATAATCAAGCATCTCTTCTCTCTTCATACAGGTAAACATATCATTCATTCTCTGAGCTGAAATATCCTGCATGTCTATTGCTCCAGTCCCTGACAGCAAGCAGCTTGGATGGTATCTGAGTCATTCTATCTTCGGCATTGAATCCTGCATGTATCTATATATATTAGTCATCCTATTATGCCTTTGTTTGTGTTTATAGATATTTAACTCACTTTTGCATGTCCTTACTCAGAGAGATCACATAACTGTTTCAAAGCTGTTTATGATCCATGTAGACCTGGACATTTGTTTATCTGATCACTACATTTATTGTGTCCTGTTGTCTCAACTGAGTTAGATTGATTGCTAACGAGCTTTAACCCCAAAAAAAAAAAAAAAAGAGAGCTCTAAGGGCTAGCCTTCTATAAATGTAGATTTAGCTTGGGGATGCATTCGTGCAGGGGTGCATTCGTGCACTGTTATTCGTGTATTTTTTATTCAAAGTACTTTTTTTTCTAAGTACTCGGCAGTTATAACATGGCAGAATATAATCAAGCATCTCTTCTCTCTTCATACAGGTAAACATATCATTCATTCTCTGAGCTGAAATATCCTGCATGTCTATTGCTCCAGTCCCTGACAGCAAGCAGCTTGGATGGTATCTGAGTCATTCTATCTTCGGCATTGAATCCTGCATGTATCTATATATATTAGTCATCCTATTATGCCTTTGTTTGTGTTTATAGATATTTAACTCACTTTTGCATGTCCTTACTCAGAGAGATCACATAACTGTTTCAAAGCGGTTTATGATCCATGTAGACCTGGACATTTGTTTATCTGATCACTACATTTATTGTGTCCTGTTGTCTCAACTGAGTTAGATTGATTGCTAACGAGCTTTAACCCCCCCCCAAAAAAAAAGAGAGATCTAAGGGCTAGCCTTCTATAAATGTAGATTTAGCTTGGGGATGCATTCGTGCAGGGGTGCATTCGTGCACTGTTATTCGTGTATTTTTTATTCAAAGTACTTTTTTTTCTAAGTACTCGGCAGTTATAACATGGCAGAATATAATCAAGCATCTCTTCTCTCTTCATACAGGTAAACATATCATTCATTCTCTGAGCTGAAATATCCTGCATGTCTATTGCTCCAGTCCCTGACAGCAAGCAGCTTGGATGGTATCTGAGTCATTCTATCTTCGGCATTGAATCCTGCATGTATCTATATATATTAGTCATCCTATTATGCCTTTGTTTGTGTTTATAGATATTTAACTCACTTTTGCATGTCCTTACTCAGAGAGATCACATAACTGTTTCAAAGCGGTTTATGATCCATGTAGACCTGGACATTTGTTTATCTGATCACTACATTTATTGTGTCCTGTTGTCTCAACTGAGTTAGATTGATTGCTAACGAGCTTTAGCCCCCCCCCCAAAAAAAAGAGAGATCTAAGGGCTAGCCTTCTATAAATGTAGATTTAGCTTGGGGATGCATTCGTGCAGGGGTGCATTCGTGCACTGTTATTCGTGTATTTTTTATTCAAAGTACTTTTTTTTCTAAGTACTCGGCAGTTATAACATGGCAGTTAGACAGGGCAGGAGACAGGTAAGACAATCAAAATCTAATCCATATTCACTTGAAATAGCACAAATACTCACCATATTTATTTGTATAATCTAAATTCTGGCTGCTGCATTCACTCACATTCACCGCCCTCGCATTAACTCTCTACACTCCATCCATATCGGCCCCTCTGTCCTTGCCTCTCCTATGTATAGCACTCATGCTCTATTCACATTGCTTAACAGCACAGATCCATTCAGTCCCACCATCCAATACAAGAGACGCTCTCACAAATCACTTAACCATCTGCTCACTCTTTCGATCCTCCTTCTCCTAGTCGCTGGAGACATATCTCCAAACCCCGGCCCCCCATGTTATAGCCAGTCAAACCTCCCAATTGCTACACCCAGAAACCCCTCTAACCTTATTAATATTCCCTGCATGCCTTCTGTCTCTTTCAATTGTGCCCTTTGGAATTCTCGCTCTGTGTGTAATAAACTCTCCTTAATTCATGACTTCTTCCTTTCTAATTCTCTTAATCTCCTGGCTCTTACTGAAACCTGGATCCAGCAGTCAGACACCACTGCTGCTGCTGCTCTTTCATATGGTGGACTACACTTTTCTCATACCCCAAGATCAGACAACAGAGCAGGTGGAGGCGTTGGCCTGCTCCTTTCACCCAAATGTACTTTCCAAGTTATCCCCCAAGTACCCTCACTTGTCTTCCCTTCCTTTGAGGTCCATGTGGTCAGACTCTACGTCCCCTTCTCCATGCGAGTGGCAGTGGTGTATCGTCCTCCCGGCCCCTCTCATCAGTTCCTGGATCACTTTGCCACCTGGCTTCCACACTTTCTCTGCTGTGACACCCCCACCCTTATCATGGGTGATTTCAACATCCCCATTGCCTCTCCCCTCTCCCCATCTGCTTCTCACCTTTTATCTCTATCCTCCTCTTTTGGCCTCTCGCAGCATACTAACTCTTCAACACATGAAGATGGAAACTCCCTTGACTTGGTCTTCTCCCGACTTTGCTCAGTGGATGATTTCACAAACTCCCCTCTCCCGCTCTCTGACCACAACCTTCTTTCATTCTCTATCAAGAACTGCCATCCCGCTCAGGTCACCCCCACTTTCCACACTTATAGAAACATACAGGCCATTAACACCCAGAAACTTATGAAGAACTTGCAGTCCTCATTGGCCCCTATCTCCTCCATCTCATGTCCTGATTCTGCATTGAAGCATTACAATGAAACCCTGCAAAGTGCTCTGGATGAAGCTGCTCCTCCTATACATAAAACAACTCGGCACAGACGGCAACAACCGTGGCACACGCTGCAAACACGTTTCCTGCAGCGGTGCTCCAGGTGCGCAGAACGTCTGTGGAGAAAATCTAATCTACCCGAAGATTTCATCCATTATAAGTTCATGCTAAAGACATACAATTCTGCACTTCACCTCTCCAAACAAACCTACTTCAACACCCTCATCACCTCCCTGTCCAAAAACCCTAAACGTCTCTTTGACACGTTCCAGTCCCTACTCAACCCAAGAGAGCAGGTCCCAACCACAGATCTCCGTGCTGACGATCTGTCCAATTACTTCAAAGAAAAAATTGACCACATTCGACAGGAAATCATCTCCCAATCTCTTCATACCATGCACTGTCCTCCCTCCCCCACTGCATCTAGTTCACTCTCTGACTTTGAAGCAGTTACAGAAGAAGAAGTAAGCAGGCTCCTTGCATCTTCTCGCCCGACCACTTGCACCAGTGACCCCATTCCGTCACATCTCCTCCAGTCCCTTTCCCCGGCTGTCACCTCTCACCTAACAAAAATATTCAACCTTTCCCTCACTTCCGGTATTTTTCCCTCCTCATTTAAGCATGCCATCATACATCCATTACTTAAAAAACCATCCCTCGATCAAAACTGTGCCGCTAATTATAGACCTGTCTCTAATCTTCCCTTCATCTCTAAACTCCTCGAACGCCTGGTCCACTCCCGTCTTACCCGCTATCTCTCAGATAACTCTCTTCTCGACCCTCTTCAATCTGGCTTCCGCTCTTTACACTCTACTGAAACTGCCCTCACTAAAGTCTCTAATGACCTACTTACAGCTAAATCTAATGGTCTCTACTCCATGCTAATTCTCTTGGATCTCTCTGCAGCATTCGATACTGTGGATCATCAGCTCCTCCTCACTATGCTCCGCTCCATCGGCCTCAAGGACACCGTTCTCTCCTGGTTCTCCTCCTATCTCTCTGACCGATCCTTCACTGTATGTTTTGCTGGTTCCTCCTCCTCTCACCTTCCCCTTACTGTTGGGGTTCCTCAAGGATCAGTCCTAGGCCCCCTACTCTTCTCATTGTATACTGCCCCTATTGGACAAACAATCAGTAGATTTGGTTTCCAGTACCATCTCTATGCTGACGACACCCAATTATACACTTCTGCTCCTGATATCACACCAACCTTTTTAGAAAACACCAGTGATTGTCTTACCGCTGTCTCTAACATCATGTCCTCCCTCTATCTGAAACTAAACCTGTCAAAAACTGAACTCCTCGTGTTCTCTCCCTCTACTAACCTACCTTTGCCTGACATTGCCATCTCCGTGTGAGGTTCCACCATTACTCCAAAGCAACATGCCCACTGCCTTGGGGTCATCCTTGATTCTGACCTTTCATTCACCCCCTACATCCGATCACTGGCTCGCTCTTCTTACCTGCATCTCAAAAACATTTCTAGAATTCGCCCTTTTCTTACTTTCGACTCTGCAAAAACTCTGACTGTTTCACTTATTCATTCTCGTCTGGACTATTGTAACTCTCTACTAATCGGCCTCCCTCTTACCAAACTCTCCCCGCTCCAATCTGTCCTGAATGCTGCAGCCAGGATCATATTCCTCACCAACCGTTACACCGATGCCTCTACCCTGTGCCAGTCATTACACTGGCTACCCATCCACTCCAGAATCCAGTACAAAACTACTACCCTCATCCACAAAGCACTCCATGGCTCAGCACCACCCTACATCTCCTCCCTGGTATCAGTCTACCACCCTACCCGTGCCCTCCGCTCCGCTAATGACCTCAGGTTAGCATCCTCAATAATCAGAACCTCCCACTCCCGTCTCCAAGACTTTACACGTGCTGCGCTGATTCTTTGGAATGCACTACCTAGGTTAATACGATTAATCCCCAATCCCCACAGTTTTAAGCGTACCCTAAAAACTCATTTGTTCAGACTGGCCTACCGCCTCAATGCATTAACCTAACGATCCCTGTGTGGCCTATTTATAATAAAAAAAAATAAATAAAAAAAAGGTTCCTCGCATCATGTTCTCATACACTTTATGCAGTATTAGCCCTCTGTGTCTGTACTGCTACATACTGGTTCATGCAGCTTTACATGAACACCTGAGCCTTACACTATAGCTGGTCCGAATAACTAAAGCAATTGTTACCATCCACCTCTCGTGTCTCCCCTTTTCCCCATAGTTTGTAAGCTTGCGAGCAGGGCCCTCACTCCTCCTGGTATCTGTTTTGAACTGTATTTCTGTTATGCTGTAATGTCTATTGTCTGTACAAGTCCCCTCTATAATTTGTAAAGCGCTGCGGAATATGTTGGCGCTATATAAATAAAAATTATTATTATTATTATTAGGATTAGGGACTGTGGTCAGTAGAGATACCACCTTCTCAGAGCTCGTTCCATGTTGCGTTTTAGCCACCAGGTCATTTCAGTGTGGCCTCTTAACCACCAGGTCATAAGTTACGCCCCTGGTTACAGTTGTTAGTTTATGGCCAAGGACTCATCTGCGCCCATTTCTGTTTTTGAGCCTTTACTTTTTTCCTTCTCTTCTTCTAAGGGTATTTGTCCACGTTCAAGATTGCATCAGGATTTGGTCAGGATTTTTCATCAGTATTTGTAAGCCAAAACCAGGAGGGGAACAATTAGAGGGAAAGTATAATATAAACATATGCACCACTTTTGCATTTATCACCCACTCCTGGTTTTGGCTTACAAATACTGATGAAAAATCCTGACCAAATCCTGATGCAATCCTGAACGTGGACACATACCCTTTAGACTCATAACTTTTTTTTTTTCCTTTGACATATGAAGGCTTGTTTTTTTGTAAGATGAGTTGTAATTTTGAATTACCGTATATAATCAAGTATAAGCCGACCCGAGTATAAGCCGAGACCCCTAATTTTGCCACAAAAAAACTGGGAAAATATAGGCTGTATATGCCTAGGGTGGGAAATGCAGCAGCTACTGGTAAATTTCAAAAACAAAAATAGATACCAATAAAAGTAAAATTAATTGATACATCAGTAGTTTAAGTGTTTTTAAAT
Organism: Ranitomeya imitator; assembly: GCF_032444005.1. Lineage (NCBI taxonomy): Eukaryota > Metazoa > Chordata > Amphibia > Anura > Dendrobatidae > Ranitomeya > Ranitomeya imitator. The sequence continues at coordinate 1,058,363,356 of NC_091282.1, read as the reverse complement.
ATCCATATTGAATCAGGAGCTCCATACTCCATACAGTTCATGATGGACCCCATAAGATGCTCCATATTAACCCCTTCATGACCTTGGGATTTTCCATTTTTCCGTGTTTGTTTTTCACTCCTCTCCTTCCCAGAGCCATAACTTTTTTATTTTTCCGTCAATATGGCTATGTGAGGGCTTATTTTTTGCGAAACAAGTTGTACTTTTGAACGACATCATTGGTTTTAGCATGTTGTGTACTAGAAAACGGGAAAAAAATTCCAAGTGCGGTGAAATTGCAAAAAAAAGTGCAATCCCACACTTGTTTTTTGTTTGGCTTTTTTGCTAGGTTCACTAAATGCTAAAACTGACCTGCCATTATGATTTTCCAGTTCATTACGAGTTCATAGACACCTAACATGTCTAGGTTATTTTTTATCTAAGTGGTGAAAAAAAATTCCAAACTTTGCTGAAAAAAAAAAATTGCGCCATTTTCCGATACCCGTAGCGTCTCCATTTTTCATGATCTGGGGTTGGTTGAGGGCTTATTTTTTGCGTGCCAAGCTGGCGTTTTTAATGATACAGTTTTGGTGCACATACGTTCTTTTGATCGCCCGTTATTACATTTTAATGCAATGAAGCGGCGACCAAAAAAAGTAATTCTGGCATTTCAAATTTTTTTCTCGCTACGCTGTTTAGCAATCAGGTTAATGCTTTTATTATTGATAGATCGGGCGATTCTGAAAGCGGCGATACCAAATAGTGTAGTTTTGATTTTTTTTTTTATTGATTTATTTTGAATGGGGTGAAAAGGGGGTAATTTAAACTTTTAGATTTATTTTTTTTTTTTTCACTTTTTTTTTTTACTTTTTTTTTACTTTTGCCATGCTTCGGAGGCTAGAAGCTGGCACAACTCGATTGCCTCTGCTACATAGCAGCGATCATTAGATCGCTGCTATGCAGCAGAAATGCAGGTGTGCTATGAGCTCACAGCTAGCCGGGATCAGTAACCATAGAGGTCTCAAGGACCTCTATGGTTACTATGCAGAAGCATCGCTGACCCCCGATCATGTGACGGGGGTCAGCGATGTGCTCATTTCCGGCCGGATGGCCGAAAGCGCCGGTTAAATGCCGCCGTTAATAAATGGGGGGCGAAGGTCTTTAAAGGGATAGTGTCCGTGACGCCACCTGTGGTATTCGGCCAGGGTGACCATCGCTGCTTAGGGGTCCGCTGGGGTGATGTGATGGCAGCTAGATGGTATACCTTCCCACAGGTGAAGTATGTCCCCAGGGCTTCCCAGTGTATAGATAGTGGATGGTGAGAGGCGCAGTAAAGAAAGAGGACACAAGGTTGCAGTCTCTTTACTAGTGTTGAGCATTCCGATACCGCAAGTATCGGGTATCAGCCGATACTTGCGGTATCGGAATTCCGATACCGAGATCCGATACTTTTGTGATATCGGGTATCGGTATCAGATCAATAGGGATGTGTAAAATAAAGAATTAAAATAAAAAATATTGATATGCTCACCTCTCCGGCGGCCCCTGGACATCACGCTGCTAACCGGGAAGCTTCTTTGTTTAAAATGCGCGCCTTTAGGACCTGCGAATGACGTCCCGGCTTCTGATTGGTCGCGTGCCGCCCATGTGACCGGCACGCGACCAATCAGAAGCCGTGACGTCATTCGCAGGTCCTCAGTTCCTAGAATTAGGAGTTTAGTGAATGAGAATGACGTCGCGGCTTCTGATTGGTCGCGTGCCGCCCATGTGACCGCCACGCGACCAATCAGAAGCCGCGACGTCATTCTCATTCACAAAAACTCCTAATTCTAGGAATTAAGGACCTGCGAATGACGTCGCGGCTTCTGATTGGTCGCGTGCCGGTCACATGGGCGGCACGCGACCAGTCAGAAGCCGGGATGTCATTCGCTGGTCCTAAAGGCGCGCATTTTAAACAAAGAAGCCTCCCGGTTAGCAGCGTGATGTCCAGGGGCCGCCGGAGAAGTGAGCATATCAATATTTTTTATTTTAATTCTTTATTTTACACATCCCTATGGATCCCAGGGCCTGAAGGAGAGTTTCCTCTCCTTCAGACCCTGGGAACCATGAGAATACCTTCCGATACTTGATGTCCCATTGACTTGTATTGGTATCGGATATCGGTATCGGCGATATCCGATATTTTTCGGGTATCGGCCGATACTATCCGATAACGATACTTTCAAGTATCGGACAGTATCGCTCAACACTACTCTTTACCTTTACTGGAGGCTTCAGTGTCCACAGTCCAGAGCACCAGATCACAGGGCAGGCAGAGTCCGGCCGGTCTGAAGACAAATCCAGAGTTCCCTTATCCAGGTGGAAATCAGTAGCCTTCCTCTAGCGCCTGAGTGTTGTAGTCCCTCCCTGCTGAGCTTCTTGGTGAGGTCCTCACAACTATTGTAGATGTAACGTCTCTTTCTCTTTGTCCCCCTGATGGGTAGGACAGGACAAACCCGTATGACTGATGGCCTGAGGCTTTTTACAGGGACACTATCACGCCCCGGCCCTCACAAGTTGCCATCATGCCTCCTGGGTATAAGGTCAGGCAGCCAACGTGGAATTAACTGTCCTGCCAGTCTCTGAAGTAAAGCGTAGATATCCTTACTCCCTCGGTGTTCTGGCTACCGGCTTCTGTGCCTCAGAAAGGAGGCAGCCTTTTACAGGGCAGAACTCCTTCTGGTTTCCTCTCGTTTTGCTATGACTTTGTTTCTCACTCACTACAAGACAATTCCCTTCTGATCTCTCTTTCTTAGGATGCTGCCTCACGTGGGCAGGTGCAGCTCCATGGACCCTCATCCTCCGCAGACCTCAGTCTGCATCTGGCTTCCTCTCTCTCCAGCCAGCTTCTCCCTTTCTTCCTATCCAGACTACCAGTTTTACCTAGTTGTGAGGAGTGCCCTAATAGATAGAAGCATGGCTCCCCCTGGCGGCCTGGAGTGTGAAGTGTGTTGGGTGGTTTGTGATACCTGGTAGGGTGATCTCCTTTATTGCCTTCAGACGTAACACAACTCCCCCTGGTGGAAGAGCGATATTACTGCAACAACCAGGACCCTGGGGTGCTGCACTTTCAGACCTCAAATAATGCAAAGAAAACAAGTTCATAATCATTTAGAAACAATAATACTAATGCTTTAACTCGGGAAGAGTTCAGAAATCATTATTTTGTGGAATAACCATGATCTTTAATCACAGCTTTCATGCGTCTTGACATGCTTTCCACCAGTCTTTCACACTGCTTCTGGTGCAAAAACGTAAGCAGTTCTATTTTGTTTGATGGCTTGTGACTATCCATCATCCTCTTCATTACATCCCAGGGGTTTTCAATGGGGTTCAGGTTTGGAGATTGGGCTGCCCATGACAGGGTTTTGATGTGGTGGTCTCTTAATTTTTGCCAGAGCTGTATATTATGTCCCTATAGGCAGGGCACAGAGGGGCACAGTCGGGGACAATGGCACGCTATGGGGCCTGTGTGTGCTTTAAACATTTGAAATCCTCACCTATCCTCATTCCCCGCTGGTCGCAGTTCCGGTATCTTCTGACTCTCTGATGTCTCAGGGAAGAGAGCGCGATGTCTCTTCGGTGTACCTTCTGCACTGAATAGTGCAGAGAGCCAGAATAGGCTGAAGACACCGGAGCCGAGGAGACCGGAGCTGCAGCTGGCGGGAACGAGGAGATGTAAGTATTTAATTATTATTTATGTATGGGGCCCATTCTTTGTGGAGTATTATATGGGGCCAATTCTGTATGGAGCATTGTATGGGACCCATTCTGTATGGATTATTACATGGGGCCCATTCTGTGTGGATTATTATATGGAGCCAATTCTGTATGGAGCATTATATGGGACCCATTTTGTGTGGAGCATTATATGGGGCCCATTCTGTGTGGAACATTATATGGGCCCATTCTGTGTGGAGCATTATATGGGGCCCATTCTGTATGAAGAATTATCCCATTCTGTGTGGAGCTGTCATGATCCAGTTCTGAGATTATGTTCAGCTCCCTTGTCTCTGGACTGGTCATGTGGGAATTAATCCTCTCTGTATGACCTTGTTTCATGTCCCTTTCATTACCTGTGACACCTGTGTTGTTGCTCAGTGTTGCTGTGCTGTATGTGCAACCTCCTTTCCTTAGCCAGCACCCCCTGGTGGAGGTTGCTCTATACTGCACTGCAGCAGCACATTACATTATAGCTGACCAGACATTTAAAGGGGATTTTGTCATTTTTTTTTCTCTGGTCATGGATCCGCTTTGCAACCTGGCGGATCAAGTGTCCAGTTTGACACAGATGGTGCGGGATTTTTTGGTGGAACATCGGGCCCTTGTCACGTCTCATGCTCTCTTACAAAAAGAACTGACAGAGACTGTTCTGACCATGCAGGGAACCACCCCCCCTTGCTGTTAGTCAACCTGGTGAGTCTGTAGATGTTGCTCTGCATTCTGCCGAACCCTTGGTTCAGCTTCCTGACACTTTTTCTGGCGAAAAAGATAAATTTCACCTGTTCAGGGAAAGCTGTAAGTTATTGTTTTCCCTTAGACCTCTATCGTCTGGGAATGAGACTCAGCGGGTAGGGGTTATTATTTCCTTACTTAGGCAGGGTCCTCAGTCTTGGGCTTTCTCACTGCCCCTCACTGCTCCTGAACGCATGTCAGTAGATAGGTTCTTTGAGGCCCTAGGACTTATTTATGATGAACCGGACCGTGTCAGGTTGGCAGAGGACACTATTATGGGTCTGGTTTAGGGGGAGCGCTCAGCCGAGTGGTACAGCTCTGAGTTCCGCCGATGGTCCACTGAGGTGTCCTGGGATGACTCTGCGCTTAGATGTCTGTTCAGGAGTGGACTGGCGGATTACCTGAAGGACGCTCTGGCCTTTCATCCACCTCCCAGCTCATTGGAGGAGACCATGACTCAGGCTATCCGCATGGATCGGAGGCTGAGGGAGAGAGGTATTGCACAGCGAAAGGGTCCGTTTTTTCCTGCAGGTCCTGTTTCATCCCCATCTGAACCTATGGAGGTGGGAGTCGCCAATCTCAAGGAGAAGGAGAGGAGACGACGGTTTGAAGCAAAGTTGTTTCTACTGTGGAGATCCTGGACATTGGAAAAAAGACTGCTCCTCCTGTCCACCAACCTACAAGCGGCTGAGTCTGGGTGATTGCCGTGGTAGTCACCCCGACTCTCAAGTACCTTTTTTGGCATTTTCAAAAATTTTGTTGGAAGTGGAACTTTGTTGTGGGAGTGGCTCCGTGTCCACTTCTGCCTTCGTGGATAGCGGGTCGTCCATGAACTTTATTAACTCTGACTTGGTGTCCAGGTGTAAGTTAGGGACAGTTAGGCTGGAGACTCCTATTCATGTTGTTGCCATTGACAAAACACCACTGGCTAAGACTGTCATCAAAATGATTTCTGAAGAGTTTCTCCTTAAAGTGAGTGCTTTACACCAAGAACGTATTTCATGTTTTGTTATGGACAATCTGCCTGCGGGACTGGTGTTGGGGCTTCCCTGGTTGCAATCACATATAAACTGGGAATCCCGGGACATTGTTAAATGGGGTCCCAATTGTTCTAAGAAATGTCTTGCTTCTGTATCTGTGTCATCCGTCAGTCTGGAGGGTATTCCGGAGTACCTGAAGGACTTTGAGGATGTGTTCTCCGAAAAGGAGGCTGAGGTTCTGCCACCACACCGCCCATTCGATTGTACTGTTGATCTTGTTCCTGGTGCCAAATTGCCCAAAGCCCATCTGTACAATCTCTCTGCCCCTGAGCGGGCTGCCATGAAGGAGTACAGGTCCTTCTCAAAAAATTAGCATATAGTGTTAAATTTCATTATTTACCATAATGTAATGATTACAATTAAACTTTCATATATTATAGATTCATTATCCACCAACTGAAATTTGTCAGGTCTTTTATTGTTTTAATACTGATGATTTTGGCATACAACTCCTGATAACCCAAAAAACCTCAGAACAATTTGGGCCCAGCTGCACCCTGCAAAAAATATACGTGCAAAAAAAACCATATAAATATATGTAAGGTATTAGTTGATATTACGGCCATAATATGGAAGCTGGCAACCTTACATATATTTATATGGTTTTTTTTGCACGTATATTTTTTGCAGGGTGCAGCTGGGCCCAAATTGTTCTGTACATTGTGGCCTCTGTTCACGCAGGATGCATTTTAGCACTGGGCAGCCCGCCATACGGCATCATTAATAGGCTGTAGCCAGACGCTTTGTATTCCTTGTGTGAACACGCCACATACAGAGTATTTTATCTTAGTGCATTGGTGTACCACATGGCCAAACCCTTATTGAAGGCTCGCTGTTTCATTAGGTATTGCACCTGTGCATTTGCTATTTTGTTTGGGTCCACTGCACCCTGCTTGTGCATTTGTATTGAGGCCTATTTAGACAGGTAAGCATCTTTGCCTGTTTTTGGTGTTTTTTCTTGAATGTGTCCTTTTTTGGTGTTTTTCATGGTTATCCACTAAGAATATTAGATTGAGGATTCCCTCTGCTAAGCTGGGTCCCAAGTTTTTTGGCCCTTATGAAATTTTGGAGGTGGTTAATCCTGTGTCCTTCTGTCTATGCTTGCCTCCGTCGTTGCGGATCCCCAATGTATTCCATAAGGCGCTTCTGAAGCCATCAGTGCCTTCCTCAGGTGAGTGTCCCGCGCACCCTCCGCCTGTTGTGGTTGATGGCCAGACCGAGTATGAGGTGGAACGGGTGGTGGATTCTCGTATGCTCCGCCGTTCACTGCAGTACTTTGTCCATTGGAGGGGTTACGGTCCTGAGGACCGGTCGTGGGTGCCAGCGCGTTTGGTCCATGCAGATGGGCTGGTCCGGGCCTTTCATGCTCGTTATCCAGAGAAGCCTGGGGGTCCAGTGGCCCCCCATTGAGAGGGGGGTACTGTCATGATCCAGTTCTGAGATTATGTTCAGCTCTCTTGTCTCTGGACTGGTCATGTGGGAGTTAATCCTCTCTGCCTCACCCTGGAGCTGGCTGAGCTATTTAAGTCCTCTGCAGCCTGTGGGCCAGTGTCAGCTATAGTTCATGCTGCACTGTTTGAGCTCCTGACCTGATCCCTGTAATAGTGTTCCTGTTTGCCTCTGACTGACTGCACCCGTTTATGACTTGTTCTGACCTCTGGCCTGTACCCTGACTCCGTCTTACGTCTCATGTTTTGGTTACCACGTTCCCGGTAGGTTCTGACATCTTGCTTGTCCCCGACGATTCTCTGCTTGCCCCTTCTGTACCGCGCTGCTATCTCTGTGTATGACCTTGGCTTGTTTCATGTCCCTTTCATTACCTGTGACACCTGTGTTGTTGCTCAGTGTTGCTGTGCTGTGTGTGCAACCTCCTTTCCTTAGCCAGCACCCCCTGGTGGAGGTTGCTCTATACTGCACTGCAGCAGCACATTAAGGGAGCATTATATGGGGCCCATTCTGTGTAGAGCATTATATGGGGCCCATTCTGTGTGGAGCATTATATGAGGCCCATTCTGTATGCAGCATTATATGGGACACATTCTGTGTGGAATATTATATGGTGCCCATTCTGTATGGAGCATTATATGGGGTCCGTTATTCGGTGTGCAGCATTATATAAGGCCCATTATTCTGTGTGGAATATTATATGGGGCCCAATATTCTGTATGGAGCATTATATGGGGCTCATTATTCTGTATTGAGCAATATATGGGGTTCATTATTATGTATGGAGCAATATATGTTCCCATTTACAGTATACTGTACTAGATGGTGGCCCGATTCTAACGCATCGGGTATTCTAGAATATGCATGTCCACGTAGAATATTGCACAGCCCACGTAGTATATTGCCCAGCTACGTAGTATATTGCCCAGCCACGTAGTATATTGCCCAGTCACATAGTATATTGCCCAGCTACGTAGTATATTGCACTGCGACGTAGTGTACAGCACAGAGCCACGTAGTATACAGCACAGCCACGTAGTATATTGCCCAGCTACATAGTATATTGCCCAGTCACGTAGTATACAGCACAGAGCCACGTAGTATATTGCCCAGCCACGTAGTATATTGCCCAGTCACGTAGTATATTGCCTTGCGACGTAGTATACAGCACAGAGCCACGTAGTATACAGCAGAGCCACGTAGTATATTGCCCAGCTACGTAGTATATTGCCCAGTCACATAGTATATTGCTTAGCGACGTAGTATACAGCACAGAGCCACGTAGTATACAGCACAGAGCCACGTAGTACAGGTCCTTCTCAAAAAATTAGCATATAGTGTTAAATTTCATTATTTACCATAATGTAATGATTACAATTAAACTTTCATATATTATAGATTCATTATCCACCAACTGAAATTTGTCAGGTCTTTTATTGTTTTAATACTGATGATTTTGGCATACAACTCCTGATAACCCAAAAAACCTGTCTCAATAAATTAGCATATTTCACCCATCCAATCAAATAAAAGTGTTTTTTAATAACAAACAAAAAACCCAACAAATAATAATGTTCAGTTATGCACTCAATACTTGTTCGGGAATCCTTTGGCAGAAATGACTGCTTCAATGCGGCGTGGCATGGAGGCAATCAGCCTGTGACACTGCTGAGATGTTATGGAGGCCCAGGATGCTTCAATAGCGGCCTTAAGCTCATCCAGAGTGTTGGATCTTGCGTCTCTCAACTTTCTCTTCACAATATCCCACAGATTCTCTATGGGGTTCAGGTCAGGGGAGTTGGCAGGCCAATTGAGCACAGTAATACCATGGTCAGTAAACCACTTACCAGTGGTTTTGGCACTGTGAGCAGGTGCCAGGTCGTGCTGAAAAATGAAATCTTCATCTCCATAAAGCATTTCAGCCGATGGAAGCATGAAGTGCTCCAAAATCTCCTGATAGCTAGCTGCATTGACCCTGCCCTTGATGAAACACAGTGGACCAACACCAGCAGCTGACATGGCACCCCATACCATCACTGACTGTGGGTACTTGACACTGGACTTCAGGCATTTTGGCATTTCCTTCTCCCCAGTCTTCCTCCAGACTCTGGCACCTTGATTTCCGAATGACATGCAAAATTTGCTTTCATCAGAAAAAAGTACTTGGGACCACTTAGCAACAGTCCAGTGCTGCTTCTCTGTAGCCCAGGTCAGGCGCCTCTGCCGCTGTTTATGGTTCAAAAGTGGCTTTACCTGGGAAATGCGGCACCTGTAGCCCATTTCCTGCACACGCCTGTGCACGGTGGCTCTGGATGTTTCCACACCAGACTCAGTCCACTGCTTCCTCAGGTTCCCCAAGGTCTGGAATCGGTCCTTCTCCACAATCTTCCTCAGGGTCCGGTCTCCTCTTCTCGTTGTACAGTGTTTTCTGCCACATTGTTTCCTTCCAACAGACTTACCATTGAGGTGCCTTGATACAGCACTCTGGGAACAGCCTATTTGTTGAGAAATTTCTTTCTGGGTCTTACCCTCTTGCTTGAGGGTGTCAATGATGGCCTTCTTGACATCTGTCAGGTCGCTAGTCTTACCCATGATGGGGGTTTTGAGTAATGAACCAGGCAGGGAGTTTATAAAAGCCTCAGGTATCTTTTGCATGTGTTTAGAGTTAATTAGTTGATTCAGAAGATTAGGGTAATAGGTCGTTTAGAGAACCTTTTCTTGATATGCTAATTTATTGAGACAGGTTTTTTGGGTTATCAGGAGTTGTATGCCAAAATCATCAGTATTAAAACAATAAAAGACCTGACAAATTTCAGTTGGTGGATAATGAATCTATAATATATGAAAGTTTAATTGTAATCATTACATTATGGTAAATAATGAAATTTAACACTATATGCTAATTTTTTGAGAAGGACCTGTATATTGCCCAGTCACGTAGTATATTGCCCAGTCACGTAGTATATTGCCCAGTCACGTAGTATATAACACTGCCCACGCAGTATATAACAGTGACCACGTAATATATAGCACAGCCCACGGAGTATATCACACAGCCCACATAGTATATAACACTGCCTATGTATATATAGAAGCCACGCGGCATCTAACACAGCCCACATAGTATACAGCAGTGTGGTCACCATATCCCTGTTAAAAAAAATAATTAAAATAAAAAATAGTTATATACTCACCCCCTGGGATCCACCGAAACTCCGGCGATATGCGCGCGGCTGCCGCCATCTTCCGTTCCCAGGATGCATTGCAAAATTACCCAGATGACTTAGCGGTCTCGCGAGACCGCTAAGTCTTCTGGGTAATTTCGCAATGCATCGCCGGAAACGGAAGATGGCGGCAGGCGCGAGCGGATCGTCGGACAACGGAGGGTGAGTATAGCAGGTTTTTTATTTTTAACATTACATCTTTTTACTATTGATGCCGCATAGGCAGCATCAATAGTAAAAAGTTGGGGACACACAGGGTTAATAGCAGCGGTTACGCAGTGCGTTACCCGCGGCATAACGCGGTCTATTACTGGCATTAACCCTCTGTGAGCGGTGACGAGGGGAGTATGCGGGCGCCGGGCACTGACTGCCGGGAGTAAGGAGGGGCCGTTTCTTCCGGACTGTGCCCGTCGCTGATTGGTCGTGGCAAAACAATCAGCGACTTGGATTTCCATGACAGACAGAGACCGCGACCAATGAATATCCATGACAGACAGACAGAAAGACAGACAGACAGACGGAAGTGACCCTTAGACAATTATTTGGTAGATGGAGCGCTATATGGGGTTCATTATACCGTATAGAGCAATATATGGGGTCCATTATTTTGTATAGAGCAATATATTTTGCCCATTATTCTGTATGGAGCACTATATGGGGCTCACTATTCTATATGGAGTGCTATATGGCAGGGGTGTCAAACTGCATTCCTCGAGGGCTGCAAACAGGTGATAATTTAATCACCAACTCATTATTTGTGTAGGTGATTAAATTATCACCTGTGCAGTACAAGGAAATCCTGAAAACATGACCTGTTTGCAGCCCTCGAGGAATGCAGTTTGACACCCCTGCTATATGGGGCTCATTTTACTATATGGAGCAATATATAGGGTCCATTATTCTGTAAGGAGCCATATATGGGGTCCATTATTCTGTATGGAGCAATATATGTTGCCCATTATTCTGTATGGAGCGCTATATGGGTCCATTATTCCGTATGGAGCATCATATGGGGCTCATTACTCTGTTTGGAGCATTATATGGAGTCCATTATTCTGTATAGAGCATTATATGGGGCCAATTTTTCTGTATTGAGCATTATATGGGGCCCATTATTATGTATGGAGCATTATATGGGCCCCATTATATGGGGCTATACAATACCCAGAGAGATTAGCAAAATTAGGATTATACGACTGAGGGGCGATCTAATAACCATGTATAAGTATATAAGGGGACAATAACAATATCTCTCCGAGGATCTGTTTATACCAAGGAAGGTGACGGTCACAAAGGGGCATTCTCTGCGTCTGGAGGAGAGAAGCTTTTTCCACCAACATAGCCTGGCCCTAAAGAATCCTCTTCTATGTGCCCACATTGCAGAATCTTTGCAGAATTTTCCTGAGCAAAACCGGACTCCCTGTGCAGGAAATCAGCTTGCGGGGTTTTTTTGCATTTTTCTTGCGGTTTTTCCACGTTTTTCTCGCTTTTTTGCGTTTTTTCCGGAGCTTCGCAATGCAATAATATAGTGGCAAAATCGCAAAAAATCAGCAAAATGAATGAACATGCAGCGTTTTTTTTCCGCGATGCGTTTTTTTCCCGTGAAAAAAACGCATCGCGGAAAAAAAACGCTGCATGGGCACAAACATTGCGGAATGCATTAAAATGATGGGATGCTTAACCCCTTCCCGACCTGTGACACAGCGTATGCGTCATGAAAGTCGGTGCCAATCCGACCTGTGACGCATATGCTGTGTCACAGAAAGATCGCGTCCCTGCAGATCGGGTGAAAGGGTTAACTCCCATTTCACCCGATCTGCAGGGACAGGGGGAGTGGTAGTTTAGCCCGGGGGGGGGGGTGGCTTCACCCCCCCGTGGCTACGATCGCTCTGATTGGCTGTTGAAAGTGAAACTGCCAATCAGAGCGATTTGTAATATTTCACCTAAAAAACTGGTGAAATATTACAATCCAGCCATGGCCGATGCTGCAATATCATCGGCCATGGCTGGAAATACTAATGTGCCCCCACCCCACCCCACCGATCGCCCCCCCCAGCCCCCCGATCTGTGCAGCGCTCCCCTCCGTCCTGTGCTCCGCTCCCCCGTCCTCCTGTCCGCTCCCCCCGTGCTCCAGTCAACCCCCCCGCACTCCGATCACCCCCCCCGCACATCGATCCCCCCGTGCTCCGATCACCCCCCCCTGCACAGCGATCCCCCACCCCGTGCTCCAATCCACCCGCACTCACACCGATCCTCATCCGTGCTCCGACGCCCCCCACCCCGTGCTCCGACGCCTCCCCCCCGTGCTCCGACGCCCCCCCCCCCGTGCTCCGACGCCCCCCGTGCCCTGATCTCCCCCCCCTTATACTTACCGAGCCTGCCGGTGTCCGTCTTCTTTCCTGGGCGCCGCCATCTTCCAAAATGGCGGGCGCATGTGCAGTGCGCCCGCCGAATCTGCCGACCGGCAGATTCGTTCCAGAGTGAATTTTGATCACTGAGATATAACCTATCTCAGTGATCAAAATAAAAAAATAGTAAATGACCCCCCCCTTTGTCACCCCCATAGGTAGGGACAATAAAAAAAATAAAGAATTTTTTTTTTTTCACTAAGGTTGGAGTCAGAACTAGGGGTAGGGTTAGGGGTAGGGTTAGGGTTAGGGGTAGGGGTAGGGTTAGGGGTAGGGCTAGGGGTAGGGTTAGGGGTAGGGTTAGGGGTAGGGTTAGGGTTCGGGATATGCACACGTATTCTGGTCCTCTGCGGATTTTTCCGCAGAGGATTTCATAAATCCGCAGTGCTAAACCGCTGTGGATTTACCGCGGTTTTTCTGCGCATTTCACTGCGGTTTTACAACTGCGATTTTCTATTGCTGCAGTTGTAAAACCGCTGCGGAATCCGCAGAAAGAAGTGACATGCTGCAGAATGTAAACCGCTGCGTTTCCGTGCTGTTTTTCTGCAGCATGTGTACAGCGATTTTTGTTTCCCATAGGTTTACATTGAACTGTAAACTCATGGGAAACTGCTGCGGATCCGCAGCGTTTTCCGCAGCGTGTGCACATACCTTTAGAATTAGGCTATGTGCACACGGTGGCTGAGGATTCACAGCGGATTGGCCGCTGCGGATTCGCAGCAGTGTTCCATCAGGTTTACAGTACCATGTAAACATATGGAAAACCAAATCCGCTGTGCCCATGGTGCGGAAAATACCGCGCGGAAACGCTGTGTTGTATTTTCCGCAGCATGTCAATTCTTTGAGCGGATTCCGCAGCGTTTTACACCTGTTCCTCAATAGGAATCCGCAGGTGAAATCCGCACAAAAAACACTGGCAATCCGCGGTAAATCCGCAGGTAAAACGCAGTGCCTTTTACCCGCGCATTTTTCAAAAATGGTGCTGAAAAATCTCATACGAATCCGCAACGTTGGCACATAGCCTTAGGGTTGGGTTGGAATTAGGGTTGTGGTTAGGGGTGTGTTGGGGTTAGGGTTGTGATTAGGGTTACGGCTACAGTTGGGATAAGGTTTAGGGGTGTGTTGGAGTTAGAATTGAGGGGTTTCCACTGTTTAGGCACATCAGGGGGTCTCCAAACGCAACATGGCGCCACCATTGATTCCAGCCAATCTTGTATTCAAAAAGTCAAATGGTGCTCCCTCACTTCCGAGCCCCGACGTGTGCCCAAACAGTGGTTTACCCCCACATATGGTGTACCAGCATACTCAGGACAAACTGCGCAACAATTACTGGGGTCCAATTTCTCCTGTTACCCTTGAGAAAATAAAAAATTGCTTGCTAAAACATAATTTTTGAGGAAAGAAAAATGATTTTTTATTTTCACGGCTCTGCGTTGTAAACGTCTGTGAAGCACTTGGGGGTTCAAAGTGCTCAGCACATATCGAGATAAGTTCCTTGGGGGGTCTAGTTTCCAAAATGGGGTCACTTGTGGGGGGTTTCTACTGTTTAGGCACACCAGGGGCTCTGCAAACGCAACGTGACGTCCGCAGACAATTCCATCAAAGTCTGCATTTCAAAAGTCACTACTTCCCTTCTGAGCCCTGACGTGCGCCCAAACAGTGGTTTACCCCCACACATGGGGTATCGGCGTACTCAGGAGAAACTGGACAACAACTTTTGGGCTCCAATTTCTCCTGTAACCCTTGGGAAAATAAAAAATTCTGGGCTAAAAATTATTTTTGAGGAGAGAAAACGTATTTATTATTTTCACGGCTCTGTGTTATGAACTTCTGTGAAGCACTTGGGGGTTGAAAGTGCTCACCACATATCTAGATAATTTCATTTCGGGGTCTAGTTTCCGAAATGGGGTGACTTGTGGGGGGTTTCTACTGTTTAGTCACATCAGGGGCTCTGCAAACGCAACGTGACGCCCGTAGAGCATTCCATCAAAGTCTGTATTTCAAAACGTCACTACTTCACTTCCGAGCCCCGGCAAGTGCCCAAATAGTAGTTTACCCCCACATGTGGGGTATCACCGTACTCAGGAGAAACTGGACAACAAATATTGGGGTCAAATTTCTCCTGTTACCCTTGGGAAAATTAAAAAATTCTGGGCTAAAAAATTATTTTTGAGGAAAGAAAACGTATTTATTATTTTCACTGCTCTGTGTTATGAACTTCTGTGAAGCACTTGGGGGTTCAAAGTGCTCACCTCACATCTAGATAAGTTCCTTTCGGGGTCTAGTTTCCAAAATGGGGTCACTTGTGGGGGGTTTCTACTGTTTAGCCACATCAGGGGCTCTGCAAACGCAACGTGACGCCCGCAGAGCATTCCATCAAAGTCTGCATTTCAAAACGTCACTACTTCACTTCCGAGCCCCAGCATGTGCCTAAACAGTGGTTTACCCCCACATATGGGGTATCAGCGTACTCAGGAGAAACTGGACAACAACTTTTGGGGTCAAATTTCTCCTGTTACCCTTGGGAAAATAAAACATTGTGGGCTAAAAAATCATTTTTGAGAAAAGAAATTTTTTATTTTATTTTCATGGCTCTGCGTTATAAACTTCTGTGAAGCACTTGAGGGTTCAAAGTGCTCACCACACATCTAGATTAGTTCCTTTGGGGGTCTAGTATCCAAAATGGGGTCATTTGTGGGGGATCTCCAATGTTTAGGCACATAGGGGCTCTCCAAACGCGACATGGTGTCCGCTAATGATTGGAGCTAAATTTCCATTTAAAAAGCCAAATGGCGTGCCTTCCCTTCTGAGCCCTGCCGTGCGCCCAAACAGTGGTTTACCCCCACATATGGGGTATCTGCGTACTCAGGACAAACTGGACAACAACATTTGTGGTCCAATTTCTCCTATTACCATTGGCAAAATAGGAAATTCCAGGCTAAAAAATCATTTTTGAGAAAAGAAAAATTATTTTTTATTTTCATGGCTCTGTATTATAAACTTCTGTGAAGCACCTGGGGGTTCAAAGTGCTCATTATGCATCTAGATAAGTTCCTTGGGGGGTCTAGTTTCCAAAATGGGGTCACTTGTGGGGGAGCTTCAATGCATAGGCACACAGGGGCTCTCCAAATGCGACATGGTGTCCGCTAACAATTGGAGCTAATTTTCCATTCAAAAAGTCAAAAGGCGCGCCTTCCCTTCCGAGCCCTGCCGTGTGCCCAAACAGTGGTTTACCCCCACATATGAGGTATCGGCGTACTCGGGAGAAATTGCTCAACAAATTTTAGGATCCATTTTATCCTATTGCCCATGTGAAAATAAAAAAATTGAGGCGAAAAGAAATTTTTTGTGAAAAAAAAGTACTTTTTCATTTTTACGGATCAATTTGTGAAGCACCTGAGGGTTTAAAGTGCTCACTAGGCATCTAGATAAGTTCCTTGGGGGGTCCAGTTTCCAAAATGGGGTCACTTGTGGGGGAGCTCCAATGTTTAGGCACACAGGGTCTCTCCAAACGCGACATGGTGTCCGCTAACGATGGAGATAATTTTTCATTCAAAAAGTCAAATGGCGCTCCTTCCCCTCCGAGCCTTACCATGTGCCCAAACAGTGGTTTACCCCCACATGTGAGGTATAGGTGTACTCAGGAGAAATTGCCCAACAAATTTTAGGATCCACTTTATCCTGTTGTCCATCTGAAAATGAAAAAATCGAGGCGAAAATAATTTTTTTGTGAAAAAAAAGTACTTTTTCATTTTTACAGATCAATTTGTGAAGCACCTGGGGGTTTAAAGGGCTCACTATGCATCTAGATAAGTTCCTTGGGGCGTCTAGTTTCCAAAATGGGGTCACTTGTGGGGGAGCTCCAATTTTTAGGCACACGGGGGCTCTCCAAACGTGACATGGTGTCCGCTAAAGAGTGCAGCCAATTTTTCATTCAAAAAGTCAAATGGCGCTCCTTCCCTTCCAAGCC
This sequence comes from Ranitomeya imitator, assembly GCF_032444005.1. NCBI lineage: Eukaryota > Metazoa > Chordata > Amphibia > Anura > Dendrobatidae > Ranitomeya > Ranitomeya imitator. The sequence goes on along the minus strand of NC_091282.1, from coordinate 1,058,346,795 downwards.
CTGCCGTGCGCCCAAACAGTGGTTTACCCCCACATATGAGGTATCAGCGTACTCAGGACAAATTGGACAACAACTTTCGTTGTTCAGTTTCTCCTTTTACCATTGGGAAAATAAAAAAATTGTTGCTGAAAAATCATTTTTGTGACTAAAAAGTTAAATGTTAATTTTTTCCTTCCATGTTGCTTCTGCTGCTGTGAAGCACCTGAAGGGTTAATAAACTTCCTGAATGTGGTTTTGTGCACCTTGAGGGGTGCAGTTTTTAGAATGGTGTCACTTTTGGGTATTTTCAGCCATATAGACCCCTCAAACTGACTTCAAATGTGAGGTGGTCCCTAAAAAAAATGGTTTTGTAAATTTCGTTGTAAAAATGAGAAATCGCTGGTAACATAGTAACATAGTAACATAGTTAGTAAGGCCGAAAAAAGACATTTGTCCATCCAGTTCAGCCTATATTCCATCATAATAAATACCCAGATCTACGTCCTTCTACAGAACCTAATAATTGTATGATACAATATTGTTCTGCTCCAGGAAGACATCCAGGCCTCTCTTGAACCCCTCGACTGAGTTCGCCATCACCACCTCCTCAGGCAAGCAATTCCAGATTCTCACTGCCCTAACAGTAAAGAATCCTCTTCTATGTTGGTGGAAAAACCTTCTCTCCTCCAGACGCAAAGAATGCCCCCTTGTGCCCGTCACCTTCCTTGGTATAAACAGATCCTCAGCGAGATATTTGTATTGTCCTCTTATATACTTATGCATGGTTATTAGATCGCCCCTCAGTCGTCTTTTTTCTAGACTAAATAATCCTAATTTCGCTAATCTATCTGGGTATTGTAGTTCTCCCATCCCCTTTATTAATTTTGTTGCCCTCCTTTGTACTCTCTCTAGTTCCATTATATCCTTCCTGAGCACTGGTGCCCAAAACTGGACACAGTACTCCATGTGCGGTCTAACTAGGGATTTGTACAGAGGCAGTATAATGCTCTCATCATGTGTATCCAGACCTCTTTTAATGCACCCCATGATCCTGTTTGCCTTGGCAGCTGCTGCCTGGCACTGGCTGCTCCAGGTAAGTTTATCATTAACTAGGATCCCCAAGTCCTTCTCCCTGTCAGATTTACCCAGTGGTTTCCCATTCAGTGTGTAATGGTGATATTGATTCCCTCTTCCCATGTGTATAACCTTACATTTATCATTGTTAAACCTCATCTGCCACCTTTCAGCCCAAGTTTCCAACTTATCCAGATCCATCTGTAGCAGAATACTATCTTCTCTTGTATTAACTGCTTTACATAGTTTTGTATCATCTGCAAATATCGATATTTTACTGTGTAAACCTTCTACCAGATCATTAATGAATATGTTGAAGAGAACAGGTCCCAATACCGACCCCTGCGGTACCCCACTGGTCACAGCGACCCAGTTAGAGACTATACCATTTATAACCACCCTCTGCTTTCTATCACTAAGCCAGTTACTAACCCATTTACACACATTTTCCCCCAGACCAAGCATTCTCATTTTGTGTACCAACCTCTTGTGCGGCACGGTATCAAACGCTTTGGAAAAATCGAGATATACCACGTCCAATGACTCACCGTGGTCCAGCCTATAGCTTACCTCTTCATAAAAACTGATTAGATTGGTTTGACAGGAGCGATTTCTCATAAACCCATGCTGATATGGAGTTAAACAGTTATTCTCATTGAGATAATCCAGAATAACATCCCTCAGAAACCCTTCAAATATTTTACCAACAATAGAGGTTAGACTTACTGGCCTATAATTTCCAGGGTCACTTTTAGAGCCCTTTTTGAATATTGGCACCACATTTGCTATGCGCCAGTCCTGCGGAACAGACCCTGTCGCTATAGAGTCACTAAAAATAAGAAATAATGGTTTATCTATTACATTACTTAGTTCTCTTAGTACTCGTGGGTGTATGCCATCCGGACCCGGAGATTTATCTATTTTAATCTTATTTAGCCGGTTTCGCACCTCTTCTTGGGTTAGATTGGTGACCCTTAATATAGGGTTTTCATTGTTTCTTGGGATTTCACCTAGCATTTCATTTTCCACCGTGAATACCGTGGAGAAGAAGGTGTTTAATATGTTAGCTTTTTCCTCGTCATCTACAACCATTCTTTCCTCACTATTTTTTAAGGGGCCTACATTTTCAGTTTTTATTCTTTTACTATTGATATAGTTGAAGAACAGTTTGGGATTAGTTTTACTCTCCTTAGCAATGTGCTTCTCTGTTTCCTTTTTGGCAGCTTTAATTAGTTTTTTAGATAAAGTATTTTTCTCCCTATAGTTTTTTAGAGCTTCAATGGTGCCATCCTGCTTTAGTAGTGCAAATGCTTTCTTTTTACTGTTAATTGCCTGTCTTACTTCTTTGTTTAGCCACATTGGGTTTTTCCTATTTCTAGTCCTTTTATTCCCACAAGGTATAAACCGCTTACACTGCCTATTTAGGATGTTCTTAAACATTTCCCATTTATTATCTGTATTCTTATTTCTGAGGATATTGTCCCAGTCTACCAGATTAAGGGCATCTCTAAGCTGGTCAAACTTTGCCTTCCTAAAGTTCAATGTTTTTGTGACTCCCTGACAAGTCCCTCTAGTGAAAGACAGGTGAAACTGCACAATATTGTGGTCGCTATTTCCTAAATGCCCAACCACCTGCAGATTTGTTATTCTGTCAGGTCTATTAGATAGTATTAGGTCTAAAAGTGCTGCTCCTCTGGTTGGATTCTGCACCAATTGTGAAAGATAATTTTTCTTGGTTATTAGCAGAAACCTGTTGCCTTTATGGGTTTCACAGGTTTCTGTTTCCCAGTTAATATCCGGGTAGTTAAAGTCCCCCATAACCAGGACCTCATTATGGGTTGCAGCTTCATCTATCTGCTTTAGAAGTAGACTTTCCATGGTTTCTGTTATATTTGGGGGTTTGTAACAGACCCCAATGAGAATTTTGTTACCATTTTTCCCTCCATGAATTTCAACCCATATGGACTCGACATCCTCATTCCCTTCGCTAATATCCTCCCTTAAAGTGGACTTTAGACAAGACTTTACATAGAGACAAACCCCTCCTCCTCTCCGATTTTTACGATCGTTTCTAAACAGACTGTAACCCTGTAAGTTAACTGCCCAGTCATAGCTTTCATCTAACCATGTCTCGGTTATTCCCACTATGTCAAAGTTACCTGTAGATATTTCTGCTTCTAGTTCTTCCATCTTGTTTGTCAGGCTTCTGGCGTTTGCAAGCATGCAGTTTAGAGGATTTTGTTTTGTTCCAATCTCCTCACTGTGGATTGTTTTAGAAATGTTCTTACCTCCCTTCTGAGTATGTTTTCCTGGGTCGTCTTTGTTCGAGTCTAATGTTTTTCTTCCCGTCCCCTCTTCTTCTAGTTTAACGCCCGCCTGATGAGTGTAGCGAGTCTTCTGGCGAATGTGTGTTTCCCAGGTTTGTTGAGGTGTAGTCCGTCTCTGGCGAGGAGTCCATCATACCAGTAATTCACACCGTGGTCCAGGAATCCAAATCCTTGTTGTCTGCACCATCGTCTTAGCCAGTTGTTTGCATCAAGGATCCTGTTCCATCTCCTGGTGCCATGCCCGTCTACTGGAAGGATAGAAGAAAAAACTACCTGTGCATCCAGTTCCTTTACTTTCTTCCCCAACTCTTCAAAGTCCTTGCAGATTGTCGGTAGGTCCTTCCTTGCCGTGTCATTGGTGCCAACATGTATCAGAAGAAATGGGTGGACGTCCTTGGAGCTGAAGAGCTTTGGTATCCTATCGGTCACATCCTTGATCATCGCACCTGGAAGGCAGCATACTTCTCTTGCAGTTATGTCCGGTCTGCAGATGGCTGCTTCTGTGCCTCTCAGTAGTGAGTCTCCCACCACCACCACTCTTCGTTGCTTCTTGGCTGTACTTTTTGCTGTCACTTGTTGCTGTGTGCCCTTTTCTTTTTTGCTTGCTGGTATTGCTTCATTCTTAGGTGTGCCATCTTCATCCTCTACAAAGATTTGATATCGGTTCTTCAGTTGTGTGGTTGGTGATTTCTCCATGGTCTTCTTGCTTCTTTTGGTCACATGCTTCCACTCATCTGCTTTTGGAGGTTCTCTGACACTTTTTTCACCTTCTGTGACCAGTAGAGATGCTTCTGTTCTGTCTAGAAAGTCTTCATGGTGAAATTTTAACCCTTATAACTTCCTAGCAAAAAAAAATTTTGTTTCCAAAATTGTGCTGATGTAAAGTAGACGTGTGGGAAATGTTATTTATTAACTATTTTGTGTCACATAACTCTCTGGTTTAACAGAATAAAATTTCAAAATGTGAAAATTGCGAAATTTTCAAAATTTTCGCCAAATTTCCGTTTTTATCACAATTAAACACAGAATTTATTGACCTAAATTTACCACTAACATGAAGCCCAATATGTCACGAAAAAACAATCTCAGAACCGCTAGGATCCATTGAAGCGTTCCTGAGTTATTACCTCATAAAGGGACACTGGTCAGAATTGCAAAAAACGGCAAGGTCTTTAAGGTCAAAATAGGCTGGGTCATGAAGGGGTTAATGTAAGCGTTTTTTAAGCATTTTTGCGGCGGAAAACTGCTGCAAAAACGTGAAACAAACGCTAAAAATCCTGAACATGGGCACATAGCCTTACTGTTAGGGCAGTGAGAATCTGGAATTCCTTGCCTGAGGAGATGATAATGGCGAACTCAGTTGAGGGGTTCAAGAGAGGCCTGGATGTCTTCCTGGAGCCTAACAATATTGTATCTTACAGTTATTAGGTTCTTTAGAAGGACGTAGATCTGGGGATTTATTCTGATGGAATATAGCCTGAACTGGATGGACAAATGTCTTTTTTCGGCCTTACTAACTATGTAACTATGTTACTATGTTGCTTTTATTCTGTATAAAAATATATGGGGTCTATTAGTCTGTATGGAGCATTATATGGAGTCCATTATTCTGTATAAAGCATTATATGGCGCCCATTATTCTGTATAAAGCATTATATGGGGCCCATTATTTTGTATGCAGCATTATAAAGGGTTAATTATTCTGTATGCAGCATTATATAGGGTACATTTTTCTGTATGGAGCATTGCATGGGGTACATTATTCTGTATGGAGCAATATATGGGGTCCATTATTTTGTGTGGAGCAATATATGGAGTCCATTATTCTGTATGGAGCACTATATGAGGTCCATTATTATTTATGGAGCAATGTATGTTGGCCATTATTCTGTATGGGGCAATATATGGGGTTCATTATTCTGTAGGGAGCAATATATGGGGCTCATTATACTATATGGAGCAATATATGGAGTCCATTATTCTGCATGGAGCAATATATGGGGTACATTATTCTGTATGGAGCAATATATGTTGCCCATTATTCTGTATGGAGCACTATATGGAGCTCATTAAACTGTTTGGAGTAATATTTGTAGTCCATTCTGTATGGAGCAATATATGGGGTCCATTATTATGTATGGAGCAATATATGCTGCCCATTATTCTGCATGGAGCACTATATGGGGCTCGTTATACTGTATGGACCAATATATGGTGTCCATTATTCTGTATGGAGCCATATATGGGTCCATTATTCTGTATGGAGCAATATATGGGGTCCATTATCCTGTATGAAGCAATATATGGGGTCCATTATTCTGTATGAAGCAATATATGGGGTCCACTATTATGTATGGAGCCATATATGGGTCCATTATTCTGTATGGAGCACTATATGGGGCAAATTATACTGTATGGACCAATATATGTTGTCCATTATTCTGTATGGAGCAATATATGGGGACCACTATTCTGTATGGAGCATTATATGAGGTCCATTATTATTTATGGAGCAATGTATGTTGCCCATTATTTTGTATGGAGCAATATATGGGGTCCATTATTCTGTAAGGAGGAATATATGTTGCCTATTATGTATGGAGTGCTATATGGGGCTCATTATACTGTATGGAGCAATATCTGGAGTCCATTATTATGTATTGAGCAATATATGTTGCCCATTATTCTGTATGGAGCACTATATGGGGCTCATTATACTGTATGGAGCAATATATCGGGTCCATTATTATGTATGGAACAATATATGGGGTCCATTATTCTCTATATAGCACTATAAGGGGCAAATTATACTGTATGGACCAATATATGGTGTCCATTATTCTGTATGGAGCAATATATGGGTCCATTATACTGTATGGAGCAATGTATGGGGTCCATTATTCTGTATGGAGCAATATATGGGTCCATTATCCTGTATGGAGCAATGTATGGGGTCCATTATTCTGTATGGAGCAATATATGGGTCCATTATCCTGTATGGAGCAATGTATGGGGTCCATTATTCTGTATGGAGCAATATATGGGGTCCATTATTCTGTATGGAGCAGAATAGATTATATACACATGTGGTCAAAACTGTTGGTACCCCTCGTTGATGACAGAAATAACTGAAAAACCCACAATGGTCACAGAAATAACGTGAATCTGACAAAATTAATAAGTAAAAAAAATCTATGATAATAAACAAATGAAAGTCAGACATTACTTTTCAACCATGCTTCCACAGGATAAAAAAAAAAAATAAAACTCATGAAATAGACCTGGACAGAAATGATGGCACTCCTCAAGAGCAAACTGCTCCAGTTGTCTTGTGCTTGAAGGTTGCTTTTCTCCAGACGGCATGTTTCAGCTCTTTACAAAGATGCTCAATAGGTTTTAGGTCAGGGCTCACAGAAGGCCACTTCAGAATAGTCCAATGTTTTCCTCTTAGCCATTCTTTTGTGTTTTTAGCTGTGTGTTTTGGGTCATTATCCTGTTGCAATTCAAAAACCTGATCTGCACATCCAAACATAGACTGAGTGTGAACAGGTGCTGAACCCAGAGTCGCCAACTCGTACATAGTTAAATAAATAGGGCAGCACACTGCAGCGCCAAAACATGCAAACTTGAAAACACGAAATTTAAACTGCATTACTGCACTAGAAACATGAAAAATGAGAGCTTTTAGCGCATAAAAATGGCCAATTTTATGTGTACCTCGTAGCCACTTTACGGCATCTCTCTTATACGAGGTCCTACTCTAAACCTACCTCGCTGAGAATAAACGTCTCCATCTGAACGGGTACATGTGAAACCTCTTCTTGGACTCAAATTCTCTCTCTCTGTGGAGGGGTATTGGACCTACTATAATTAAAACACCTGAAGCTAGGAGGCAGGGAGTGCACGATCAGAAGGCTAGAGAATACATTTCAAAAACCTGATCTGCACATCCAAACATAGACTGAGTGTGAACAGGTGCTGAACCCAGAGTCGCCAACTCGTACATAGTTAAATAAATAGGGCAGCACACTGCAGCGCCAAAACATGCAAACTTGAAAACACGAAATTTAAACTGCATTACTGCACTAGAAACATGAAAAATGAGAGCTTTTAGCGCATAAAAATGGCCAATTTTATGTGTACCTCGTAGCCACTTTACGGCATCTCTCTTATACAAGGTCCTACTCTAAACCTACCTCGCTGAGAATAAACGTCTCCATCTGAACGGGTACATGTGAAACCTCTTCTTGGACTCAAATTCTCTCTCTCTGTGGAGGGGTATTGGACCTACTATAATTAAAACACCTGAAGCTAGGAGGCAGGGAGTGCACGATCAGAAGGCTAGAGAATACATTTCAAAAACCTGATCTGCACATCCAAACATAGACTGAGTGTGAACAGGTGCTGAACCCAGAGTCGCCAACTCGTACATAGTTAAATAAATGGGGCAGCACACTGCAGCGCCAAAACATGCAAACTTGAAAACACGAAATTTAACCCCTCTGTGACCTTAGACGTACTATCCCGTCGAGGTGCCCTGGGCTTATCTGACCCTGGACGGGATAGTACGTCATAGCCGATCGGCCGCGCTCACGGGGGGAGCGCGGCCGATCGCGGCCGGGTGTCAGCTGCTTATCGCAGCTGACATCCGGCACTATGTGCCAGGAGCGGTCACGGACCGCCCCCGGCACATTAACCCCCGGCACACCGCGATCAAAGATGATCGCGATGTGCCGGCGGTGCAGGGAAGCACCGCGCAGGGAGGGGGCTCCCTGCGGGCTTCCCTGAGCCCCCCGCAGCAACGCGATGTGATCGCGTTGCTGCGAGGGTCTCCTCACCTCCCTCCCTGCTCGAGCCCCGGATCCAAGATGGCCGCAGATCCGGGTCCTGCAGGGAGGGAGGTGGCTTCACAGAGCCTGCTCAGAGCAGGCACTGTGAAGCAGCCTGCACTCCTATCAGATCGGTGATCTGACAGAGTGCTGTGCAAACTGTCAGATCACTGATCTGTGATGTCCCCCCCTGGGACAAAGTAAAAAAGTTAAAAAAAATTTTTCCAAATGTGTAAAAAAAATAAAAAAAAATATTCCAAAATAATGAAAAAAAAAAAAAAATATTATTCCCATAAATACATTTCTTCATCTAAATAAAAAAAAAAAAACAATAAAAGTACACATATTTAGTATCGCCGCGTCCGTAACGACCCGACCTATAAAACTGTCCCACTAGTTAACCCCTTCAGTAAACACCGTAAGAAAAAAAAAAAAAAAACGAGGCAAAAAACAACGCTTTATTATCATACCGCCGAACAAAAAGTGGAATAACACGCGATCAAAAGGACAGATATAAATAACCATGGTACCGCTGAAAGCGTCATATTGTCCCGCAAAAAAAGAGCCGCCATACAGCATCATCAGCAAAAAAATAAAAAAGTTATAGTCCTGAGAATAAAGCGATGCAAAAATAATTATTTTTTCTGTAACATAGTTTTTATCGTATAAAAGCACCAAACCATAAAAAAATGATATAAATGAGGTATCGCTGTAATCGTACTGACCCGAAGAATAAAACTGATTTATCAATTTTACCAAACGCGGAACGGTATAAACGCCTCCCCCAATAGAAATTCATGAATAGCTGGCTTTTGGTCATTCTTCCTCACAAAAATCGGAATAAAAAGCGATAAAAAAATGTCACGTGCCCAAAAATGTTTTCAATAAAAACGTCAACTCGTCCCGCAAAAAACAAGACCTCACATGACTCTGTGGACCAAAATATGGAAAAATTATAGCTCTCAAAATGTGGTATTGCAAAAAATATTTTTTGCAATAAAAAGGGTCTTTCAGTGTGTGACGGCTGCCAATCATAAAAATCCGCTAAAAAACTCGCTATAAAAGTAAATCAAACCCCCCTTCATCACCCCCTTAGTTAGGGAAAAATAAAAAAAATGTATTTATTTCCATTTTCCCATTAGGGCTAGGGTTAGGGCTAGGATTAGGGTTAGGGTTAGGGCTAGGGTTAGGGCTAGGGTTAGGGTTAGGGCTAGGGTTAGGGCTAGGGTTAGGGTTAGGGTTAGGGCTAGGGTTAGGGCTAGGGTTAGGGCTAGGGTTAGGGTTAGGGTTAGGGCTAGGGTTAGGGTTAGGGCTAGGGTTAGGGCTAGGGTTAGGGTTAGGGTTAGGGCTAGGGTTAGGGCTAGGGTTAGGGCTAGGGTTAGGGCTAGGGTTAGGGTTAGGGCTAGGGTTAGGGTTAGGGCTAGGGTTAGGGTTGGGGCTACAGTTAGGGTTGGGGCTAAAGTTAGGGTTAGGGTTTAGATTACATTTACAGTTGGGAATAGGGTTGGGATTAGGGTTAGGGGTGTGTCAGGGTTAGAGGTGTGGTTAGGGTTACCGTTGGAATTAGGGTTAGGGGTGTGTTTAGATTAGGGTTTCAGTTATAATTGGGGGGTTTCCACTGTTTCGGCACATCAGGGGCTCTCCAAACACGACATGGCGTCCGATCTCAATTCCAGCCAATTCTGCGTTGAAAAAGTAAAACAGTGCTCCTTCCCTTCCGAGCTCTCCTGTGTGCCCAAACAGGGGTTTACCCCAACATATGGGGTATCAGCGTACTCAGGACAAATTGGACAACAACTTTTGTGGACCAATTTCTCCTGTTACCCTTGGGAAAATACAAAACTGGGGGCTAAAAAATAATTTTTGTGGGAAAACAAAAAGATATTTTATTTTCACGGCTCTGCGTTATAAACTGTAGTGAAACACTTGGGGGTTCAAAGTTCTCACAACACATCTAGATAAGTTCATTGAGGGGTCTAGTTTCCAATATGGGGTCACTTGTGGGGGGTTTCTACTGTTTAGGTACATTAGGGGCTCTGCAAACGCAATGTGACGCCTGCAGACCATTCCATCTAAGTCTGCATTCCAAATGGCGCTCCTTCCCTTCCGAACCCTCCCATGCGCCCAAACGGTGGTTCCCCCCCACATATCGGGTATCAGCGTACTCAGGACAAATTGGACAACAACATTTAGGGTCCAATTTCTCCTGCTAACCTTGGAAAAATACAAAACTGGGGGCTAAAATATAATTTTTGTGGAAAAAAAAATATTTTTTATTTGCATGGCTCTGCGTTACAAACTGTAGTGAAATACTTGGGGGTTCAAAGCTCTCACAACACATCAAGATGAGTTCCTTAGGGGGCTACTTTCCAAAATGGTGTCACTTGTGGGGGGTTTCTACTGTTTAGGTACATTAGGGGCTCTGCAAACGCAATGTGACGCCTGCAGACCATTCCATCTAAGTCTGCATTCCAAATGGCGCTCCTTCCCTTCCGAACCCTCCCATGCGCCCAAACGGTGGTTCCCCCCCACATATGGGGTATCAGCGTACTCAGGACAAATTGGACAACAACTTTTGGGGTCCAATTTCTCCTGTTACCCTAGGGAAAATACAAAACTGGGGGCTAAAAAATAATTTTTGTGGGAAAAAAATTTTGTTTTATTTTTATGGCTCTGCATTATAAACTTCTGTGAAGCCCTTGGTGGGTCAAAGTGCTCACCACACATCCAGATAAGTTCCTTAGGGGGTCTACTTTCCAAAATGGTGTCACTTGTGGGGGGTTTCAATGTTTAGGCACATCAGTGGCTCTCCAAACGCAACATGGCGTCCCATCTCAATTCCTGTCAATTTTGCATTGAAAAGTCAAACGGCGCTCCTTCCCTTCCGAGCTCTCCCATGCGCCCAAACAGTGGTTTACTGCCACATATGGGGTATCAGCGTACTCGGGACAAATTGGACAACAACTTTTAAGGTCCAATTTCTTCTCTTACCCTTGGAAAAATAAAAAATTGGGGGCAAAAATATAATTTTTGTGAAAAAATATGATTTTTTATTTTTACGGTTCTGCATTATAAACTTCTGTGAAGCACTTGGTGGGTCAAAGTGCTCACCACACCTCTAGATAAGTTCCTTAGGGGGTCTACTTTCCAAAATGGTGTCACTTGTGGGGGGTTTCAATGTTTAGGCACATCAGTGGCTCTCCAAACGCAACATGGCGTCCCATCTCAATTTCTGTCAATTTTGCATTGAAAAGTCAAACTGCGCTCCTTCCCTTCCGAGCTCTCCCATGCGCCCAAACAGTGGTTTACTGCCACATATGGGGTATCAGCGTACTCAGGACAAATTGGACAACAACTTTTGAGGTCCAATTTCTTCTCTTACCCTTGGAAAAATAAAAAATTGGGGGCAAAAATATAATTTTTGTGAAAAAATATGATTTTTTATTTTTACGGTTCTGCATTATAAACTTCTGTGAAGCACTTGGTGGGTCAAAGTGCTCACCACACATCCAGATAAGTTCCTTAGGGGGTCTACTTTCCAAAATGGTGTCACTTGTGGGGGGTTTCAATGTTTAGGCACATCAGTGGCTCTCCAAACGCAACATGGCGTCCCATCTCAATTCCTGTCAATTTTGCATTGAAAAGTCAAATAGCGCTCCTTCCCTTCCGAGCTCTCCCATGCGCCCAAACAGTGGTTTACTGCCACATATGGGGTATCAGCGTACTCAGGACAAATTGGACAACAACTTTTTGGGTCCAATTTCTCCTGTTACCCTTGGTAAAATAAAACAAATTGGAGCTGAAGTAAATTTTTTGTGTAAAAAAGTTAAATGTTCATTTTTATTTAAACATTCCAAAAATTCCTATTAAACACCTGAAGGGTTAATAAACTTCTTGAATGTGGTTTTGAGCACCATGAGGGGTGCAGTTTTTAGAATGGTGTCACACTTGGGCATTTTCTATCATATAGACCCCTCAAAATGACTTCAAATGAGACGTGGTCCCTAAAAAAAAATGGTGTTGTAAAAATGAGAAATTGCTGGTCAACTTTTAACCCTTATAACTCCCTAACAAAAAAAAAATTGGTTCCAAAATTATGCTGATGTAAAGGAGACATGTGGGAAATGTTACTTATTAAGTATTTTGTGTGACATATCTCTGTGATTTAATTGCATAAAAATTCAAAGTTTGAAAATTGCGAAATTTTCAAAATTTTCGCCAAATTTCCGTTTTTTTCACAAATAAACGCAGGTACTATCAAAGAAATTTTACCACTATCATGAAGTACAATATGTCACGAGAAAACAATGTCATAATCACCAGGATCCGTTGAAGCGTTTCGGAGTTATAACCTCATAAAGGGACAGTGGTCAGAATTGTAAAAATTGGCCTGGTCATTAACGTGCAAACCACCCTTGGGGGTAAAGGGGTTAAACTGCATTACTGCACTAGAAACATGAAAAATGAGAGCTTTTAGCGCATAAAAATGGCCAATTTTATGTGTACCTCGTAGCCACTTTACGGCATCTCTCTTATACGAGGTCCTACTCTAAACCTACCTCGCTGAGAATAAACGTCTCCATCTGAACGGGTACATGTGAAACCTCTTCTTGGACTCAAATTCTCTCTCTCTCTGTGGAGGGGTATTGGACCTACTATAATTAAAACACCTGAAGCTAGGAGGCAGGGAGTGCACGATCAGAAGGCTAGAGAATACATTTCAAAAACCTGATCTGCACATCCAAACATAGACTGAGTGTGAACAGGTGCTGAACCCAGAGTCGCCAACTCGTACATAGTTAAATAAATAGGGCAGCACACTGCAGCGCCAAAACATGCAAACTTGAAAACACGAAATTTAAACTGCATTACTGCACTAGAAACATGAAAAATGAGAGCTTTTAGCGCATAAAAATGGCCAATTTTATGTGTACCTCGTAGCCACTTTACGGCATCTCTCTTATACGAGGTCCTACTCTAAACCTACCTCGCTGAGAATAAACGTCTCCATCTGAACGGGTACATGTGAAACCTCTTCTTGGACTCAAATTCTCTCTCTCTGTGGAGGGGTATTGGACCTACTATAATTAAAACACCTGAAGCTAGGAGGCAGGGAGTGCACGATCAGAAGGCTAGAGAATACATTTCAAAAACCTGATCTGCACATCCAAACATAGACTGAGTGTGAACAGGTGCTGAACCCAGAGTCGCCAACTCGTACATAGTTAAATAAATAGGGCAGCACACTGCAGCGCCAAAACATGCAAACTTGAAAACACGAAATTTAAACTGCATTACTGCACTAGAAACATGAAAAATGAGAGCTTTTAGCGCATAAAAATGGCCAATTTTATGTGTACCTCGTAGCCACTTTACGGCATCTCTCTTATACGAGGTCCTACTCTTAACCTACCTCGCTGAGAATAAACGTCTCCATCTGAACGGGTACATGTGAAACCTCTTCTTGGACTCAAATTCTCTCTCTCTGTGGAGGGGTATTGGACCTACTATAATTAAAACACCTGAAGCTAGGAGGCACGGAGTGCACGATCAGAAGGCTAGAGAATACATTTCAAAAACCTGATCTGCACATCCAAACATAGACTGAGTGTGAACAGGTGCTGAACCCAGAGTCGCCAACTCGTACATAGTTAAATAAATAGGGCAGCACACTGCAGCGCCAAAACATGCAAACTTGAAAACACGAAATTTAAACTGCATTACTGCACTAGAAACATGAAAAATGAGAGCTTTTAGCGCATAAAAATGGCCAATTTTATGTGTACCTCGTAGCCACTTACGGCATCTCTCTTATACGAGGTCCTACTCTAAACCTACCTCGCTGAGAATAAACGTCTCCATCTGAACGGGTACATGTGAAACCTCTTCTTGGACTCAAATTCTCTCTCTCTGTGGAGGGGTATTGGACCTACTATAATTAAAACACCTGAAGCTAGGAGGCAGGGAGTGCACGATCAGAAGGCTAGAGAATACATTTCAAAAACCTGATCTGCACATCCAAACATAGACTGAGTGTGAACAGGTGCTGAACCCAGAGTCGCCAACTCGTACATAGTTAAATAAATAGGGCAGCACACTGCAGCGCCAAAACATGCAAACTTGAAAACACGAAATTTAAACTGCATTACTGCACTAGAAACATGAAAAATGAGAGCTTTTAGCGCATAAAAATGGCCAATTTTATGTGTACCTCGTAGCCACTTTACGGCATCTCTCTTATACGAGGTCCTACTCTAAACCTACCTCGCTGAGAATAAACGTCTCCATCTGAACGGGTACATGTGAAACCTCTTCTTGGACTCAAATTCTCTCTCTCTGTGGAGGGGTATTGGACCTACTATAATTAAAAGACCTGAAGCTAGGAGGCAGGGAGTGCACGATCAGAAGGCTAGAGAATACATTTCAAAAACCTGATCTGCACATCCAAACATAGACTGAGTGTGAACAGGTGCTGAACCCAGAGTCGCCAACTCGTACATAGTTAAATAAATAGGGCAGCACACTGCAGCGCCAAAACATGCAAACTTGAAAACACGAAATTTAAACTGCATTACTGCACTAGAAACATGAAAAATGAGAGCTTTTAGCGCATAAAAATGGCCAATTTTATGTGTACCTCGTAGCCACTTTACGGCATCTCTCTTATACGAGGTCCTACTCTAAACCTACCTCGCTGAGAATAAACGTCTCCATCTGAACGGGTACATGTGAAACCTCTTCTTGGACTCAAATTCTCTCTCTCTGTGGAGGGGTATTGGACCTACTATAATTAAAACACCTGAAGCTAGGAGGCAGGGAGTGCACGATCAGAAGGCTAGAGAATACATTTCAAAAACCTGATCTGCACATCCAAACATAGACTGAGTGTGAACAGGTGCTGAACCCAGAGTCGCCAACTCGTACATAGTTAAATAAATAGGGCAGCACACTGCAGCGCCAAAACATGCAAACTTGAAAACACGAAATTTAAACTGCATTACTGCACTAGAAACATGAAAAATGAGAGCTTTTAGCGCATAAAAATGGCCAATTTTATGTGTACCTCGTAGCCACTTTACGGCATCTCTCTTATACGAGGTCCTACTCTAAACCTACCTCGCTGAGAATAAACGTCTCCATCTGAACGGGTACATGTGAAACCTCTTCTTGGACTCAAATTCTCTCTCGCTGTGGAGGGGTATTGGACCTACTATAATTAAAACACCTGAAGCTAGGAGGCAGGGAGTGCACGATCAGAAGGCTAGAGAATACATTTCAAAAACCTGATCTGCACATCCAAACATAGACTGAGTGTGAACAGGTGCTGAACCCAGAGTCGCCAACTCGTACATAGTTAAATAAATAGGGCAGCACACTGCAGCGCCAAAACATGCAAACTTGAAAACACGAAATTTAAACTGCATTACTGCACTAGAAACATGAAAAATGAGAGCTTTTAGCGCATAAAAATGGCCAATTTTATGTGTACCTCGTAGCCACTTTACGGCATCTCTCTTATACGAGGTCCTACTCTAAACCTACCTCGCTGAGAATAAACGTCTCCATCTGAACGGGTACATGTGAAACCTCTTCTTGGACTCAAATTCTCTCTCTCTGTGGAGGGGTATTGGACCTACTATAATTAAAACACCTGAAGCTAGGAGGCAGGGAGTGCACGATCAGAAGGCTAGAGAATACATTTCAAAAACCTGATCTGCACATCCAAACATAGACTGAGTGTGAACAGGTGCTGAACCCAGAGTCGCCAACTCGTACATAGTTAAATAAATAGGGCAGCACACTGCAGCGCCAAAACATGCAAACTTGAAAACACGAAATTTAAACTGCATTACTGCACTAGAAACATGAAAAATGAGAGCTTTTAGCGCATAAAAATGGCCAATTTTATGTGTACCTCGTAGCCACTTTACGGCATCTCTCTTATACGAGGTCCTACTCTAAACCTACCTCGCTGAGAATAAACGTCTCCATCTGAACGGGTACAATACCCCTCCACAGAGAGAGAGAATTTGAGTCCAAGAAGAGGTTTCACATGTACCCGTTCAGATGGAGACGTTTATTCTCAGCGAGGTAGGTTTAGAGTAGGACCTCGTATAAGAGAGATGCCGTAAAGTGGCTACGAGGTACACATAAAATTGGCCATTTTTATGCGCTAAAAGCTCTCATTTTTCATGTTTCTAGTGCAGTAATGCAATTTAAATTTCGTGTTTTCAAGTTTGCATGTTTTGGCGCTGCAGTGTGCTGCCCTATTTATTTAACTATGTACGAGTTGGCGACTCTGGGTTCAGCACCTGTTCACACTCAGTCTATGTTTGGATGTGCAGATCAGGTTTTTGAAATGTATTCTCTAGCCTTCTGATCGTGCACTCCCTGCCTCCTAGCTTCAGGTGTTTTAATTATAGTAGGTCCAATACCCCTCCACAGAGAGAGAGAATTTGAGTCCAAGAAGAGGTTTCACATGTACCCGTTCAGATGGAGACGTTTATTCTCAGCGAGGTAGGTTTA
Source organism: Ranitomeya imitator (assembly GCF_032444005.1). Lineage (NCBI taxonomy): Eukaryota > Metazoa > Chordata > Amphibia > Anura > Dendrobatidae > Ranitomeya > Ranitomeya imitator. The sequence continues at coordinate 1,058,330,060 of NC_091282.1, read as the reverse complement.
GAGTAGGACCTCGTATAAGAGAGATGCCGTAAAGTGGCTACGAGGTACACATAAAATTGGCCATTTTTATGCGCTAAAAGCTCTCATTTTTCATGTTTCTAGTGCAGTAATGCAGTTTAAATTTTGTGTTTTCAAGTTTGCATGTTTTGGCGCTGCAGTGTGCTGCCCTATTTATTTAACTATGTACGAGTTGGCGACTCTGGGTTCAGCACCTGTTCACACTCAGTCTATGTTTGGATGTGCAGATCAGGTTTTTGAAATGTATTCTCTAGCCTTCTGATCGTGCACTCCCTGCCTCCTAGCTTCAGGTGTTTTAATTATAGTAGGTCCAATACCCCTCCACAGAGAGAGAGAATTTGAGTCCAAGAAGAGGTTTCACATGTACCCGTTCAGATGGAGACGTTTATTCTCAGCGAGGTAGGTTTAGAGTAGGACCTCGTATAAGAGAGATGCCGTAAAGTGGCTACGAGGTACACATAAAATTGGCCATTTTTATGCGCTAAAAGCTCTCATTTTTCATGTTTCTAGTGCAGTAATGCAGTTTAAATTTCATGTTTTCAAGTTTGCATGTTTTGGCGCTGCAGTGTGCTGCCCTATTTATTTAACTATGTACGAGTTGGCGACTCTGGGTTCAGCACCTGTTCACACTCAGTCTATGTTTGGATGTGCAGATCAGGTTTTTGAAATGTATTCTCTAGCCTTCTGATCGTGCACTCCCTGCCTCCTAGCTTCAGGTGTTTTAATTATAGTAGGTCCAATACCCCTCCACAGAGAGAGAGAATTTGAGTCCAAGAAGAGGTTTCACATGTACCCGTTCAGATGGAGACGTTTATTCTCAGCGAGGTAGGTTTAGAGTAGGACCTCGTATAAGAGAGATGCCGTAAAGTAGCTACGAGGTACACATAAAATTGGCCATTTTTATGCGCTAAAAGCTCTCATTTTTCATGTTTCTAGTGCAGTAATGCAGTTTAAATTTCGTGTTTTCAAGTTTGCATGTTTTGGCGCTGCAGTGTGCTGCCCTATTTATTTAACTATGTACGAGTTGGCGACTCTGGGTTCAGCACCTGTTCACACTCAGTCTATGTTTGGATGTGCAGATCAGGTTTTTGAAATGTATTCTCTAGCCTTCTGATCGTGCACTCCCTGCCTCCTAGCTTCAGGTGTTTTAATTATAGTAGGTCCAATACCCCTCCACAGAGAGAGAGAATTTGAGTCCAAGAAGAGGTTTCACATGTACCCGTTCAGATGGAGACGTTTATTCTCAGCGAGGTAGGTTTAGAGTAGGACCTCGTATAAGAGAGATGCCGTAAAGTGGCTACGAGGTACACATAAAATTGGCCATTTTTATGCGCTAAAAGCTCTCATTTTTCATGTTTCTAGTGCAGTAATGCAGTTTAAATTTCGTGTTTTCAAGTTTGCATGTTTTGGCGCTGCAGTGTGCTGCCCTATTTATTTAACTATGTACGAGTTGGCGACTCTGGGTTCAGCACCTGTTCACACTCAGTCTATGTTTGGATGTGCAGATCAGGTTTTTGAAATGTATTCTCTAGCCTTCTGATCGTGCACTCCCTGCCTCCTAGCTTCAGGTGTTTTAATTATAGTAGGTCCAATACCCCTCCACAGAGAGAGAGAATTTGAGTCCAAGAAGAGGTTTCACATGTACCCGTTCAGATGGAGACGTTTATTCTCAGCGAGGTAGGTTAAGAGTAGGACCTCGTATAAGAGAGATGCCGTAAAGTGGCTACGAGGTACACATAAAATTGGCCATTTTTATGCGCTAAAAGCTCTCATTTTTCATGTTTCTAGTGCAGTAATGCAGTTTAAATTTCGTGTTTTCAAGTTTGCATGTTTTGGCGCTGCAGTGTGCTGCCCTATTTATTTAACTATGTACGAGTTGGCGACTCTGGGTTCAGCACCTGTTCACACTCAGTCTATGTTTGGATGTGCAGATCAGGTTTTTGAAATGTATTCTCTAGCCTTCTGATCGTGCACTCCCTGCCTCCTAGCTTCAGGTGTTTTAATTATAGTAGGTCCAATACCCCTCCACAGAGAGAGAGAATTTGAGTCCAAGAAGAGGTTTCACATGTACCCGTTCAGATGGAGACGTTTATTCTCAGCGAGGTAGGTTTAGAGTAGGACCTCGTATAAGAGAGATGCCGTAAAGTGGCTACGAGGTACACATAAAATTGGCCATTTTTATGCGCTAAAAGCTCTCATTTTTCATGTTTCTAGTGCAGTAATGCAGTTTAAATTTCGTGTTTTCAAGTTTGCATGTTTTGGCGCTGCAGTGTGCTGCCCTATTTATTTAACTATGTACGAGTTGGCGACTCTGGGTTCAGCACCTGTTCACACTCAGTCTATGTTTGGATGTGCAGATCAGGTTTTTGAAATGTATTCTCTAGCCTTCTGATCGTGCACTCCCTGCCTCCTAGCTTCAGGTGTTTTAATTATAGTAGGTCCAATACCCCTCCACAGAGAGAGAGAATTTGAGTCCAAGAAGAGGTTTCACATGTACCCGTTCAGATGGAGACGTTTATTCTCAGCGAGGTAGGTTTAGAGTAGGACCTCGTATAAGAGAGATGCCGTAAAGTGGCTATGAGGTACACATAAAATTGGCCATTTTTATGCGCTAAAAGCTCTCATTTTTCATGTTTCTAGTGCAGTAATGCAGTTTAAATTTCGTGTTTTCAAGTTTGCATGTTTTGGCGCTGCAGTGTGCTGCCCTATTTATTTAACTATGTACGAGTTGGCGACTCTGGGTTCAGCACCTGTTCACACTCAGTCTATGTTTGGATGTGCAGATCAGGTTTTTGAAATGTATTCTCTAGCCTTCTGATCGTGCACTCCCTGCCTCCTAGCTTCAGGTGTTTTAATTATAGTAGGTCCAATACCCCTCCACAGAGAGAGAGAATTTGAGTCCAAGAAGAGGTTTCACATGTACCCGTTCAGATGGAGACGTTTATTCTCAGCGAGGTAGGTTTAGAGTAGGACCTCGTATAAGAGAGATGCCGTAAAGTGGCTACGAGGTACACATAAAATTGGCCATTTTTATGCTCTAAAAGCTCTCATTTTTCATGTTTCTAGTGCAGTAATGCAGTTTAAATTTCGTGTTTTCAAGTTTGCATGTTTTGGCGCTGCAGTGTGCTGCCCTATTTATTTAACTATGTACGAGTTGGCGACTCTGGGTTCAGCACCTGTTCACACTCAGTCTATGTTTGGATGTGCAGATCAGGTTTTTGAAATGTATTCTCTAGCCTTCTGATCGTGCACTCCCTGCCTCCTAGCTTCAGGTGTTTTAATTATAGTAGGTCCAATACCCCTCCACAGAGAGAGAGAATTTGAGTCCAAGAAGAGGTTTCACATGTACCCGTTCAGATGGAGACGTTTATTCTCAGCGAGGTAGGTTTAGAGTAGGACCTCGTATAAGAGAGATGCCGTAAAGTGGCTACGAGGTACACATAAAATTGGCCATTTTTATGCGCTAAAAGCTCTCATTTTTCATGTTTCTAGTGCAGTAATGCAGTTTAAATTTCGTGTTTTCAAGTTTGCATGTTTTGGCGCTGCAGTGTGCTGCCCTATTTATTTAACTATGTACGAGTTGGCGACTCTGGGTTCAGCACCTGTTCACACTCAGTCTATGTTTGGATGTGCAGATCAGGTTTTTGAAATGTATTCTCTAGCCTTCTGATCGTGCACTCCCTGCCTCCTAGCTTCAGGTGTTTTAATTATAGTAGGTCCAATACCCCTCCACAGAGAGAGAGAATTTGAGTCCAAGAAGAGGTTTCACATGTACCCGTTCAGATGGAGACGTTTATTCTCAGCGAGGTAGGTTAAGAGTAGGACCTCGTATAAGAGAGATGCCGTAAAGTGGCTACGAGGTACACATAAAATTGGCCATTTTTATGCGCTAAAAGCTCTCATTTTTCATGTTTCTAGTGCAGTAATGCAGTTTAAATTTCGTGTTTTCAAGTTTGCATGTTTTGGCGCTGCAGTGTGCTGCCCTATTTATTTAACTATGTACGAGTTGGCGACTCTGGGTTCAGCACCTGTTCACACTCAGTCTATGTTTGGATGTGCAGATCAGGTTTTTGAAATGTATTCTCTAGCCTTCTGATCGTGCACTCCCTGCCTCCTAGCTTCAGGTGTTTTAATTATAGTAGGTCCAATACCCCTCCACAGAGAGAGAGAATTTGAGTCCAAGAAGAGGTTTCACATGTACCCGTTCAGATGGAGACGTTTATTCTCAGCGAGGTAGGTTTAGAGTAGGACCTCGTATAAGAGAGATGCCGTAAAGTGGCTACGAGGTACACATAAAATTGGCCATTTTTATGCGCTAAAAGCTCTCATTTTTCATGTTTCTAGTGCAGTAATGCAGTTTAAATTTCGTGTTTTCAAGTTTGCATGTTTTGGCGCTGCAGTGTGCTGCCCTATTTATTTAACTATGTACGAGTTGGCGACTCTGGGTTCAGCACCTGTTCACACTCAGTCTATGTTTGGATGTGCAGATCAGGTTTTTGAAATGTATTCTCTAGCCTTCTGATCGTGCACTCCCTGCCTCCTAGCTTCAGGTGTTTTAATTATAGTAGGTCCAATACCCCTCCACAGAGAGAGAGAATTTGAGTCCAAGAAGAGGTTTCACATGTACCCGTTCAGATGGAGACGTTTATTCTCAGCGAGGTAGGTTTAGAGTAGGACCTCGTATAAGAGAGATGCCGTAAAGTGGCTACGAGGTACACATAAAATTGGCCATTTTTATGCGCTAAAAGCTCTCATTTTTCATGTTTCTAGTGCAGTAATGCAGTTTAAATTTCGTGTTTTCAAGTTTGCATGTTTTGGCGCTGCAGTGTGCTGCCCTATTTATTTAACTATGTACGAGTTGGCGACTCTGGGTTCAGCACCTGTTCACACTCAGTCTATGTTTGGATGTGCAGATCAGGTTTTTGAAATGTATTCTCTAGCCTTCTGATCGTGCACTCCCTGCCTCCTAGCTTCAGGTGTTTTAATTATAGTAGGTCCAATACCCCTCCACAGAGAGAGAGAATTTGAGTCCAAGAAGAGGTTTCACATGTACCCGTTCAGATGGAGACGTTTATTCTCAGCGAGGTAGGTTTAGAGTAGGACCTCGTATAAGAGAGATGCCGTAAAGTGGCTACGAGGTACACATAAAATTGGCCATTTTTATGCGCTAAAAGCTCTCATTTTTCATGTTTCTAGTGCAGTAATGCAGTTTAAATTTCGTGTTTTCAAGTTTGCATGTTTTGGCGCTGCAGTGTGCTGCCCTATTTATTTAATTATCCTGTTGCAAGACCCATGACCTGCAACTGAGACCTAGCTTTCTGACACTGGTCAGCACATTTCTCTCTACAGGGAGGGCCATGTATATGGATACACCTAAATAAAATGGGAATGGTTGGTGATATCAACTTCCTGTTTGTGACACATTAGTGTATGGGGGGGGGAAACACTTTTCAAGATGCTTGGTGACCATGGCGGTCATTTTGAAGTCGGCCATTTTGGATCCAACTTTATTTTTTCCAATGGGAAGAGGGTCATGTGACACATCAAACATATTGAGAATTTCCCAAGAAAAACAATGGTGAGCTTGGTTTTAACATAACTTTATTCTTTCATGAGTTGTTTACAAGTTTCTCTTTGTTTACAGCCATTGACATGTCACCGAGGTTACATGCTTAGGGTGTCTTGCATTGAAATCAATGACCCGGGTACTGCGTCCAACAGACAGCAACACAATTTCTATCCGCTCCTCATGTGTTAACCTCTGCGACATGTCAATGGCTGTAAATAAAGAGAAACTTGTAAATAACTTATGAAAGAATAAATCTACATTAAAACCAAGCACACCATGTTTCCCTAACACTGTTGTCCCATTGATGCTCTTTAATCTTCCTTTTTAAATGTCACAATTAAAGGTCATGTTTTAATCTTTTTACCCATTTGCAGCAGATGCTGTTTTTTTTCTTCATCTTATTGCTGTCTTCTCTGCCCAGGAGCCGGTCTGGAGTTCCCGCACACCTCATCTCTGGCCAATCTCTACATGGCATGGTGGGAGGAAATAGTTTTATATCTGCCAATCAACCCTTTTCATCGTAACATCATTTAGTATGGCAGGTATATTGACGACTCATTGTTCATCTGACTGTCATGAAAATTCATCCGTTATTCAGAATTTTTGCCTTTCCTTACAGTAATACCTTTAATCTGTGGTTTACAGTGTTTTGTCTGGTTCACATACACCATTCCTAGATGTTCATGATTAAGGGTGCTTAGTCACCGGAAACGCGTTGACCTTGGTTTTAATTTTTTTGTATGCTGATGTTTTGTCCTTTCACTATATTTTAAGTGAAATAAATTATGGATTTTTCACTATTTCGTTGAGCTGGATCTCCTTCTCTTTCCTGTTCCAAGACTATTACCTATGTTACATTCTTCAGTACGGATTACCAAGCCATAGTATCCATTTTCAATAAAAATCTTTCTATCCGTTATCAGGATGGTAAACTGGCCAGCATCCTTTACCAAGGTATTAGGGTATGTGCACACGTCAGGATTTCTGGCAGAAATTTTCCTGACAAAAACCGGACATTTCTGCCAGAAATCCGCATGCATTTTTTTTGCTTTTTCTTTTGCGTTTTTTATTGCTTTTTTTGCGCGCTTTTTAATGCGTTTTTGATGCTTTTATTTTTGCGTTTTTTCCAAATGCATAGGATAGCGGGAAAAACGCGAAAAAAAACTGCAAAATTAATGAACATGCTACTTTTTTTTACCACGATGCATTTTTTTTCGCGGAAAAAAACGCATCATGTGCACAAAAATTGCAGAATGCATTCTAAATGATAGGATGCATAATGCATGCGTTTTTAATGAGTTTTTACAGCATTTTTATCATGAAAAAACGTGAAAAAAACGCGAAAAAACCTGAACGTGTGCACATACCCTTAGACATTCTGCCTGTGCACAAGTCTAAATCCTTAAGTGACACACATGCTCATCTAGCCTCTTTGGCTCTTTGGGAACACGTCCCTACTTCATACACTTGCCTGACTAAAAAAGGCAACTTTAAAAGGAACCTGTCAGCAAAATTGTGCACAGAAACCTACAGTGTCAGGTCGGCACCGTTATACTGATTAAATTGATACATTGGTTGATGAAATCTGTCTTGTGGTTGTGCTTTACGGTATGTGCACACGTCAGGATTTCCTGCAGAAATTTCCTGACAAAAAACTGACATTTCTGCCAGAAATCCGCATGCGTTTTTTATGCGTTTTTTGCGTGTGTTTTTTTTTTTTTGCGTTTTTTCCCAATGCATAAAATAGCGGGAAAAACGTGAAAAATCCGCAAAATTAATGAACATGCTGCTTTTTTTACCGCGATGCGTTTTTTTCACGGAAAAAAAACACATCATGTGCACAAAAATTGCAGAATGCATTCTAAATGATAGGATGCATATGTATGCGTTTTTATAGCGTTTTTATCGCGAGAAAACATGAAAAAAACGCGAAAAAACCTGAAAATGTGCACATACCCTTAATCTTTTTTTTTTTTACGGTTATGAGTTAATGATTTGCTCGTGCCCTGGGGCGTCCTGTGGGGGTCTCCATGTGGTGCTCTGATTAGATATTCATAATGCAGACTGCTGATAGGTCACTGATCCCTCAGTGACCTGCCTCTAGTTTGCATAATGAGTATGTGTACATAAAAAAAAAACGAAAAACCTGCAGACAAGTGCCAACAGTGGCACTTGCTCTGCAGCATAACACATGTTCTTGATGTTATTCAGCGAGAAAAAAAAAAAACAATTTGAAAATGGCGCACGCCGCGCCTGTGCATTATCAGCTATTGGTGTATATAGTTGTGATCCAATTGCTGCTACTGCGCAAGCACTGGCGGCGCCATCTTACTGGAGAAGAAAAAAAAATTCCTCCTCCAAGATGGCGCCGTCCACACCTGTGCAGTAGCAGCTCTCGGAGATAGCCTTGGCTTTGTGTTAACTGCACACATAAACCAGATGTTGCAGAGCCACCTGCTCTGCAGCTTGCAAACCAACACTGACACACACAAATCTTTGCAGGGTTTTTAGCATGGAATCTGTGGCCATGGGCCACTTGTAAGACCCAGCTGGAAACTGAGCTGCTCGACTGCTATCCTGTAGTTCACTCCAAAAATAAAAGCCCTCAACGGGTTTTCCTAAATATTGCATTGGCCAAATAACTTGACCAGGTCCACACTTACTTTTACTCTGCACTACAACAACAGCTATGCCTGTGACTGCAATGCACTCCAGCGGCCTCAATATGCTTCTATGCGCATCCTGGGGGATACATATCGACCCTCGCATATGATCTCCCTCACTGCCTCACATCGGTGAGCCTATCCATCCTCCCCCTGCCCTTCCCTCTTTGTTTTGTGTCCTTTTCATAAGACTTTTATCATGGGGGTACCGTGACAGAGCGTTGCCTCTATTTCAGTGGTCGAAAGATCGCAGCGTTTGGCTACACGCATGTCTGTACTGGTTGGATCAGCTTTGCTTTCCAGTCAGCTGTGCAGATTTCCCTTGGTCATTTGTTCGAAGTGTTAAACACTTCTGCTTGTTTCCTTTGGTATAAGTGCTCACAACTTAGCCTGGGTATTTGCCAGTGATAGCTTGCTATACCTTGGAATTGGTTTGGAGCTGTGAGCCATGGAAAGAGAAGGGTTTAGAAATCTTCTCTGGAGATTGCTGTTTGGAAGCTTGTTTGGTGTCTTCCTTTTTATTTTCTCTGTCATGGGTTTACCCCAACAGAGAGGAGCCAGAAGACTACAGCGTCTGATGACTCCCACTCCTGCACTGATTAGAAGCACTTCACCTTCATATTAAATGGTGTAAATTTCTTTTAGCAGTGCTCTGCTTAGAGCTCCTGAAAGCTTTCCTGGTTAAGGCTCTCAGCTGTGCACTGTTAGCCACTCCCACCTCCTATATAGTCTAGGCCCTGGCAAGCACTCATTGTCAGAGTTAGCTTATGTGGCATGGCTGGAGGTTGTTGGTGGTTGTTATTGGAGAATGTGTATGGTGGATTTCTCTGTGACTGTTGCTAGTTTTGAGTTTGTGATAACTCCCTTTTTACTCCTACTTTGGTTTATTGCCATACTCCACTCCCTGGTGTTTACCTCTGTTGTTTATGTGTGTATATTTGTATTATTGGTATTTTCCTTTACCCTGTTTGGAGTACCTTGTTAGACTGGTTGGTGTATTACAGTACTAATCTCCTCTTACCTTGGTGATGGAGGGGTACAGACTGAGGGAGGATTCAGGAGCTAAGGCAAGGTACATGGCCCCGGGTCTTCACCATCAGAAGGAATTGGGGGAACAGGGCAAGCTAGGGCACCCCTAGCATTAGGAACATGGAAGGAGCCCTTGTTCCTGGGACACCGTCGGTCTGTTCCACCATCTCTGTTATATTTGTTTACCTGTTTGTCCTGCTGGGATAGCTGCCACATGTCCAGGGTCTAACTGGAGGTAGCACCTGTGTCCCCCAAGTATTCCACTCTGGTCCTGTTCGAGGGATCTTACTACGGATACCTGGGTCTCACTAGTTACTCCCCCTTCGGAGCTCTCCAGACCGTGGTCCTAAGGTTCCACTCAAAAAAAAAACAAAAAAACGAATGTGAACTTCATCACCTGTGCCTCCGCTTCCATTCATTACAGATTGCTCCGCCATGGAACCCGCTGAATCATAGAGACCTCAAACTGTGGAGCTTTGCCCAGAGGTGACCCATCTAAAGAATCAACAGGATAAGATCACGACTTATCTTCGCAGCTTGTCTACCCGCGAGAACTCCTTGCTGACTTCGGCTGCAACTAACTCGTCTACCAGCACTCAGGTACCTGCCTGCACGGCAAGTAAAGGTCCTTGTCTGTCAGCCCCCTACTCGCTTCCATGGCGACCCCACTTAGTGTCAGGGTTTCATCAACCAGTGAACGCTGCACTTCGAAATCCTGGGGCATATATTTGCTTCCGACCGAGGTAAGGTGGACTTCATAATGTCACACCTTGCCAGAGGGGCCCTCGCCTGGCTGAACCCTCTATGGGAGAGAGGGGACCCTCAGGTTAATGACCTCCAGTCTTTCCTAGAAGCATTTTGCATGACCTTTAATGAACTTGGTTGTGCCACGTCGACAGCTTCAGCTCTGCTCCATCTACGTCAAGGAACGCTCAGGGTGGCTCAGTATGCTGTTCAGTTCCGCACTCTCTGGTCCAAATTATCCAGGAGCAATGAGTCCTTGCTGGCTGCCTTCCGGGAGGGTTTGTTGGGAAGAATCAAGGATGAGCTGGCGGGACGGGACAGGCTTACCACCCTGGGTGACCTGATTTCTCTTGCAACCCGAATAGATCTGCGTTTTCAGGAACATGCCAAGGAGATCAAATGAGACAAAAGGCCCTATCATCTGGGCTCTAACTCACCTAAGTCGGCTCCCTCGTCTTCCTCTCCTGAGCCCATAGAGTTTGATTGTGTAAGTGTGGTCAGCCGCCGCCAGGTGGTGCATTGCAAGGAGGGAAGTTGTCTCTACTGCAGTAGTCTAGAACACTTGATTCGTACCTCTCCAAAGAGGTCGGACAAATCCAGTGCCTGGGTTCGGTTGGAGAGGCCACCCTAGGTAGAGAACGTTCCTCTCCATCTTTGCAAGTCTCGGTCACCGTGTCTTTCAGAGCAATTGAATTTCCTGAACTCTGTTTGCTGGATTCTGGAGCCACGGGGAACTTCATCCAGCAGGCGGTTGTGGATCGTTACCACTTACCAGTCCAGTGTCTTCCTGATCCATTGCGGGTAACCGCCGTCGCTGGCAAAAGACTGACTGAGCCTGTGCGGTTTCAGACCGAGTCTGTGGAATTTCGGGTAGGTCTAACGCATTCTGAAAGAATCCGATTTTATATGTATCCCGGTTTGTCTCATCCCTTACTTCTAGGTCTTTCATGGCTTCAGATGTATGAATTGGTCCTAAACTGGAGAACAGGAGAGGTTCTACATTGGGGAGATTGCTGCATGAAATGATGCCTAACCTGGATTCATCCCATTTCTCCTCCATCCTCTTACTGGTCCTTCTCTGATGTTTTTGGGAAAAAAAGAGGCTGAGAGACTTCCTCCGCACAGGTCATATGACTGTCCGATTGATCTTCTCCCTGGAACATCTCCTCCTCGTGGGGGAGTTTATCCTCTTTCTCAAGCAGAGACTCAGGCCATGTCAGACTATATCAAAGAGAACCTGGCAAGAGGGTTTATCCGAAAGTCATCTTCACCGGCAGGAGCGGGATTCTTCTTTGTGAAGAAAAAAGACGGATCCCTGCGGCCCTGTATCGACTACCGGGGCCTAAACCAGATCACGGTAAAAAACAGGTTTCCATTTCCTCTTATTTCAGAGCTGTTTGATAGTCTCCGAGGGGCCAGGATCTTTACTAAATTGGATCTCAGAGGGGCCTACAACCTGATCCGAATCCGAGAAGGAGACGAATAGAAAACAGCCTTCAACACCCGTGATGGCCACTATGAATACCTGGTAATGCCGTTTGGCCTAAGCAATGCACCTGCGGTCTTTCAGAAATTTGTTAATGATATTTTCAGGGACCTGCTCTATACTTGTGTCGTTGTCTACCTGGACGACATTCTGATCTTTTCTTCTGACTTGGTCTCGCATTGGAGGCAAGTGCGTCTGGTACTACGAAGACTCAGAGAGAACAGGCTTTATGCCAAATTCGAGAAATGCCACTTTGAACAATCTTCTTTGCCTTTCCTCAGCTACATTGTATCTTCTACAGGATTAAAGATGGACCCCGAGAAATTGTCTGCCATCCTCAAGTGGCCTTGTCCATCTGGACTGAAAGCCATACAACGATTCCTGGGGGTCGCCAACTACTACCAGCAACTCATCCCACACTTCTCCACCCGAGTGGCGCCCATCACAACTTTCAACCGGAAAGGGATAAACTCCAAGGAATGGTCTTCCGAGGCTGAGTAGGCCTTTGTTTCTCTCAAGAAAGCCTTCGCTTCTGTACCTGTTCTCCATCATCCAGATTCTAATGAGCAATTCTTCCTTGAGGTAGATGCTTCCTCCATAGGTGCAGGAGCGTTTCTCATCCAAAAATCGTCTACCGGTAGGATGGTTTCCTGTGGTTATTTTTCTAAGGTTTTTCCCCCGCAGAGAGAAACTATTCCATTGGAGATCGGGAATTGTTGGCTATCAAATTAGCTTTGCAAGAATGGAGACCTCTTCTAGAAGTAGCACTTCATCAGGTAGACATATTCACCGATCATAAAAACTTGCATACCTTCAATCCGCACAGAGGCTGAATCCCTGTCAGGCCCGTTGGGCTTTGCTTTTTGCTCGCTGGGCTTTCCTTTTTGCTTGTTTTAATTTTGTCCTTCATTTCCGTCCAGCTGACAAAAACAAAAAGGCAGATGCACTCTCCAGAGCCTTTTTGCCTCCTGAGCTGGAAGAAGAACCTCAGCTCATTTGTCTCTGTGGCGCCCAGACTGGTTGGCGTGGGCGTGCGGGGGTGTGGCCCCACTGTGCCACAAGCCAGACTACCCTGGAAGGGGCGTAACTAAGTAGCTTCCTTGGTATTCGCTGGAGCCTCTGATGGTGAGGTCAGACTTGTGTGGCAGGAAGCTACCAGGTACCTCTCCAGGGTGATGTCTGACTGTGGCTGCTGATCCCACCGGGGGACAGAACACGGTGGAGACCATGGCGGGCAGACGGGCACGGTTGAGACACTGGCAGGCGGGCACGGCTGGCACACTGACAGACAGGCGGGCACGGCTGAGACACAGGGCAGGCAGGCACAGCAGGTACTCAGGCAGGACAGGATGATTGAACTGGTACACTAGCAGGACCGGTATACAGGCAGGTACGACTGGTATAATGGGAACAGATAGGGATCTGTTCGGACAGGAGGAACAGAGGTAAAGGAAGACCGCAAGAGCAGATGCAAAGCAGAAGCACAGGAGGTAGCGCTAAGAGCAGGTGGCGGAGCCAAGAACAGGAGGCAGAGGCAAGAACAGAAACACAGGAGGCGGAGCAAAAAGTAGAGACGTAGAAACAGAGCAAGGTAGAACCGCAAGGAGCGGAGCCAGGTGGAGCCGCAAGGAGCGGAGCCAGGTAGAACCGCAAGGAGCGGAGCCAGGTAGAACCACAAGGAGCAGAGCCGCAGAGCGAGAGCAGAGGGCAGAGCAAGAGTGCAAAGCCGAGAGCAGAGCAAAGCAAGACACAGAGTGCAGAGCAAAGCAAGACACGGAGTGCAGAGCCAAGAGCAGAGCAAAGCTAGATACAGAGTGCAGCGCCAAGAACAGAGCAAAGCTAGATACAGGGTGCAGAGCCGAGAACAGAGCAAAGCAAGACACAGAGTACGCACAACAGAGAAATCAAATCAAGACAGGGATATAAACGGACTCAGGAACAGGAATAGACTAAGACAGAGTCAGGAACGGGACAACACACAGATATAAGGATACAAGCCAGGGTACAATGCCGCACTGAGTGGCAGACAAGGACACAGGACACAGGCCAGGGTACAACGCCCCACTGGGTGGCAAACACAGGAGTCAGAAAAAGGGACCTGGCACCTCAGCAGCAAGGAATTGACTGAGGAAGAACGTTGCACAGGCCCCCACCAATGGGTGGGAAAGTCTTAAGTACAGGAAGCCTCAGAGCAATTGGCTGGGGACACCTTAGCAGTCTCAATAAGAAGGAGTTGCCGGCGCCGCCCCCTATGCACACAGACAGAAGGCATACACAGAGCAAGCAGGAGACATGAGGCACACAGCATGGAGCCGGCAGCAGAGAGAAGTCACAACATGGCCCAGAGAAGTGAGTGAGTTTGTGTGTAATGCAGGGGGGGGGGATGGGAGGCCATGCAGTGAAGCCGGCAGGGTTGTTACAACATTACTGAACTTTCATGGTTAGTTTCTGTTGCTTCTATTGATCTTGCCAGGCTTCCCCCAGGGAAAACTCTCGTGACCACCTCAGAACGTAATCGTGTCCTGCGGTGGGGTCATTCTTCCAAGTTGGCTGGTCATGCTGGTCAGAAAAAGACTCTGCAACTCATCACCCGTTACTACTGGTTATCTGCCATAGATAAAGATATCCAGGAGAATGTTGCAGCCTGTCCTTCATGTGCCTGTAACAAACTTGATAAACGCCTACCAGCCGGTAGGTTACAGCCTCTTCCGATTCCGTCCGCTCCCTGGCAGCACATTGCGATGGATTTCATCACGGATATTGCCATCTCTTCTGGCTGTTCTGTGGTATGGGTTGTGGTGGACCGCTTCTCTAAGATGGCTCACTTTGCTGCGCTACCCGGTCTCTCATCTGCTCCTGAATTTGCGGATCACTTCATTCAGCATATCTTCCGTCTCCATGGATTTCCTCTCCACATCGTGTCTGACAGGGACATCCAGTTCACCTCAAAATTCTGGAGAGCAATCTGCAACCTGGTAAAAATAGAACTGGATTTCTCTTCAGCATACTATCCCCAATCCAATGGTCAAGTGGAGAGGACCAATCAAATCCTGATGGATTCCTGCACCACTTCGTCAATGCACACCACGACGACTGGGTAGAACTACTGCCTTGGGCGGAATTCTCCTACAACAACCAAGTGAGTGAATCTTCTGGAAAATCTCCCTTTCAGATTGTGTTTGGACTCCAACGTGGAATTCCTCTTCTTATCTCTGGACCATCTGGCTTTCCGGCAGCCAATACCTTTACCGAGGATTTCTCGAAAATTTGGAGTGATACAAAGACTGCATTGGAGAAAACCTCACAACGTATGAAAAGGCATGCGGCCAAAAGACGCTTGGATGCTCCCACCTTTCGTTCTGGAGACAAGGTATGGCTCTCCAAGTACATTCATCTGAAGTTGCCTTCCTACAAATTAGGTCCCCGTTTCATTGAGCCTTTTGAAGTCTTGAGACAAATCAACCCGGTCTCTTACAAACTGAAATTGCCTACTTCCTTACATATGCCTAACTCCTTTCATGTTTCTCTCCTCAAACCAGTAGTTTTGAGTTCCTTTTTCAAGGACCCGGGAACCACTCCAGATCCTGTCTCTGAGGTTGATGTTTTTAAGGTAAAGCATATCTTGGCCACTAAGAAAGTAAGGGGTAAGACCTATTACCTGGTGGACTGGAAGGGTTTTGGTCCTGAGGAGAGGTCTTGGGAGCCTAATGAGAACATCCAAGCCCCTCTCCTTCCTAAAAGACTTCACGCAGGCTTGAAAAAGAGGGGGCATAAAGAGGGGGATACTGTTACACCCGATTCTGGCGCTGCCCCCAGTTCTGGTCCCTCACCTGCTCCTGCTCCCAAGGCAGCCCCTGCACCTCTGCGACGTCCCTGCCTGGATCCTCGCTCTCGGTCTCTTCCCCCTCGATGTCCTGCTGTTGCTTCTCCCTCCCTCACTTCCTGGCACGCTGCCAGCAGGCTTCCAGGGAAAATGCTTAGGACAGGTGACCATACCTCTGGTCTCTTAAAGGGACAGCGCGCATTTTTTAAAAATCTTAATTAACCAATGGCAGCGTACTGATTACTACTTCTGGCCCCTCTGTCAAAGGGAGGGTGCCGGAGCAACGAGTATCTACTCTTGCTATTTCTGGTTCTGTTCTGTCTGCGCTGTTATAGCATTCCATTTGGCACTCTGCTTATACTGTTTGTTTCCATAGAATATCAGTGTCCAGTTGTTCGGCAATCCTAAGACGACTCCTGCACCTTTATATTCAAGTGCCATCCCGTTCCACCACCCGCCACCTGTACCCCTGGACTACGCTAAAGGTGCCAGAGCCAGCTTCTTCTCATCTACCCGGAATCTGACTACACTCACCAGAGCCAGCTTCATATCTCATACCCATTGTCCGTCGGTCTGCTCCACCATCTGTTATATTTGTTTACCTGTTTGTCCCACTGTGACAGCTGCCACGTGTCCGGAGTCTAACTCTAGGTAGCACCTGTGTCCTCCAGGTATTCCACTCTGGTCCTGTTCGAGGGATCTTACTATGGATACCTGGGTCTCACTAGTTACGCCCCTTTCGGAGCCCCCTGGACCGTGGTCCCAAGGTTCCATGTAAAAAATAAAAAACGAATGTGAACTTCATCACCTGTGCCTCCGCTTCCATTTGTTGCAATGGGTTTATCATGCTCATTCATCGTGGGGTTGAGATAGTGCTCTGTGCAGTTGTAGGGTACGCTGTGCGAGAACGGGAAGAAATGAAAGATCTAAGCTGAGAACTTGAATGTTTTATTTAGATCTAGCAGTTAACAAGATCGCTTCTTTCTCCTTGTATAAGTGCACACAGCAAATAATGTCACGTGGTCTTTACAAAGATGTAGGTTTAGGGCCCAGAGCTCTATGAATTCTATCAATTTTAAAATGGTGATTATCTGACTTTCCCAGCAAATCACAAAAAATATTTGCAAATTTCTGTAGATCTTGAGTGAGGACTTCCTCAGATAGCCCCTGTATTCAAAAATTATATTCCACCTACGGCAGTTTTCTATCTCCTTCATATGAGTGAGAAGATAGGCTATCTGGTAGAATGAGGTGTTGTTCATCTAGCCTATGATGTAAGGTCGATGAGTCAGATGCAAAATCAGCCACTCTTTTACCTACTTCAGTGAGATCCTTTTTCACTGACTGATGGTGTGGGTCTGTGCTTCCTTGAGTTGATAAACAGAAGGTCCTGTCTTATGAGAATAGATCATAAATGTTGTCTCCAATCCCACTCACCACCTGAATCTTGCAAAGATTGTTCCTTCAACTACTGATCTGGCTTTGGCATTGCGGTCAAGAAAGACAGAAGACAAGCAAGGACTAAGACTGGGAGGAGACTCAGAGCTGCAAGACTGTGCCGTGTCAGAAGTAGTCTACACAGAGCTGATCATATACTCTGTGACGTAGATATCGAATAATACTGGAATCAGATATCAACAAACTTGGCGCCGTGGTCATTGAAGCTCTCATTTTGTCCATCGACAGTGTGGTGTTACCCCTTAGTGACAAGGCCAATTTTTTAAAATCTGACCAGTGTCACTTTATTTAGTAATAACTCTGGAACGCTTCAACAAATTCCAGTGATTTTGAGATTTTTTTTTCGTGACACATTATACTTTATGATAATGGCAAATTTAGGTTGATATGTTTTGTGTTTTTTCTCAAATTTCTGATATTTTTTGTAAATAATTTTAAAAAAATTAGCAACTTTCAAACTTTGAATGATTATCCCTTTGATCCATATAGTAATACCATAGCAAAACCTTAATAAATAACATTTCCCTCATGTCTGCTTCAAATCAGCACCATTTGTAAAATGTTATTTTATGTTGTTAGCATTTCAGGAGGTTTAAAAATGTAGCAGCATTTTTTTAATTTTTTCAAGGAAATTTACAAAATTAATTTTTTAGGGACCTATCCATGTTTGAAGTGACTTTGAGGGTCCTATATATTGGGAATGTAAGGAGGTGGCAGGGACCTCGTCTGCCCCTCTCTCCCGTGTGCTGGGCCAGTGCCTGGACGGTGTACCTGTTTATTAATGCACTAGATTGTGGCCCGATTCTAACGCATCGAGTATTCTAGAATATGCATGTCCCCGTAGTATATGGACAATGATGATTCCAGAATTCGCGGCAGACTGTGCCCGTTGCTGATTGGTCGAGGCAACCTTTATGACATCATCGTCGCCATGGCAACCATTATGACATCATCGTCGCTGTGCCCGTTGCTGATTGGTCGAGGCCTGGCGGCCTCGACCAATCAGAGACGCGGGATTTCTACGTTGATGCTGTGCCCGTCTCTGATTGGTCGAGGCCTGGCGGCCTCGACCAATCAGAGACGCGGGATTTCCTGGACAGACAGACAGACAGAAAGACAGACAGACAGACAGACAGACAGACAGAAAGACAGACAGACGGAAAAACCCTTAGACAATTATATATATAGATTAATGCTATATTCATGTGATGTACTGTGTTTGTGATGTCTTTATGCGGTATCATTGTAATGTATGTGCTGTGATGTTCCTTGTGTTTTGCATTGTTATTAACATGCACCAGGGGTGTCAAACTGCATTCCTCGAGTGCCTTAAACCATGCATGTTTTCAAGATTTCCTTAGCATTGCACAAGGTGCTGGAATCATTCTCTGCAGGTGATTAAATTATCACCTGTGCAATGCAAGGAAATCCTGAAAACATGACCTGTTTGCAGCCCTCGAGGAATGCAGTTTGACACCCCTGACATGCACTGTAGTGTGCTGTGTTTGCCATGTACATGTTAGAGGCAGGGACAGAATGGGTTAACCCAGGAGGCTGGGCTAGCAGCTTCCAAGCAGACAGGAAGTCCCTGTCTGCAGCTCAGTGAGCTTGCCTGTGGCTGGGTCACTTGTGCTCCCCAGCTGGGAGCTGGCCATACCCCTGGAGGGGAAGGCTACTTTCACACTGGCGTTTTTTTTAATACATCGCAATGCGTCGTTTAGGGGAAAAAACGCATTCTGTAAAGTTGTTTGCAGGATGCGTTTTTGCCCCAAAGAGTTATATTACCGACGCATTGCGACGTATTGACACACGTCGCAACCATCTTGCGACGGTTGCACTGTGTTGTGGCGGACCGCCGGGAGCAAAAAACGTTAAATGTTTTAACGTTTTTTGCAGCCGGCGGACCGCTTTTTTCGATCGTGCATGCGCGGCCGGAACTCCGCCCCCACCTCCCCGCACCTCACAATGGGGCAGCAGATGCGCCGGAGAAATGCATCCGCTGCCTCCGTTGTGCGGCACAACAAACGCTAGCGTCGGAATCTCGGCCCGACGCAATGCGACGGGCCGAATCCGACGCTAGTGTGAAAGTAGCCGAACAGAGCAGCCAGTGACTGTTGGGCAGCAGGCACAGTTACTGTCTGTGTGCCCCACAAGAGACTTGCAGCTCCTGGAATTTGTCTGGAGCTAATGACTGCTTCTGCAACTGTTGCTGGAGAGAGGGACAGCTCAGGAATTGTACCTTCCTTTCTTCACCACCTTTATTAAATACAAGTTGCCACTGTTGGGCCCTACAACGTGTGACGCGAGGTGCATTCGTTCCAACATGGAGAGGAGCTAGATGTCTGAGGTAACCCACTGTGACGCGGGGCTAGGACTAGAACTGTCATTTCATGTGCAAGGGGCCGGGATGCTCACTGATTGTGACCTAGTGGACTCGGCTATGACTACCACCCAGTGCCACCTTTACAGGAAACCCCCAAAAGTGATACCATTTTAAAACCAGCAAATTGAAAACTGCTGTCTGGTAGTTTACCCTTGAAGAAATTTTCAGGAATTAATGCAAAGTGACATGACAGGAATGAAAAAGTGTATTTTTACCACCTAAATGTCGGTAACTTCTGAACAGGTCGCTATAGCCGGCAGACTCTAAGGTCGCTATTTGGTCATGAATTGCCATGGCAAACATCAGGAGCACACAGTCATGATCTCAGGGTGCTGATGGAGTTAAAGAGGAAGCCTGCACACTCTATCAACCATTTACATGATGTAGTTACTATTGACAGCAGCATCTAAGGGGTTAACCAGATATGGCAGTGCCAACACTGATGGTGGCTGATGCAGCAGGGTGTCAGCTATAGTGTACAGCTGCTGGATTGTCACCTGTATGGTGGATGCTATTCTCTTAAATCTCAGGTCAGTAAAAAGATGTATTGGCGGTCATTAAGGGGTTTAAGAAAAAATAAATGTATGTAAAAATGATTGGGTCCTGAAGGAGCTCAGCAAGCGTACGTCAAACATCCATCCAGCATATGTCTTCTTTTAAATAGACTGCTTTTCTAATTTGCACTTGTAAATTATGTGTCTGTTGCAGGACATGTCTTTGTTTTATCTGCTCATTTGATTTACGTCTATTAGATTTGATCAGTATTCTCCATATTGATCCCATGTGTAAGTTCTTAATGTTAATCTTACAGACAAGTTCTGTATGCTGTTTTGATAGAGGGTCTGCAAGGAAAAGCCTAGAACAGAGGATAAACTACTGCATTTACATTAGAAGAGACTATCCAATGAGTTTAAAGTAGGGCACAATCTAGCAACACTTTTCCAGACTAAAGTCTACAATTCTGTCTGAACAGGATATGATAAAAGCCTCGCCAACATATCATGGTACTGGGTATTGCAGTGATATGTGAATTAGTATGGGTTGGAAGAAATGCATTAATAAAGATACAAAGTGCTTTAACATCCAGCTGTTCAAGAGGAATTCCATTAGGAAATCAGAGCTTCTGCCAAATCAGGACCCACTTCTTAATCAGGACATCCCCAATCCAGGAATAGTAAAAAAACATGAGCAGGGGAAGATTAAGGCTATGTGCACACGTCAGGATTTTCTGCGGAATTTTCCTGAACAAAACCGGACTTTTTCTGCAGGAAATCCGCATGCGTTTTTTTTTTTCGCGTTTTTACCGCGTTTTTTTCCAGAGCTTTCCCAATGCAATTAAATAGCGGTAAAAACACGAAAAATCCGTAAAATTAATGAACATGCTGCGTTTTTTACCGTGATGCGTTTTTTTTCGCAGAAAAAAACGCAACATATGCACAATAATTGTGGAATGCATTATAAATGATGGGATGCATATGTATGCGTTTTTTAAAGCATTTTTATCGCATTTTTATAGCAAAAAACACGAAAAAAAGCAAAAAATCCTGAACATGTGCACACAGCCTAAGAGTAGCTAGGGCCCCAGGCAGTTTAGAAGGCGGGGGTGCCCCATTCCGGTACCTGATGTATCACAAGACATGTCACATGATCCCCTTTGATAGATTATGTGATAGGTCATGGCAGTAACACACAGATGCTCTGTAGATGGAAAAGGACAGAGATAACGGCAGGCTATGCAAATGTTTCCCTTCTGTACCGCACTATACATAACATAGCGCTGTACAAAACAGAGCAGGGGTGGGAGATTAATTTTTCCAAGGGGCCACATGAGAGACCACCGCCTTTCAGGGCTTATTTACAGCACTCTCTAATGCTATAGATAATCTCCCGATCCGACCTGCGAGAGAAGAAAAATAACTTTTATTATACTCACCTGGGGGCGGTCTGGTCAGATGGGCGTCGCTGGTCTTAGTCCAGCGCCTCCCATCTTCTTGCGATGCCACCCTCCTGCTTACTTCACAGGCTCCCTGGCATTGCGCTCCTGCGCAGGCGTACTTATCTGCCCTGTTGAGGGCAGAGTAAATATCTTCAGTGTGCAGGCGCTGATCCTCTCTGACCTTTCCCGATGCCTGTGCACTGCAGTACTTTGCTCTGCCCTCAACAGGGCTGAGAAGTACACCTGCGCAGGAGCACGATGCCAGGGAGCCTGTGTGGATGACTCACAGACGTGTCACCCACATGAAGCAAGCAGGAGGGCGGCAGCACAAGAAGATGGGAGGCGGTGGATCAGGACCTGCGCCACCAATCGGACCGGACCGCTCCCAGGTGAGTATAATAAAAGTTATTTTTCTTCTCTTGCAGGTCGGATCGGGAGATTATCTATAGCATTATAGAATGCTGAAGATAAGCCCTGAAAGAGGGTGGCCGTAACTTGTATAGGCCAAACCTGGTGATAGGTTCCCTTTAAGAATTTGTGGTCTCTTGCATGGACCAGAACTTGGTAATAAGCATCTTTTTAGGTCCAGCAGATTCATGTAACAATCTGGAAACAGAAATTTTATAGCCAATTGTATTGACTGCATTTTGAAAGGTCGATATATCAGGAGTTTGTTCAGACTCTTGACATTGACGATGGCTCTGAAGGTGCCATCTGACTTTATCAAGAAAAGGAGGGCATAGAATCCCCTTTTTTCTTCTTCCACTGGTATCTATGAGAACCTGTTTTTGAACTAAATTAATAACTACTGCTTCCAGGGCTTAATGCTTGTCCCAAGATTTTCTGGGGGATGTTACTGCGAATGTTTGGGAAGGAACAGTCCTAAATTCCAACCTCATGAATGATTCCATTATATCTAGAATCCAGCCATTGGAAGTATAAAACAGATGAACGGATGACACATAGACTTAAAAAAAAAAAAACATCTGGATGGCATACAGATATGAAAAATGGACATATGGAATACAATACGGATGCAATAACTAATTTTTTGCTCAACAAAAAATAGGAAATTTTGCATACACTAGTGTGAACCCTACATTAAAAACTGCACAGCGTCTGAGAAAATACACATTTAAAAGCCGTCCAGAAACCATGGATGACCAGTCCAAGAGGTGGGTATTTGGTAGCATTTCCTTTCTCGCTCCACCTGAGTGGCAGGTCTCTTTTTATGTGTGTTTGTAGAGATAGACCTGTTTCTCAAGGGGAAGAGGGTTAAGGAGAAGCCTTTTGGACCAGACACTTGAGTGACATGGTCCACAGAAAACTTTTAGATCTCATTCAGATGTCCATGTATCACAATACTACAATGCACAGACTGGCCTCATATCTCTTCATCCATACGTGACCCACATAGCCGTATATGAGGATACCAAATTCAGGTCAGGAGACCTATGGCCAGTTCATCCATTGCTGTCTGTACTCAGACTGTGATATATGGACATTTGCATTAGGCATGTTTTATCTAAAACATAGCATCGTTTCAGAGTAAATAATGCCTGGCTACAATGATCGAACCAGTGTCTGATTTATGCTGCCCGTGAGTCTGGCAGCTTAAATCAGCTGTCGGGTTCCCTTCAAAGAGGTTATGCTGAAATTTTTTTACTATGGTCCTAAAAACTAACAGACAGGTAGTTGCTAACAACCTGTCTGTTCAGCGCACTGCCAATCACTGCCGACTCCGCGTAAACACAGACTACTGCTGCCAGCGATGTCAACAGAGCATCCCTTTGGCCGGCTTCACACTTGCGAGTTTTACGGACGTAAGAGCGCAGAAACTACGTCCGTAAAACTCGCAAAAAATACGGCACAATTATTCTCTATGCCCCTGCTCCTATCTGCCGTATTTTACTGATCAGTATTATACGGCTTTCTACGGCCGTACAAAATCGCAGCATGCTGCGTTTGTCATCGTACTGCGCAAGAAATACGCCAATGAAAGTCTATGGAAGCGTGAAAAATACGGATTTCACACGGACAAGCAGTGTGACTTGCGAGAAATACGCAGCGCTGTTAGAGAGAAAAGCCGGTAATTCAGTGCGGTGTACAGTAAAATCACACTGACAGCTTACAGTAGAATAGGTAGAATAAATGTGTACACATAGAATAGGTATATATATATATATGTCAGTGAGACACATATATGTATATATATTAATATTTATTCCAGCGCTATACAGCTTGAAAGCCGGTAATTCAATTACCGGCTTTTTCTTTCTCCTTCCTAAAACCCGACATGATTTGAGACATGGTTTACATACAGTAAACCATGTCTTCTCTCCATTTTTTTTGCAGATTCCACACTACTAATGTCAGTAGTGTGTATCTGCAAAATTTGGCCGTTCTAGCTCTTAAAATAAAGGGTTAAATGGCGGAAAAAATTGGCGTGGGCTCCCGCGCAATTTTCTCCGCCAGAGTAGTAAAGCCAGTGACTGAGGGCAGATATTAATAGCCTGGAGAGGGTCCATGGTTATTGGCCCCCCCCCTGGCTAAAAATATCTGCCCCCAGCCACCCCAGAAAAGGCACATCTGGAAGATGCGCCTATTCTGGCACTTGGCCACTCTCTTCCCATTCCCGTGTAGCGGTGGGATATGGGGTAATGAAGGGTTAATGCCACTTTGCTATTGTAAGGTGACATTAAGCCTAATTAATAATGGAGAGGCGTCAATTATGACACCTATCCATTATTAATCCAACTGAATGAAAGGGTTAAATAAAACACAAACACATTATTTAAAATTATTTTAATGAAATAAAAACAATGGTTGTTGGAGTATTTTATTCTACGGCCAATCCAGTCACTGAAGACCCTCGTTCTGTGAAAGAAAAAACATAGTAAACCAACAATATACTTACCCTCCGCAGATCTGTAACGTCCAACGATGTAAATCCTTCTGAAGGGGTTAAAACATTTTGCAGCAAGGAGCTTTGCTAATGCAGGCTGCTCCTCGCTGCAAAACCCCGGGGAATGAGTCTAAATATAGATCAATGAGCTATATTTAGCTTCATTTGCGGTGAGGCGCCCTCTGCTGGATGTTCATAGATCGTGGGAAATTTCCTAGAAAGCTCCCAGGCTTTCTAGGCAAGTTCCCACGATCTATGAACATGCAGCAGAGGGCGCCTCACCGCAAATGAAGCTAAATATAGCTCATTGATCTATATTTAGACTCATTCCCCGGGGTTTTGCAGCGAGGAGCAGCCTGCATTAGCAAAGCTCCTTGCTGCAAAATGTTTTAACCCCTTCAGAAGGATTTACATCGTTGGACGTTACAGATCTGCGGAGGGTAAGTATATTGTTGGTTTATTATGTTTTTTCTTTCACAGAACGAGGGTCTTCAGTGACTGGATTGGCCGTAGAATAAAATACTCCAACAACCATTGTTTTTATTTCATTAAAATAATTTTAAATAATGTGTTTGTGTTTTATTTAACCCTTTCATTCAGTTGGATTAATAATGGATAGGTGTCATAATTGACGCCTCTCCATTATTAATTAGGCTTAATGTCACCTTACAATAGCAAGGTGGCATTAACCCTTCATTACCCCATATCCCACCGCTACACGGGAATGGGAAGAGAGTGGCCAAGTGCCAGAATAGGCGCATCTTCCAGATGTGCCTTTTCTGGGGTGGCTGGGGGCAGATATTTTTAGCCAGGGGGGGGGCCAATAACCATGGACCCTCTCCAGGCTATTAATATCTGCCCTCAGTCACTGGCTTTACTACTCTGGCGGAGAAAATTGCGCGGGAGCCCACGCCAATTTTTTCCGCCATTTAACCCTTTATTTTAAGAGCTAGAACGGCCAAATTTTGCAGATACACTCTACTGACATTAGTAGTGTGGAATCTGCAAAAAAAATGGAGAGAAGACATGGTTTACTGCATGTAAACCATGTCTCAAATCATGTCGGGTTTTAGGAAGGAGAAAGAAAAAGCCGGTAATTGAATTACCGGCTTTCAAGCTGTATAGCGCTGGAAAAAATATTAATATATATATACATATATGTGTCTAATGACATATATATATATATATATAGACAGTATATATATATTTTTTTTTCTTTTTGGGACACATGGATCATTTCTATAGCGGTATGTTGGTTTTGCAAGCCTGCGAGAAAACCACGCAGTACGGATGCCATACGGATTACATACGGAGGATGCCATGCGCAAAAAACGCTGACACACCCTGCCTACGGAGGAGCTACGGACCACTATTTTCGGGACATTTCAGCGTATTACGGCCGTAATATACGGACCGTATTTTCATACGCTGAGTGTGAAGCCGGCCTTTCTCTTCCACTTTGCTCTGTTGAGAGGGCAACTGCCAGTGTTATGCTAGTTGACAGCCGGCTCCCTGCAACCTAACTAACTGCATGAAGCTGGTAGTCAATCACCATGACCTTGGCAGAAACAACCCGTCGACAGAGCAGCTGGGAAAAGGAAGAGCTGCTCTATTGATGTGAAGCAGCAGATTCGCGTCAAGAGCGGTTAATAACCATACAGTTAGCAACTACCTGCCTGTCAGTTCTTAAGCCCATAGTGAGAAGCTAAAAAAGTTCAGCAGCATAAATCAGACACTGACTCAGTCATTTCAACCAGGTATGACTGAGGTTATGTGCACACGTATTCTGGTCTACTGCAGATTTTTCCGCAGCAGATTTGATAAGTCCGCAGTGTAAAACTGCTGCGGATTTACCACGGTTTTTCTGTGGATTTCACTGCGGTTTTACAACTGCGGATTTCTATTGTAGCAGTTGTAAAATCGCTGCGCAATCTGCAGAAAGAAGTGACATGCTGCGGAATGTAAACCGCTGCGTTTCCGCACATTTTTTTCCGCAGCATGTGCACTGCCTTTTTGGTTTCTCATAGGTTTACATTGAACTATAAACTCATGGGAAACTGCTGCGGATCCGCAGCTGCTGAAACGCTGCAGATCCGCAGCAAAATCCGCATCGTGTGCACATACTCTTACTCTGAAAAATAAAATAGTCCCGGAAAACCCCATTAAGGCCGGTTTCCTCACGTACCGGAGACACTGACTCACATAGACACATTAAAATCAATGTGTCTCTGCACATGTCAGCGTGTTTTCACGGACCGTGTGTCCGTTTGAAAAACACGGAGACATGTCAGTGTTTGTGGGAACGCACGGATCACACGGACCCATTAAAGTCAATGGGTCCGTGTAAAACACGAACCGCACACAGATGCTGTCCGTGCGCAGTCCGTGTGCCATGCAGGAGACAGCGCTTACAGTAAGCGCTGTCCCCCCAGCTTGTGGTGCTGAAGCCCCATTCATTTCTTCTCTACAGCAGCGTTCGCTGGAGAGAAGGAATGAAAAATCATTTTTTTTATTTTTTTTTGCGGTGTAAATAAAGTTCCCGGTAATCTCCCCCCTCCCTCCCCCTGTGCGCCCGCCCGCTGGCATTAAAATACTTACCCAGCTCCCTCGGCGCTTCCTCTCAGCGTCGCTGCTTGTTCTGTATGAGCGGTCACGTGGTGTTGCACATTACAGTGATGAATATGCGGCTCCACCTCCCATAGGGGTGGAGCTGCATATTCATCACTGTAAGGCCGGCGTCACACTAGCGAGGTTTACGGACGTATGAGCGCATTAAATACGTCCGTAAAACACGCATTACACACGGCCCAATTATTCTCTATGCCCCAGCTCCTATCTGCCGTATTTTACAGATCCGTATTATACGACTTTCTACGGCCGTAGACAATCGCAGCATGTTGCGTTTGTCACCGTATTGCGCAAAAAAATCTCCAATGCAAGTCTATGGGGGCCCGAAAAATATGGATTACACACGGACCAGCAGTGTGACTTGCGAGAAATACGGAGCGGTGTTAGCGAGAAAAGCCGGCAATTCAGTGCGGTGTACAGTAAAATCACACTGACAGGTTACAATAGAATAGGTGGAATAAATGTGTACACATAGAATAGGTATATATATATATATATATATATGTATATGTCATTGAGACACATATATGTATATATATTAATATTTCATCCAGCGCTAGATAGCTTAAAAGCCGGTAATTCAATTGCCGGCTTTTGCTATCTCCTTCCTAAACTTGACATGATATGAGACATGGTTTACATACAGTAAACCATGTCATATCCCCCTTTTTTTGCATATTCCACACTACTAATGTTAGTAGTGTGTATGTGCAAAATTTGGCCGTTCTAGCTATTAAAATAAAGGGTTAAATGGCGGAAAAAATTGGCGTGGGCTCCCGCGCAATTTTCTCCGCCAGAGTAGTAAAGCCAGTGACTGAGGGCAGATATTAATAGCCTGGAGAGGGTCCATGGTTATTGGCCCGCCCCCCCCGGCTAAAAACATCTGCCCCCAGCCACCCCAGAACAGGCACATCTGGAAGATGCGCCTATTCTGGCACTGGATGTCCGTCGAGCATGGGAAAAATTCAGAAAAGTTCCCAGGCTCGAGTTCATATGAGGACAACCAGCAGAGGGCGCCTCACCGCGAATGAAGGTAACTACAGGTCATTGACCTAGTTTCCATTCATTCGCTGGGGTTTTACAGTCAGGAGCATAGCTGCATTATAGCAGAGCTCCTGGCTGTAAGAAAAATTAACCCCTTCAGATGGATTTACAACGTGGGACGTTACAGATCCTCGGAAGGTATGTATATTGTTGGTTTATTATTTTTTCTTTGTCACAGAGCGAGGGTCTTCAGCCAGTGGATTGAGCGTACAATAAAGTATTACAACAAACGGTGTGTTTATTTCATTAAAATACTTTTTAATGCGTGTGTGTTTTTTTAACTCTTTCTGTGTGTTTTTTTAACTCTTTCATACAATTGGAATAATGATGTTCGTCCTTCGTTTTCGAAGATGACCATGACTTCAGGGCTAGAAGAGAATTAATAGTTATGGGTCCGGAGGTGGCTGATGAGTCCAATCCGGGCCCTGAAGGTTCGCCCACATACTTGACATACGAAAGCAGATGTGATCAGTACACCAGATTCTGCTTGTGCCTTGCGTACAGCATGCTTTCTTTTTGCGTCACAGATTTTCCTATCTTCAGCTGCACATGCTCCTGAGGTGATCCTGCCCCGCCAACCTGGACGATCCAGGGCAAGCTCTTCCCATTCATTGGTGTTGATTTCCAGGTTTTTGAGAGACACCTTAAGGCAGTCTTTATAGCGCTTCTTCTGCCCCCCAACTGCTCGCTTTCCTTGGCACAGTTCTCCGTACAGCAGTTGTTTCGGTAGTCGGCTGTCCGGCATTCGGACCACATGTCCAGCCCACCTGGCTTGGACTTTCAGCAGGAGAGTGTAAACGCTGCAGAGCCCAGTTTGTTCCAGAATTGCCGTGTCTGGGACATTGTCTTGCCACCTGATGTGGAGGAGTCTGCGGAGGCAACTCATGTGGAAATGATTAAGCTGTTTAGCATGCCGGCTGTACACTGTCCAGGTCTCGCTAGCATAGAGAAGTGTGGTGAGGACCACTGCGCAGTAGACCTTCAGCTTGGTGGTAAGGCTGAGTCCCCTTCGTTCCCAGACGTTCTTACGCAGTCTCCCGAAGGCGGCACTGGCTTTGGCAATTCTGTTGTTAACCTCAGCGTCTATGGTTACTTCACGGGAAAGTGTGCTGCCTAAGTAGGTGAAGTTATCGACTGCTTTGAGGTTTTGCTCCTTCACCGTGATACGTAGCTCCTTGTACAGTTTTCCTGGAGCCGGTTTATACATAACTTCGGTTTTTCTAATGTTGATCTCGAGACCAAAAAGGCTTGCGAAACACTGTCCATTTCATGCTGCATCTGCTGTTCCGTGCTAGCGTTAAGTGCACAGTCATAAGCAAATAGTAATTCACGGATAACAGTCTCATGCACTTTCGTAACCGCCTTCAGGCGTTTTGGGTTGAATAGCTTGCCATCAGTCCTGTACCCAGCCTGGATTCCATCTTCAGTTGTTAAAGGCATCACTTAACATTGCAGAGAACAGCATACTGAACAGGGTTGGAGCCAGCACACAGCCTTGTTTTACGCCATTTGTTACTGGCAAAGCCTCAGATACGTCTCCATCGTTCAGAACCTTCACCATCATGCCATCATGGAACTGCCGGATGACTGAGATGAACTTGCTCGGGCAGCCAAATTTTGCCATGATCTTCCACAGGCCATCTCTACTGATTGTGTCAAAAGCCTTGGTCAAATCAACAAAAGTTACATAAAGGTCACGGTGTTGCTCCTGGCACTTTTCCTGAAGTTGACGTGCTGAAAAGACCATATCTACTGTTCCACGTTTAGCACGGAAACCACACTGGCTTTCGGGTAAGAGTCCTTGCTCAAGGTGATGTAAAAGGCGGTTGAGCAAGACACGAGCCAATATCTTGCCTGCAGTGGACAGAAGGGAGATGCCTCGATGGTTGTCACAAGATTGGCGATTACCTTTCCTCTTGTATATGTGGATTATGCTGGTATCTTTCATCTGTTGTGGAACCTGTTCCTTTGTCCACATATATTGGAATAGTTTGGTCACCGTTTGCATCAGAACAGGGCCGCCAGATTTATATACCTCAGCAGGTATAGCATCATTTCCGGGTGCTTTTCCACAAGAAAGTTGTTTTACTGCTTTCCTGACTTCATCTCCACTTGGAAGAACATCAAGCTCCTTGTTGATTTCTACCTGGGGCAGGCGAGCAATAGCCTCATCATTGATATTGGCAGGGCGATTAAGAATATTATTAAAGTGCTCAGCCCACCGTTCCAGAATTTGTTTCCTTTCTGTCAGCAGCTTAGTTCCATCTGCGTTAAGCAGAGATGAAGAGCTTGATGACTGGGGTCCATATACAGCTTTGAGCGCATCGTAGAAGCGTTTCTGGTCATGGGTATCTGCATAGCCCTGAATTTCGTCGGCCTTCTTGCTAAACCAGATATCCTGCATCTCGCGTAGCTTGATTTGTACCTTTCTTTTTATGTTGGTAAAGGCACCTTTCTTAGCTAACGACGTGGGGTCATTTTGGTACACCTTATACCGCTGATGTTTCTCTTCTAGGAGTGTCTTAATTTCCTCGTCGTTTTCATCGAACCAGTCTTGATTATTTCTGGTTGCTGATCCAAGATGCTCCAGAGCAGTATTATAAACAGCATCTCTCAGAATTGTCCACTGTTCCTCAACGCCAATCTCCTCTGCCTGTAGTATATTTAACAGTCTGCCATCAAGGTCATTGGCAAATTCCCTTGCAATTCTTTTATTTTGCAGCTTATAGATATTCAGCCTCTTTGTCGTTTTCTGCCCTTGGGGTCTCCTCGCAGGCAGGATGCGGAGCCTGCACTTCGATACAATGAGGCGATGGTCAGTCCAGCAGTCTGCACCACACATGGCCTTCGTCACTCTAAAGTCCATCTTATCCCTTTTCCTGGTAATGATGTAATCAATGAGATGCCAATGCCTCGAGCGTGGGTGCATCCATGATGTCTTCTTGCGGGTGGGTAAGCGGAATAAAGTGTTGGTGATGACAAGTTCATGTGTGGCACACATCTTGAGGAGCAGCAGGCCATTACTGTTACACTTGCCAGTGCCGTGTCTCCCAATGACCCCTTCCCAGTTTTGATGGTCTGTTCCCACTCTGGCATTAAAGTCTCCAAGTATAATGAGCTTGTCTGCCTGTGAGATTGCTGAAATAAGTGTGTCAAGTTCATCATAGAACTTATCTTTAATGTCATCCGGATTAGTCATCGTGGGAGCATAGGCACTGATCAGAGTCGCGCGTTTCTTGTTTGTAAGTGGGAGCTGAAATGTCATCAGACGTTCGTTGATGCCCTCCGGAAGCCAGGTAAGTTTACGAGCAAGATGAGTTTTGATAGCAAATCCCACGCCTGCTTCTCGTTTTTCAGTGCTGCCTCGACCACTCCAGAAGAATGTATATCCACCACTATGCTCTGTCAATTGACCCTTGTCTGCCAGGCGTGTTTCGCTGAGAGCTGCTATATCAACCTTGTAACGAGCTAGCTCCCGAGCAACCAATGCCGTTCTTCTCTCTGGTCTGTCTGCCTTGGTATTATCCAGCAGAGTTCTCACATTCCATGTGCCAAGGTTGAGTACCATCATTTTCTTTTTCTTTATTGTGTGTTGACCGCTGTATGGGAAACCCGCCAGCTGCGGTAGGCTGGCCAGGTGAAATGAGGCAGACTATGTTTGAGGCACCTTTTCTAGCCCCTTCCTCGATTGAGGTGAGCAGAGTGATCCTGAACAGGACTGCTCAGACACCCAGGAGGCTGCCGAACTCCACTGCTGCTTCGGTCCAGTAGAGAGCGACCATATGGCCTGGGCTGCCTGTGTGCAGGTTCGTGACTACAGCTTCCAGTGACTCCACACCTGCTGCTTTGCCACTCTCCCATCGCCACAGGACTTTTTTGCAGTGGTTGAAGTCATGACTTGCGCTTGACTTGGATTAAAGTGAGGAGTTGCGCAGTCGTCAACCTCACTCTCTCGCCCGTACCTATCGAGCCCCAGTGGCAAGAGCTAGGCGAGACAACTGGAGATAGGTCAGGGTGCAGTGGATGGCCAGCAGTGTCCTATATGTGCCTCCCTGCGCCCTCTCAGCGCTACACAACACTGTGCTGGAAATCGCTTGTCTGTCCGTTGAACCTTGGTTTCTTCCGCACAGTCTGCCATATCCAGTCTTCACATGCAAGGGTAGGCAAACCCTTGAAAATCACTGTAGGTCTCAAAGAAACCCAACAGCTACCCTCACCTGGTTTGGCCCGCCTGCCGAGGCGGTGTTCCGGGGTGTACCCGCTGCCGCATGCTAGCAGCTACTTGGAGGTACAGGTGAGAGTTGAGCATCAGATGAGGACCAAAGATGGAAGAGCTGTCCGAAGAGGACACGGCAAGCACTCCACCAGAGGTGCTACCTCTATCTAGATACCCCATATACCCCAATTGGATTAATAATGGATAGGTGTCATAATTGACGCCTCTCCATTATTAATCTGGCTTAATGTCACCTTACAATAGCAAGGTGGCATTAACCCTTCATTACTCCATATCCCACCGCTACACGGGAATGGGAAGAGAGTGGCCAAGTGCCAGAATAGGCGCATCTTCCAGATGTGCCTTTTCTGTGGTGGCTGGGGGCAGATGTTTTTAGCCGGGGGGGCCAATAACCATGGACCCTCTCCAGGCTATTAATATCTGCCCTCAGTCACTGGCTTTACTACTATGGCGGAGAAACTTGCTCGGGAGCCCACGCCAATTTTTTCCACCATTTAACCCTTTAATTTAATAGCTAGAACGGCCAAATTTTGCACATACACACTACTAACATTAGTAGTGTGGAATATGCAAAAAAAAGGGGATATGACATGGTTTACTGTATGTAAACCATGTCTCAAATCATGTCGGGTTTTTGAAGGAGATAGCAAAAGCCGGCAATTGAATTACCGGCTTTTAAGCTATCTCGCGCTGGATGAAATATTAATATATATATGTGTCTCACTAACATATATATATATATATATATATACAGTACATATGTTTTTATTATTTTTTGAGCTCATGGATCCCTTGTATATCCGTATGTCGGTTTTGCAAGCCTGCGAGAAAATCTCGCAGTACGGATGCCATACGGATTACATACGGAGGATGCCATGCGCAAAATACGCTGACACACCCTGCCTACGGAGGAGATACGGACCACTATTTTGGGGACTTTTCAGCGTATTACGGCCGTAAAATACGGACCGTATTGTCTTACGCCGAGTGTGACGCCGGCCTAATAAGCGGCACCACGTGACCGCTCAAACAGGAAGAGCTGCGACGCTGAGAGGAAGCGCCGAGGGAGCTGGGTAAGTATTTTAATGCCAGCGGGCGGGCGCACAGGGGGTGGAAGGGGGGAGATTACCGGGAACTTTATTTTAACAACAAAAAAAATTAAAAAACCCCTGATTTTTCATTCCTTCTCTCCAGCGAACGCTGCTGGGAAGAAGGAATGAATTCTGGATTCAGCACCCAAAGCAGGGGACTGCGCTTAACTGTAGCACTGTCTCCTGCATGATGCGTGTGGTACCCAGTCTGCACACGGACGGCACACGGCTGCCGCACGTGTGCCACACTGATGTGCCACGTGAGCACATGGACACGGAAAACTCCAGTACCGATTTTTCGTGCGGGATCTGGACGTGTGGGACAGGCCTAACACAACAAAAGCCATTGAATTCATATTGTTAGGTGTCCAGTTACACTTTTCTGCATTGTGACATCTTTGTCATTTTAAGAAAATTTACATCATACAGCTATAGAGCTAATTATTTTACCACTGTAATGAGCATTTATTACATCACTCATTAGATGCACATTTACAAATTAGGTCTCGTTTTGTCGAGTTGATAATCTGTGAACGTTCGTTCTTTGGGTGACTGGATAATTTATGCTGAAGTAATGACATTGTAAGAACAAGTGCACACGTTTAGTATTTAGTCAGTTTTTTACCTTAGTATTTGTAAGCCAAAACCAGGAGCAATCAGAGGAAAAGTATAATAGAAACACATCACCACTTCTGTATGTATCACCCACTCCTGGTTTGCAAATACTGAAGTAAAAAAAACCTCACCAAATACTAAACATGTGAACGTGGCCTTATCAACAGCAAATCGTTCTGAGTAAAGAGGGAGCGTGCTGCCAATAATATAATAAGTAGCTTGGCAAAGGTCAGGTGTCGGCTGTTATCGGTGTGCCTTCGGTGTGATCAAATAATATGTTTGGGTCCCTGCAGCTGCATGATTCGCAGCTGTTAGACAGCCACAACACATGTGGGATTGCCTAACACACAGGTAATCCTTCCATGTATTGCAGCTGTCTAACAGCCGTGAGACATGCAGCCGCAGGGACTCGAGCACGATGAAAACACCCTGATAACACCGGAGCATGCCCAGATAGCTTGATATCTGAGCACGTTCGCTCATCACTAATTGTAATCTCTAATGAAGACAGGGAGTACAAAGCAGTTATGGCTTTAAAAAAACCCTCATTGTCAGGTTCTTCTCTCAGGGCACAGCTGCAAGTTCTTGAAGAGAAGTAGGTCCACCCTTGTGCATTCATTTTTTGTCATCAGTCAGCAATGTCAAGTTTACAAGGCTGTCTGTGACTGGTGACTTATCAGCCATTAGTTAATCAGTCTGAGGAATTTTAGGCCTTACAGTAGTATGAAGCTCACTCTCCTGGGGATAACTGAACATAACAGGCCCCATCTAGTACACTGTGTCCTGTGTATGTTAAATGATTAAAGTCATTAACTCTACTGTGGACGATGCATTTTATGTACAGAATAAAAATAGTTTGTCACTGGAAAAGCATACCTAGCGAAAAGGAGCCAAATCAGGACACTGAACGATGACCATTAATCCTCATGTTAACAGATTCCATAAAGCAATTATATAGCATTTCAGCTTGCATTTTTGCTGCGTTCTTTAATTGAAATTTTATTGTGCTTTCTACAGTACCAGCAAAACCTGTGAGATTTTAGAAATCTCATACACACACATTGTTTTTTTTTTCCTGACTGAATTGGAAAACTTCATTTTTGCAAACTGCAGAATGTCACTTCTTTCAGCCTGTTTTCAGCATTTTTGCAATTTTTTGACAGTTTTTCATTTGTGCCTAGTTTGAATTGAAATTAACCCCTTTAGGCTAGGTTCACTTTTGTGGTTGAGTCCACAGCGTATCATCCGCAAACGCATGCAAAAACGCATACAAACGCGTGATAACGCTGGGTATTTTATCCGCATCAGTGACGGAAAAAAAAACGCAACCTGTCTCATGGGATTTCTGTATATAAACCCTTGTACAGATGAAATCCTCACATTTTGCTCCTGTATCCTGCGTTAGATGGATCTTCGCATGGAGAGTTTCTATCTGAATCTGGATTTGGATGTCAACTTGTTTCGTTTCTTTGCATTTGCTTGTGAGCAAGAACGGAAAAGAGAAAAACAGAGAAGACAGCGTCGGCGCTTTTGGCAACACCCGGTTGTTGAACTCTGACAGAACCGTGGAGCCTACCACTCCTTATTCAGTGAGCTTCGTGAAAACCTGGAGAAATATTTTGAGTACATGACGATGTCTCAAGACAGCTTCATGGAATTGCTGGTTCGTGTACAAGGAGCCATCAGCAGGGAATGTCTGCTGGTGACACTAAGGTAAGTAATATTTAAACATTAACGCCTGTCATCATTCTTATTGTTCTGCAATGTACTTAATATTTTTCTCTTTTTTTGTTTTGCAAAAAAACTGTCCTAAATATTATTGTTATAAAAGCCATGTCCTTTTCTTTTCTTTCTCTGTTTTGTAAAACCCCTGTAATAAATATTATTATTCTGAATTTTTTTTTCTTTCTCTGCTCGGCAGATTCCTGGCTACCGGAGAGAGCCTACCATCACTCCAATTCCAGAGCTTCCAGTTCCGGATAGGAATTTCCACATTATATGGGATTGTCGCAGACACCTGCCGGGCTTTGTGGGATGTTCTCCATGAGGAATTTATCCCCCTACCCACCACGGAAATCTGGCAGGAAAATGCCGATAAATACTGGCAAATTTGTAATTTCCCCAACTGTTTGGGAACAGTGGATGGAAAACATATTAGAATTACCAAACCGGCTGGAACTGGATCCGAGTACTTTAATTATAAAAAATATTTTTCTATAGTGCTCATGGCAATTGCAGCTGCGGACTGTAGTTTTGTCGCCGTGGACTTTGGATCATTTGGCTGTGGTAATGACTCCGAGACATTTAAAAACTCGGACATGGGCCAACGGTTGTATGGCAATCACTTCAATTTCCCCCTGCCACAACCTCTTCCCAACACTCAAGGCCTGCCAATGCCATTTGTTGTGGTTGGGGATAAGGCCTTTCAGATGTGTGGAAACCTCCTTAACCCCTTTACCCCCATGGGTGGTTTGCATGTTAATGACCGGGCCAATTTTTACAATTCTGACCACTGTCCCTTTATGAGGTTATAACTCTGGAACGCTTCAACGGATCTTGATGATTCTGACACTGTTTTCTTGTGACATATTGTACTTCATGATAGTGGTAAAATTTCTTTGATGTTACCTGTGTTTATTTGTGAAAAAAACAGAAATTTGGCAAAAATTTTGAAAATGTTGCAATTTTCCAAATTTGAATTTTTATGCCCTTAAATCACAGAGATATATCACACAAAATACTTAATAAGAAACATTTCCCACATGTCTACTTTACATCAGCACAATTTTCGAACCAAAATTTTTTCTGTTAGGGAGTTTTTTCACAAAAAATTTACTTCAACTCCAATTTGTTTTATTTTACCAAGGGTAACAGGAGAAATTGGACCCCAAAAGTCGTTGTACAATTTGTCTTGAGTATGCTGATACCCCATATGTGGGGGTAAACCACTGTTTGGGCGCATGGCAGAGCTCGGAAGGGAAGGAGCGCCGTTCGACTTTTCAATGCAAAATTGGCTGGAATTGAGATCGGACACCATGTCACGTTTGGAGAGCCCCTGATGTCCCTAAACAGTGAAAACCTTCCAATTCTAACTGCAACCCTAACCCAAACACAACCTTAACCATAATCCCAACCATAACCCTAACCACGCCCCTGACCCAAACACGCTCCTAACCCTAATCCCAACCATACTACTAACCCCAACTCACCCCTAACCCTAATCCCAACTCTAACCACACCCCTAACTCCAACACACCCCTAACCCTAATCACAACCATAACCCTAACCACACCCCTCACCCTGACACACCCCTAACCCTAATCCCAACTGTATATGTAATCCAAACCCTAACTTTGTCTTGCCAGGACACACGTCCACTCTCAGAAATAAATTAGGACGAGAGGGTAATGATGATAATCTGGCAATGGGTTACTTACAGGTTCATCAAGTTCAACGTTGGGTCGTTCTTTAGCCATTATGTAGTTGTGCAGAACCACACACGCCTTGACAACCTCATCAACTGTCTCAATTTTGAGATTAATGGTAGTCCTTAAAATGCGCTATTTTCGAGACAAGGATACCAAAGGCACACTCAACTGTCCTTCATGCCCTGGTCAGTCGGTAATTAAAAATCCTTTTTGTGTGTGTTAAGTCCTGGTTTAACCCCTTTCTGACATCTGACGTACTATCCCGTTGAGGTGGTATGGGCCCGTATGACCACCGACGGGATAGTACGTCATCACTGATCAGCTGCTCTCACGGGGGGAGCTGACTATCACAGCTGACATCCGGCACTATGTGCCAGGAGTGGTCACGGACCGCTCCTGGCATATTAACCCCCGGGACACTGCGATCAAACATGATCGCAGCGTTCCGGCGGCATAGGGAAGCATCGCGCAGGGAGGAGGTGCGTGCTTTCCTCGGAGCAGCGCAATGTGATTGCGTTGCTCCGAGCATCTCCTCCGTCTTCCTCCCTGCAGGCCCCGGATCCAAGACGGCCTCGGGGCTCCTTCTGGGTCCTGCAGGGAGGCGGCTTGCAAGCGCCTGCTCAGAGCAGGCACCAGCAAGCCTTCTGCAGTGCCTGTCAGATCGCTGATCTGACAAAGTGCTGTGCAAAGTCCACCCTGGGACAAAGTAAAAAAAAAATATTTACATGTGCAAAAAAAAAATCCTAAATAAAGAAAAAAAACATTGTTCCAATAAATACATTTCTTTATCTAAATAAAAAAAACTATAAAAGTACACATATTTAGTATCGCCGCGTCCGCAACGAACAGTAAAAAAAAAAAAAAAAAACAGGCAAAAAACAACACTTTATTATCATACCGCCAAACAAAATGTGGAATAACACGCGATCAAACAGACGGATATAAAAAACATGGTACCGCTGAAAATGTCATCTTGTCCCACAAAAAACGAGTCACCAAACAGCGTCATCAGCGAAAAAATAAAAAAGTTATAGTCCTCAAAATAAAGCGATGCAAAATTAATTATTTTTTATATAAAAGTTTTTATCGTATAAAAGCGCCAAAACATAAAAAAAGATATAAATGAGGTATCGCCATAATCGTACTGACCCCAAAAATAAAACTGCTTTATCAATTTTACCAAACGTGGAACAGTATAAACGCCCCCCAAAAGAAATTCACAAATTGCTGGTTTTTAGTCATTCTGCCTCACAAAAATCGGAATAAAAAGAGATTAAAAAATGTCACGTGCCTGAAAATGGTACCAATAAGAACATCAACTCGTCCCGCAAAAAACAAGACCTCACATGACTCTGTGGACGAAAATATGGAAAAATTATAGCTCTCAAAATGTGGAGATGCAAAAACAATTTTTTGCAATACAAAGTGTCTTTTAGTGTGTGACAGCTGCCAATCATACAAATCCACAAAAAAAAAACTATAAATAGTAAATCAAGCCCCCCATTATCACCTCCTTAGTTAGGGAAAAATAATAAAATTAAAAAAATGTATTTATTTCCATTTTCCCATTAGGGTTAGGGTTGGGGGTAAAGTTAGGGTTAGGGCTAAAGTTAGGGTTAAGGTTGGGGCTAAAGTTAGGGTTAGGTTTACATTTTCGGTTGGGATTAGGGATGTGTCAGGGTGAGGGGTGTGGTTAGGGTTATGGTTGTGATTAGGGTTAGGGGTGTGTTGGAGTTAGGGGTGTGGTTAGAGTTGGGATTAGGGTTAGGGGTGTGTTGGGTTAGTGGTATTGTTGGGATTAGGGTTAGGGGCGTGTTCGGTTAGGGGCGTGGTTAGGGTTATGGTTGGGATTAGGGTTAAGGTTGTGTTTGGGTTAGGGTTGCAGTTAGAATTGGAGGGTTTTCACTGTTTAGGGACATCAGGGGCTCTCCAAAGGCGACACGGTGTCCGATCTAAATTCCAGCCAATTTTGCATTGAAAAGTCGAACGGCGCTCCTTCCCTTCCGAGCTCTGCCATGCGCCCAAACAGTGGTTCACCCCCACATATGGGGTATCAGCATACTCAAGACAAATTGTACAACAACATTTGGGGTCCAATTTCTCCTGTTACCCTTGGTAAAATAAAACAAATTGGAGTTGAAGTAAATTTTTTGTGAAAAAACTCCCTAACAGAAAAAAATTTGGTTCCAAAATTATGCTGATGTAAAGTAGACATGTGAGAAATGTTTCTTATTAAGTATTTTGTGTGATATATCTCTGTGATTTAAGGGCATAAAAATTCAAATAGTGTTCTTGTAATGTTACGTAATGTTATGTACCTGTAATTATTAAAATGTACCTTAAATGTTTGCTGACAATAAAACACCTCTAGTTAAGGTACCTTCACACATAACGATATTGTTAACGATATCGTTGCATTTTGTGACGTAGCAACGATATCGTTAATGAAATCGTTATGTGTGACAGCGACCAACGATCAGGCCCCTGCTGGGAGATCGTTGGTCGCTGAACAAAGTCCAGAACTTTATTTCGTCGCTGGATCTCCCGCGGACATCGCTGGATCGGCGTGTGTGACACCGATCCAGCGATGTCTTCACTGGTAACCAGGGTAAACATCGGGTAACTAAGCGCAGGGCCGCGCTTAGTAACCCGATGTTTACCCTGGTTACCATCCTAAAAGTAAAAAAAGAAACACTACATACTTACCTAACGCTGTCTGTCCCCCGGTGCTCTGCTCTGCACTCCTCCTGTACTGGCTGTGAGCGTCGGTCAGCCGGAAAGCAGAGCGGTGACGTCACCGCTCTGCTTTCCGGCCGCTGTGCTCACACAGACAGTACAGGAGGAGTGCAGAGAAGCAGAGTGCCGGGGACAGACAGCGTTAGGAAAGTATGTACTGTTTGTCTTTTTTACTTTTAGGATGGTAACCAGGGTAAACATCGGGTTACTAAGCGCGGCCCTGCGCTTAGTTACCCGATGTTTACCCTGGTTACCGGCATCGTTGGTCGCTGGAGAGCGGTCTGTGTGACAGCTCTCCAGCGACAAACAACGGATCGTTGTCGGTATCGCTGCAGCGTCGCTTAATGTGAAGGGGCCTTTAGACACCTGTTTCAAGTGCCCTCTATATTGCAATATTTTTTTTAAAGTTTAATAAGGTGATCACCAGTTCACAACTACAGTTTTTGTAAAATCCACTCGCTGTATCATGCAGATTGCATGAAACAGGATTTGGATTATAACCAAATTGGGATATGTAACCCATGCTTTACACTACACCTCTTCTCTCTGAGGTCAGTGCTATGGTAGGTGACATTGGATTAGCTCCATCGTCTCATCAGTCTGCATTTCTATAGTTCCATATATTAATGCAGACTGAAGAGATGATGGAGCTAATCCACCTCATAGCTTTACTCACCTGCCCATGTGTCAGAACTAGTGCACTCAGGATGCAGAAAACACAGCATCCTGAGTGCACTTGTGCTGACACCTGGGCAGGTGAGCATTGCTGACCCCTGACCTTTTGTGCTGCATTAATATATATTTTTAGAGGATTTTCAGTCCTCTTTGTGTTTTTGCCACCTCATGACAGACACAAGAAGCAAAGCTGCAGAAACCACCGGAAACTAGACGGAGGTGGACATGACTTGGGGATGGGTGGACCGAGAACTCCTGCAGCTTTTGTTTGTATTGCAGTGTAGATTTTAAACAAGAGAGTTGTTGCTTTAAGAGGAAGTTTAGAGGTTTGTGCCTGGTGTATTACTGTGAGGAGGGTGGGGCTTATATAGGGGAGGCAACTCTGGCTCTCCCTCTTTCTCTCACAGGATGGACAGGAAAAAGACCAGCAAGCGCCAGGACCGTATCTTAAAACTGTTTCAGCTGCGGGATCGGACTACCAACAGTGCTGAGCTTGCTCAGGAATAGCAGCAGGCTGGTGTGAGTGCTTCTGTACACACTGTGAGGTGGAGACTCTTTGAGCAAGGCCTGGTTTCAAGGAGGACAGCAAAGAAGCAACTTCTCTCCAGAAAAAACATCAAGGACCGACTGATATTCTGCAAAAGGTACAGGGAGTGGACTGCTGAGGACTGGGGCAAAGTCGTTTTCTCTGATGAATCCCCTTTTCGATTGTTTGGGACATCTTGAAAACAACTTATTCGGAGAAGAAGAGGTGAGCGCTGCCACCAGTCTTGTCTCATGCCAACTGTAAAGCATCCTGAAACCATTCATGTGTGGGGTTGCTTCTCAGCCAAGGGAATCGGCTCACTCACAGTCTTGCCTAAAAACACAGCCATGAATAAAGAATGGTACCAGAATGTCCTCCAAGAGCAACTTCTCCCAACCGTCCAAGAGCAGTTTGGCGCCCAACAATGCCTTTTCCAGCATGATGGAGCACCTTGCCATAAAGCAAAGGTGATAACTAAATGGCTCATGGAACAAAACATAGAGATTTTGGGTCCATGGCCTGGAAACTCCCCAGATCTTAATCCCATTGAGAACTTGTGGTCAATCATCAAGAGACGGGTGGACAAACAAAAACCAACAAATTCTGGCAAAATGCAAGCATTGATTATGCAAAAATGGACTGCTATCAGTCAGGATATGGTCCAGAAGTTGATTGAGAGCATGCCAGGGAGAATTGCAGAGGTCTTGAAGAAGAAGGGTCAACACTGCAAATATTGACTTGCTGCATTAACTCATTCTGTCAATATAACCTATTGGTACTCATAATATGATTGCAATTATATTTCTGTATGTGATATAAACATCAGACAAACACTAATAAAAACCAGAGGGCAGCAGATCATGTGAAAATATAATTTTGGTGTCATTCTCAAAAATTTTGGCCATGACTGTACTTGCATCCTTGACCTCCCAGACCCCACAAGTTTAGTTACCTCTTCCCCTGGAACCCCTTCATCATCCACACGTAGCCAATCCTCCCAGCTCCACACCCCCAGGTCCATAACATTACCCCCTCATTGTTTTGTAAAATTTAATATTTTTTTTGTTTGTGTAACACCCCTTTAGGGCTACCACGGTACACTGGGTGTTATGAGGGGTCTCGCCTCTCCAGGGCGCAGTGCCTCCACCCGAATCTTGATTGGAGCTCTCTCTCTGGGACTGCAGAAGGACTATTATTTTCTGCCAGGGGCTGACTAGGGAAGCCCCTGCCACACTCAGTACACACTCACAGGGATCAGTGGTAAAACAGTTTAACACTTTTATTGCTATGCAGCATAAATGAGATGGATTTAAATTTGCAGCATAAATGAGATGGATTTAAATTTGGAAAATTGCAACATTTTCAAAATTTTTGCCAAATTTCTGTTTTTTTCACAAATAAACACAGGTAACATCAAAGAAGTTTTACCACTATCATGAAGTACAATATGTCACGAGAAAACAGTGTCAGAATCATCAAGATCCGTTGAAGCGTTCCAGAGTTATAACCTCATAAAGGGACAGTGGTCAGAATTGTAAAAATTGGCCCGGTCATTAACATGCAAACCACCCATGGGGGTAAAGGGGTTAAGGAGGTTTCCACACATCTGAAAGGCCTTATCCCCAACCACATGGCATTGGCAGGCCTTGAGTGTTGGGAAGAGGTTGTGGCAGGGGGAAATTGAAGTGATTGCCATACAACCGTTGGCCCATGTCCGAGTTTTTAAATGTCTCGGAGTCATTACCACAGCCAAATGATCCAAAGTCCACGGTGACAAAACTAC
The DNA here is from genome assembly GCF_032444005.1 of Ranitomeya imitator. Lineage (NCBI taxonomy): Eukaryota > Metazoa > Chordata > Amphibia > Anura > Dendrobatidae > Ranitomeya > Ranitomeya imitator. Next base: position 1,058,287,283 of record NC_091282.1, on the reverse strand, counting down.
AGTCCGCAGCTGCAATTGCCATGAGCACTATAGAAAAATATTTTTTATAATTAAAGTACTCGGATCCAGTTCCAGCCGGTTTGGTAATTCTAATATGTTTTCCATCCACTGCTCCCAAACAGTTGGGGAAATTACAAATTTGCCAGTATTTATCGGCATTTTCCTGCCAGATTTCTGTGGTGGGTAGGGGGATAAATTCCTCATGGAGGACATCCCACAAAGCCCGGCAGGTGTCTGCGACAATCCCATATAATGTGGAAATTCCTATCCGGAACTGGAAGCTCTGGAATTGGAGTGATGGTAGGCTCTCTCCGGTAGCCAGGAATCTGCCGAGCAGAGAAAGAAAAAAAAATTCAGAATAATAATATTTATTACAGGGGTTTTACAAAACAGAGAAAGAAAAGAAAAGGACATGGCTTTTATAACAATAATATTTAGGACAGTTTTTTTGCAAAACAAAAAAAGAGAAAAATATTAAGTACATTGCAGAACAATAAGAATGATGACAGGCGGGGGCGTGGCCTGAGAGTCCATGTGAGCGGACGTGCGGCTGTGAGCTCCCGCCGCTGTATATCTAAAAATCCTGCAGAGCCGCTGCTGTTTGGTCCCTGAGGGGGCTTACCGGCTGCGGGGAGACTTGTGGAGCCCGGTGGCGCTGAGCGGTAGCGCTGGAACCGGCGAACATGACAAGGAGACCGCAGAAGGACGCAGGAGCCGGGGATGCAGGCGCAATCCAAGATGGCGCTGACACAAGGGAGAAGGCGGATAAGGAGAACGCCGCATGCAGAAAGCGTATG